>NC_022033.1:21508707-21544058 GCF_000317375.1 Microtus ochrogaster | reverse complement strand
CTCTCTCTCTCTCTCTCTCTCTCTCTCTCTCTCTCTCTCTCATACACGCACGCATGCACACAGCTCTCTCTCTCTCATATGCACACATGCACACATACACACATGCACACAGCTCCGAGGTAACTAACACACTGCAGTGCCCAGCTTTTACATGGGAGCTCATGATCCTCATCTCTCATGACAAGCTTTTCACTGACTCAGCCATGAACTGTAAACCATCTCCCCAGTTCTTTGTCTTGTTTTTGTTGTTTGAAGCAGAGTCTCAAGTGTCCCAGCCTGCCTTGAATTTGACACAAAGATGAGAATTACCTTGAACTTCTGATCCTTCTGCCTCCAGCATGGATTAGAACATAAACCACCTTGCCTGATTTTATGCAAAGCTGAGCATCCCAGGGACTCAGAACTTCATGCAGTCTAGGCAAGCAGTCCACCCAGCCCCTGACTGGCTTCTAGAACCCAGTGTTTCTTGACTCAGACCCCAGATAGAGCGCCTTCATCTCCGAGGTCTCACCACCTCCTTAAGTCTGCCCCGCTGAACTCTGGGGTGCTCATTTTCCACAGGAAACTGACCAAGTACTTGGACTCACAGCTGCTCTTGGGGGAAAGACCATAGTCTCTGGACTGGCAGGACAAGACCTTCTGGATGACTGAGTCCCTGCCTGTCTTTCCAGACCTGTCCATTCCATCTCCTCAGGTCCCCTCGTTCTCTGGAGTCTACAGACTGGCTCCCCACTTTGCAGGAGTTTCCTTACGTGGCATGTGTTTTCCATGTTTGTTTCCCACCTGCCTACCTGGTGGCTTCGTGTGGCTCCTCCTGGGCCCAGGGGCAGAGAGCCCTCTTTTCCTAACTGTCCAAAACACTCCCCACCCCCAGGCTAGCTGCTGGCCCCATGGCCTTGGGCTTCCACCCATCCCTGAGGACTGCGATGTCTGTTTACGTATCTGCCACCCCCATGGGATTGGGTGTTCCAGGGACACTGCCTGACTCATCTTGTCCTCATTGTGGCCCAGTTTGGGGCCACTTACGGAGTAGGAGCCCAAATGTTTGTGTTCAGGGCACCGTGTTCTCTGTATTTGCGCCAGAGCCCTGAGGAATTGGATGAGGCTTCACGGGGGCTGGGGTGGCTGTGAGGCACAAATGGATGAGGACAGATAAAAGTGCTCGGTGTGATGGTGTGAAGGGCTCTGACACTCAGCTGTGATCTGCCCTCTGCAGTCTTCCCTGGCTTCTCCCAAACACACGCTTGTCTCGAACAATACTGTAAGGTACGCCCCCACCACACTGTTCTGTGAACATTACTGTAAGATGCGCCCCCACCACACTGTTCTATGAGAACAAAGACCAACATGCCCGGCTCTTGACCACATCTGGCCCAGTGTGGAGAGTGTGTATCAGGGTATTTCTGTTGCACACAATCCTCCACTCGTGGAAAATGTGCATCCACGGAATGTGGGAATTTGATCATAGGGGACACTTCTAACTCTGGGGCGAGTCCTGGGGCTTGAATGTCACTCACCTGAGTTTGCTTCTGCTTAGTCTTGCAACCTGAGGCCACACTGCCCTCCCATGCAGAATGGGTGACCAGCATCCTGCTGATCGGTGAGGAGTAGCGGAGGACGCAGGGACCTCTGGGATGGTGACACGTGTCAGGATCTGCTCTGAGTGCTGACAGGCCTTGCTCTGCAGCTGTGAGAGATGACAGGCGTCCAGATCAGGCGCTCGGAGGGGAGCCTCCCCACCTGGCACCAGCTTCCAGAGCCAGTTCAGGGCAACTGCTTCTGCTACTTCAAATCAAGGGTAGTGGTGCTAGGCTTTCATGGATGCTGGGGGTGGGGCTGGGGCCATAGTCGGTGGGTAAGCCTGGCTCAGGGCAAGGAAGGACAGAGTTTAGAGCTGGGGCTGGCCTCTCGGCCCAGTCCTGGGCTCTGGCCAGCCCACTGCATTCTGAACAAACACAACCAAACCCCCACCAGTCATTGAGCCTGGGGATGGCAGCCAAGGCTCGGTGGCACCTCCTCTGGGCAAAACGTGTCACTGCCTGCCAGCTGACTGGTGGGCGTTCACAATTCTCCACAGCCATCCTAGCCACACCAATTGTGTGCTGAGATTGTCAAGACCTCAGCACAATGAGATATTTTGAGAGAGGGAGAGAGTTCATTTGCATACCTTTTATTATTGCATAGTTATAATGCTACTTTATTATTAGTTATTGTTATTAATTTCTACTCTGCCTATTTCTAAGTGAAGCTTTGTCACAGATGTGTGACCAGGACAAAGCATAGTGTACACAGAACTCAGTGCTCTCTGAAGAGTATAGTGGAGGGTCTGGGCGTGTCCACTGGAAGGGAGAGGAGGACAAAGCAGCTACCGTGCTGAGAGGAAGGAATGGGTGTGCAGGGGCGCCTGTGGCTCTCACGTCAGATCTTGGGAAGAGGCACACAGGATTCGCCTTTTACATTGGAGCACTAAGGTCACCACCCCAAGGTCAGTAGCTACCACACAGGACTAGGATCTAAGCACAGGATGTGTGGCTCCGGAGTTTGTGCTTGAGAAGGTCCCAAGTCTCACTTGGTCCTTCACGTAACTTTGGAGTCAGCCAGAGTGGACCGTTCCTGGCATCCTGCCCTCTGCCTGGCCAAGTTCCACCTCCACCCTGTGCCACGGGTCCCTTCTTATGTCTGTGCCTCCTTTAGCCCTGTGACCTCACAGGCTTCTTTATCACAGTCCAGCTCTTGAGTGAGAATCATGAGACCAAGGATGGGTTCTGTGTCAGTGTTCATATTATCATGTCCAGTGAAGGGTTTAGCTATCATTGGTGGCCCTGAGGGCGGGCTCTGGGTAGCTGGGGGCAGCTTGTATGAACCTTTAAACTAGGAACAGGTAGCCTTTTGGCTGTGGCAGGAGCCCCACGCCACTCATGTCTTGGGAGGATCCTTTTACAGATGTGGATGTAGGGAGGCAGCGGGGCCACAAGAGTAACAGTGCTTGGAGCGGAGATGGTGGTCCTGCCTGCAAGACGGCTCTAGGAGCCGGGATCACTTGAAAGACGTGCAGGAGTCTTCAGGAGAGGGTCAGTGAATACTTACTAACTGGTACCTTTGTTGGTCAGCTCCAGTGCCAGCTGCTGTGTCTGTGACCCAGGGAATGAATGGACAGAACTCTGACTTGGGATGAGGGTGGCGCATCTCGTGGGAGGTCCTGTTTGGTAACGACACTGCAGAGAATGGCAAGTCACAAGCTTGGGCACTAAGAATTTTCAGTGGAATCGTCAGGGAGAAGCAGCATCTTGTATTCCCCTGAGCCTCACAGCTGCTGCCTGAGGGGCGACTTCAAACCACCTCCACCTTAGATATATCAGCAATGGGGCACAGAGAAGTTAAGAAATTTGCCGAGAAGACTGGGCAGGCCACACCTTTAAGTCCAATATTAGGGATGCAGAGGCAAGCAGATCTTTTCTAGTTCAAGGCCAACCTGTTCCACATGGGAAGTTCCAGGCCAAACAGAGTTCCATAGTGAGACCTTATGTCAAAACAAAACACAAATTTGAAGAAGCTTGCCCAGGGTCAACTCATCTTTATAACTGAGAGGCTGGAGTTTTACGCTGAGCCTCTGATCTTTGGTTAAAAATGTTCTCTGTGGGGCTCTACTGCCTGCAGTGTGCGTGGAGGCTTGGCTCGCTCACTCACTCAAGCAGTCAGTGCCAGAGGGTTGTGAAGGAAGTGAGAGAATAAGACGTGAGGACGTGAGGACGTCTGGGCCACCACTGTGCTGGGGAAAGGAAGAGCACAGGCAAAGGCCCTGAGGCAAGTGCACGCCTGGTGTGTCTACAGAAGAGCGTGAAGGTCAGTGGATCTGGAACAGGGAGCAAGTAGGGAGGGAAGGCTGGAAAGGAGCTGATAGGGCTGCCTGTGGTGGTTGAAGGGTTGTCAGCTTGTACTTGAGGTGAAGGGACGTCCCGGAGGTTTTAGAGCTGAGAAGGGGTAAGATCTGACTCTAATTCTAACCTGGAAGCTCTGGCTTCTGTGCTGGGAGCCAAAAGTAAAAAAAGGAGGAGCCCAAAGCCAACATGCATAATCCAGGCAGGAGCTGGGGTTACTCGGTGCATGGCAGTGGCTGAAGGGCACTGATCAGCTGAAGGGCTGATCCCCTGCAGCACCTCAGCCTGAACGTGGGAAGGGAGAGACGCCAAGAGTGACACCGGAACTTGGGCATTGGTGACTGGAAAGACAGGGTTCTGGGGAGACAGGGTTCTGTGCGAGAAATGCGTCGTGAAGAACTTGTCACCTCTGTTATTCCTGCTAATCCCTGGCTCCCTCCAGGTGTCGGAACTGACACTTACATGGCCGTCTCAGGATCACATGGTTAAGATGGGAATGGAGCCACACCCTAGAACCAAGTGTGCGCTCTAGGCTTTGTAATTCTGGTTTAGTATTTCAGTTAGCAAGGGCCTACCAGGTGTCAAGTGCCATGCTGAGTGCTGGTGCCAGCGGGTGAAGTGAGCTTGCTTCACTCTGGTGGCATCCCAGTCTGAAGGAGCAGCAGCACCCATGATGCTAGACTAGACATGGAGCCTCGGGATGGTGTGTTCAGCAATGGAAAGGAACATCCCAAGAGGTCCTGGGGCCAGCAGGAGCCCAACCAGTCAGACGTCTGGTGGCTTCCCAGAGCACACAGACCTCTGGGATAGAGGGCTTCTAGAAAGCACATTTGTGGGTTTTCCCGGTGGAAACCCAAGGAGGCCACAGGCTCTCAGATTATGGATGACCACCAAATTCTGGGCTTTTTGTTTGTTTGTTTGTCTGTTTGTTTGTTTTTTCCGAAAGGACTGAGTGGTTTTAACAGCTACTGAGCTGTAACTCATGTTCCATGTTTCACTAATTGAAAGTGCTCTGTAGATGGCTTTTCGCTCATACATAGAGCTGTGTCTCCATCACCATAATCCATTTCAGAACCTCTCCATTGCCCTAGAAAGTGCTTCCTCCTCTCAGCTCAGCTCTCGGCAGCCAGGACCAGAATTCTGCTTTCTGTTTCTACAAAGCCAAGGTCACCTGTAGCAGCCTATATCAGTGGCCCTGGGCAGTGTGACACCTTTTGTATGGAACTTTTTTTTTTTTTATCTTCGCCTCTATGTAGATTATCCAAGACTTAAATAGTGTCCTGAACAGCAGGGGCCTAGGACCTGTTACCCATCATAGAAAAGGGGAAATGGTGGCGCACGCCTTTAATCCCAGCACTCGGGAGGCAGAGGCAGGCGGATCTCTGTGAGTTCGAGACCAGCCTGGTCTACAGAGCTAGTCCCAGGACAGGCTCCAAAGCCACAGAGAAACCCTGTCTCGAAAAACCAAAAAAAAAAAAAAAAAAAAAAGGGGAAATGGGGGAACTTTCAGCCTTCCCTCAGCAGGCAAACTTGGGAGCTCCAAGGGAGCTTAGAGACCTCCAGGTCATGGTGGCCCTCTGCTGTTAACTCTGCCTTCAGCTGTAATGCTGGGCGAATTTGGCTCCAAGTAATAACTTGGGGGAAATGGCTTCTTCCCCAGCTGTGGTATTGAGTGCGCCATGGATTTTCACACCCCATAATGCACCGGGAGGTCTTTCATTGCCTACTTCTGAGCTTTCCTCCTCTCATTGAGAATGTTCTTAAGTCCCATGTCTCCTTTCCAGCTTCCCAAACCCTTGCCAGTCCTGCCTGTTTTTTCTTGGCTGGGAATGTTCTTCCTCAGGGAGATGGGCTTCGTTGTCCTAGAACCAGAAGTCTGAGTTAGAGAGTGCCGTCTTGGCCTCATTGGCGACCAGTCTGTGCTCCTTAGCAAAGGAGTGTCAGGGCTCTGAGGAGGTTTGGAGACCCCTCAGGACGCTCCCATCTACCCTGCCATGCTGTGTGCCTCAGTTTCTTCTTTTGAAAAGGAGGAAGTGAAGTCAGTTGGACATGAGACAGTGTGGGAACTGATTGTGGGAGGTGCCATTTCTGGGCAGACCCTGGGGAGAGCTTGAGAGGGTGGGTATCCTTGGGCCTGAGGTCCGGCAGATAATGAATATCCCAACATCAGCTGCCCTTTCCTGTTTCTTCCCATGATGTGTCCTGTGTCTTCTCCCTGGACTTTGTCGAGGAACCGAGTCCAAACCCCAGTCTAGCTGCTCAGATCTGGCCCTCATGCCAATGTTGCCTTGGTCTCTCAGTCTCAGTTTTGTGACCTGTAGGATGGGAGAGCAGAGGGCAGAGGGGCATCGTCTGAGGCCTCAGGGTCAGCTAGCTGCCTCCTGGGTAGGCGTGCAGTGGAGTTTCCCATTAACACACACCTGGGTGACGAGTGCTTAGGGGAAAAGACGCCTGCTCAGGCAAGCGGGGTGGAGATGCCTGGCATCCCCCCATCTCACAGGGAGGCACTCAGGCTGCTGGAACAGGAGAATAGCACCTCCCAGGGTCTTTCCCAAGGAGGTACCTTGTGCCAGCATCCTGCCTGCATTATCTTCTGAGACCTCTCAGCAGCTCTCAGAAGAGTACTCTTAACAAGAAGAGAAACTGAGGCTCAGAAAGAGAAAACCACCTGTCCATTGCCCCCTCAATGAGTGAAGGAACAAACTGAGATTTGAACTCACAGTAGTATGACTTTGGACCCTATCCTAACTTCCCTCGTGAGTTAGGAGAGCGGGGAGGGGCAAGAGGGAGGAGCAAGCTGAGGAGGGGCTTGGGAATGTAGCTTCCCCACTGCTGGCTGCTGCCGGGGTTCTGTGGGCGGTGGGAAAGGCATTGTAAATATGCATGACATGCAAATCTACCTCTAAAAACAACGTGGGCCTCCCATGAGCTGGGGTGCCAAGGTTCTCTGGAAAATACAGTGTTACACAAACACTTGGGTTTCTATGACAACTGTGCCGACTTGCCCCTTCCCAAGGGCTGGTCTGAAGGTGTCAAGGTGCAACATTCATTTCTGGCTGCTAATCAGTATTCCTCCTGTGCCCCACAGGCACTGGTGCCGCCCTCTGCCTGGAGCCCGGTGGTCCCCCTGTGTGACCAGGGTCCAACTCATGCCTCTGATGGAGCGCTGGAGGGATGTGCGTGGCGGTCCTCAGTCCCACACCCACTTCTGAGGCGGCATCTGCAGCATACTTGCCGGCTACCCTTTTTCCTGTGCACATAGATCCCTGGTCGGTAAGTACAGCCACAGTCCTGGGCACCTCACCCACCATGGTGCTTGCCACTGTTGGGAAATGCCCAGCCCTCCCACTGCCAGCACCCACGAGCTGGCAGAGGGACCTCCACAAGAGCATCCCTGTCTGGGCACAATTTACAGCTTAACCAGCTGGGTGTATCCATCCTCCTGACAACTCTGGAGGTGGGCATGGTGAGGATACCCATTTCCCAGGGCACTGCCTCAGTTAGGGAGAGCCTTGCTGGGGATGGACAGCAAGCACCACACATTTCACGTGCCGTACCCCTGGGTGCATCTGCTCAGCACAGGTTCAGGAGGGGGAGAGGAGCAGGGAGCCTCGCTGCAGACCATTGCTTGACAAAGAGGCACTCCTCCTGCTCCAGCTCCACCTGCCTAAACTCACAGTGCGGTGCTGGGTCCAGCCCTGTCTCTGACTGTCCCTCCCCACCAACACTGTCTTCACCAAGCCTGGTTCCTCTGTCCTCCTTCCCACAGAGCAGGGACAGCCACCTCAGCCCCATATGATGCTAGCCACAGTACCTGGCTCATTTCTCTCCTTGTGTTTGAACACCTTCCCCTGACTCCCAACCCTACTCCTGCCAGAATTCTGCATAAGTCCACTTCACAAGCGAGGGAACCCAAGAATGCCCAGCCACCATTCAGCCTACAGTACGGGACCCTGGATTGAAGTGGCCTCAGCTTCCCAGGGGCTAGAATCAAGGAAGTGGGAACCCCTCATGATCTTTCTCACCAGACACCAGCATGACCCAGAAACCCATCAATCTTCTGGAGTCCCAGAAAGCTGCTCCAGCGGCCCCTCCTCACGGTCCCAGCCCCTGTGCTTCCAACTCTTCCATCTGCCAGCAGCTGCCAGCTTTCTTGATGAGATGGTTATGAGAAGGGGAAAGACTGGTAAATATGCATAATATGCAAATATCGAGGATAATATAAAAACCCGTGAAGTTCAGTGTCAATAATGGATATAGAGTGTCGTTGAGAACCAGACGCTGCACATTTGTGCGGTGCCAGCCTTATTGCTAATAACTGTGAAAGGGGCCCCATTAATTAGTGCCCCCACCCCAGCTCGGTTCCCCCGGCCTGGGCCTGGTCTGTTGTACCAACCAGAGACAGCTGTTGCATTTGGCTGAGAAGCTGTCACCACAGAAGTGTTGAGGACATCGTGGTCTGAGAGCAGAGAGTGCTGTGGCAAACATGCTGGGTTTGCCCAAGGCTGGCCGGGTCTCCCTGAGGACAGTGTGTGTTGCAGGGCAGGGCCAGCCTGTGAGGCAGTGGGTATTTCTTGAGCACTTATTAGGTGCCTGGCATTGTGGTGAATGCCTGGCACTCTTTGGCATCTCCGCTCAACTCCCCATGAGCTCACACAGGTCTTAGCTCCGATGAGCGCTGCTCCGAGGCCTCCTCCGCCCTAGGGCAGATTCTGGAGGTACAGCTGCCATTGCTCACAGTCCCCCTTGTGTGTGGCCCAGTGACGGAGAAGGGATTCCTTGGCACTCGGAGGGAGCAGCCGTCAGCATCACGTGGAAAGATGGAGGCCGGGGTGGCGCGAGGGAGGTGTTACTGCTGCGATTTTGCTAACAAGCTGGTTATTTAAGGAACTGGGAAGCCATCAGGGAACCGCTGTGCCTGGGCAGAGGCGGCTGGGAGGACAAGGTCCCCAGGGAATCGAGGTCAGGGAACCAGCCACACACCGATCAATGGATTGATTGAGTTTTGTCCGCTTACTGACAGGAGTAACAGTACCATGGAAGTCTGGGAAGAGATCCACTGTCAGTGTCAAAGTGGACCTGGGAGCTGGAGGGCGCGAGGGGCTTGGAGGGTGGCAGAGCCTTGGCCGGCGGTCACTCACCACACTCAACCTTTTGTCTTGCATGTCTTCCTTGTGGTAGTGTATGTCACAGTGAAGTGCCAAAAAAGCCTGCAAGCTTAGCGATAGCACCTGTCATTTAGTGACACTTACATCCCAGGCTCCTTGCTAAGATTTTCCTCTGTTTTTAAAATATGTTATTTATATATGTATGTACTGTTTTAATTATTTATTTTGAGACAGGGTTTTTCTATGTAATCCTGATTGACCTGGAACTCACTGTGTAGATCAGGCTGGAGTCAAACTCATAGAGATCCACCTGCCTCTGCCTCCCAGTGTCTGGGATTACAGACAGGTACCATCACACCTGGTTTATTTATTTAATCTTGCTGTGATGGAATCCAGGACCTGGTAGCTCCACCACCAAGCTACACCTCTGACTAGCACTGAACTGTTTTATCTTAGGAGATCAGCACAGATTTTCTCATTTCACCCATTGTAAGAAAGGGGCATGAGGAGGCTTCCAAGGGAAAGCTACTTGGCATATGCCCAGGGCTAGACAGGTGACTCGGACCTCTAGAGCAAGGACGAGGAGTCAGAAGCTACCCCCGAGGGTCGGGGGCCTCTGTGTGTCTCTGCTGTCTTTGTGTCTCTTGCATGTTTGAGGTTTGGGCAGCTAGGCAGGTATCTATGGTCATGGGGAACTGGAAGACGAGGACCCTGACAAGGGCCAATGAAGGGCATTTGGTCATTTAACAAATGGTTCAGATAAGAGCAAGACATCCTCAGGGATAGCTGGGAAGGGGCTGAGGAAGAGTCAAGTTTACTTTAGGTAAAAAGAGGTCATTCTGAGGAGGCAGGCTCAGACCCATTCTCTAAACTCATTGCCTGCAGGCTACTGTGTACTGAATCTATTACTTTGTCGAGCTCAGAACAACCCTGTAGAAATAGCATTGTTGCCCTGCTGGGCAGACGAAGAGTCTGAAGCCTTGAGAGAAGTGACTAGTTTGAGACTCCGAGGGCTGTGCTGGTTAGTGACTAAGCCACCCACTCCTGGGAACTCTGAATGGAAGCAAGCTGGACCCAGTGCTGAGGACCCTTGAAGAGTTTGAGCTGCATGTAGCTAGCATCACACTCAAAGGCCGGGCAATAGGTCCAGCTGTTGCTGGGGACAGTCCTAGAACATGGCATGCAGAAGACTCTCCAAAGCCTGAAGCTGGTAGCCCACTCTTGCTGTCTGGGCACCAGCTGCAGACACACCCGTACATTCCAAGAAGGTTTACTGAGAACAGTTGCAGTCACCAGTACCCCCTCCCAGAGCACACCCGGGCTTGGGGATGGCGTGGTGTTACGCAACCACCCACGTAAGTAGAGTGAGAGGAGACGGGACCAGCGCAGTGGAGTAGATTAACCATGCAGGGCCACACTGTGACATGGGACTGCCTTACAGGACACAGCTCAGCCTTGCTGGGGTGCCCTGGGTAGTGTTGGTAGTAGCAGGGCAATTGGGAACAAGCCACTTGTCCATCACCAGGGGACTAGTTAAATCTGCCTGCTGCAGCTGTACAATGGCGCCTGCTGCAGTGGTTAGAAATGGGGCCGGATCTAAATTTACTGTTGCGGAAAGAACTTCATAGTGTGTGATGGAGTTTTTTTTTTTGTTTTTTTTTTTTAAAGAGGTTATAAGCCAGCATGGGTAACATGAGGCCATTTTCATCAGGTTTGTTCATTTCTAGAAGCTGTTCCCGTGCTTCCCCTGGTGCATGTGGACCTGAGGGATTGGTAAATCAGATCGGGCTCTGCCGCATTTCTATTCCTTCTTGGCTGTGTGACCTTGGGCGAGTCACTTGCCTTCTGTGGCATAGATGGAGAACATAAGAGAGTGTTGAGATCCAGACAGGGTGGTATCGCAGGTGTTCACTGCCATGGCCGCTGTATACCCGTCACACCTGCCAGCCTCTTCCTGGGTCACAGACATGAGGCCCAAGGAGGACAGCATAGCTCTGTGCACAGGGCCAGCCAGATCAGTAACACCCCCATCCCAAACCTTGTCCACTCCCCTTGACCTACTAACTTGCCTCACCAGTGAATACTGTCCCCAAAGAGGCTGCTATTAGAGACATGTTGGCCCTGGAGCTGCACTAAACCTGTCTGGGAAGACAGGCAGTGCCTTCTAGATGCCCAGAACCTTACATCTCAAGCAGAGAAACTCCAGCTTAGGAAGGCAAACTTTTAAGAGGTGCGGGCTCTCTGTCATGAGATCCAACACATGCGAGCATAAGCATTTATTTCACAAGCACCCTCAGCCCCACCACACCTCCCTTGATGGTGGTGATAAATTAGAAACTACCCAATTATCTGTCTGTGAGAGATGGTTAAACAAATTCCGTCCAGCAGCCGACAGCATTCTCTGTACTGTGGAGACAGCACTGTAGATCTCTCCTTGTTGACATGGAAACATGTCCGTGGCACATTGTGGAGGGAAAAATAGATTAAAAAAGCAAGCAGGTGGGTAAGCATGGGGGCTGTCAGGATGGCTAAGTGAGTGAAGGCATTCTCCAGCAACCCTGACCACCTGAGTTCAGACCTCCACACTACACACACACAGACACACACACATAGACACACACACATAGACACACACACACACACACACACACACACACACACACGGAACTCACCCACACAAGTAAATAAATATAGATTTTTTTAAAAAAATGATACATTGATCTCTGAGTTTGAGGCCAGCCTGATCTACATAGTGAGTTCCAGGACAGCCAGAGATACATAGTGAGGCACTGTCCTGAAGAAAAACAATAAAAATGATACATTGTTGCAGGATCCCTGGATTTCAAGTCTTTTCTGAGGGCTAGGGCCAAGGTGGGAGGAACAGGGTACCCAATCAGAGACATGTCTGGATCTGGAAGGACAGTCATCAAACCATTCATAGTGATGTTCTCTAAGGTGGAGTGAGGGTGGGCTCTAATTTTGTTTTTACTCATTTCATCAGGATCTTTTTAGTACAAGTGACAGAAAACCTCTCCACCTTGTGACCAGGGTGGAGATGGGGGATTGTAACTGTGAAATTCAGGCTCTGCTGGATCCAGGGGCTCTGTCACCAGGACTTGACTGTTCAGCGCTGGCTCCTCTCTGTTTCTCCAGCTCTCACAGAGATGTCTGTCCGGAGTAGTCAGTGCGAATTCTTCTCAGGCAGTTCAACCCTAATTCCCAGAACCAAGTCATGACGTGGATTGGTCAGCTTCTGGGATGTGCTCACCCCTCAACCAGTTGCTGTTGTTAGGGGTGCTAAGTGCTCTGATTGGCCACCTAGACCTATGCACTGCCCCCTTAGACTGATGCTCACCTTAAACTGTTACCTGTGGTAGCCACATGTGGTTATACCTTATATGTTTCTCCATTTATAATATCTGAATTCCCCAAGATATGTGACTTTTTTGTTGATTTAGGTTTTTTTGAAGTAGGGTCTCACTGTGTAGACCAGGCTGCTGCTGATTGTTGTTATTGCTCTTCTTCTTCTTCTTCTTCTTCTTCTTCTTCTTCTTCTTCTTCTTCTTCTTCTTCTTCTTCTTCTTCTTTCCTTCCTTCCTCCTCCTCCTCTTCTTCTCCTTCTCTTCCTCCTCCTCCTCCTTCATTTATTTATTATTCATTAATTCATTCATTCACTTTGAGGTAGGGTCTCTTTACATAGACCTGGATGTATTGGAACTCTTTCTGTATACCAGACTGTCCTCGAACTCTTGGAGATCCACCTGACTTGTCCTCCCATGTGCTGGGATTAAAGTCTGTGCCACTATGGCCAGCACCTGTCTCAGCTTCTTAAATGTTGGGATTACAGATGTGCACTACTGCTCCTAGCCTAATGTGTGATTTTTTTTTTTAATAATCAGAAGAAAGAAGGGCAGCTTCCCCTAGGGTCCTGAGTCAGACCTCAGTGTCAGAGTCCATTGGGGCAGCCTTGTACTGTGAGTCAGAATGTGGGGACCTTTGAGGCTCCAGTGTCATTCAGGAGATGCCTCCCTCAAAAGGGAACAGTCCTGGCCTCTAGGGTCAGTGAGGGAAGATCATAGCCACATGCCAGAGATCCAGGGGCATGCGTGGATGCACCGCCTTCAAATAAGAAGCTTCAGGCCCAGACCACAGCGGCCTTAAATGACAGAGTAGGTGTTTGCATTTCATGCTGGAGAGACCATAGTGCCCCTCAGAAGGATAGTGTGGGAGAGGGGTGTGCCAGTCTGCAGGAACTGGGTCAACCACCCATGTGGAAAAGTAGACCAGGGACCTAAACGCCTGTCAGGGGAGCCTGTATTTATCACTATCAGAACCTGTCTCCCAGGATACTTAGCAACTGTTTGGATACCTTCAGAGATGGGTAGCTCACTCCTTGTTCCTCCACTATAGGCCAGAAAACTATGTCATTGGACTAAGTCCCCAATCTTGACAAGACCCGGGACACTGAGAGCTGGCCCCTGAAAATCTGGCAGCCTGCACTTTCAGGTCAAGGCTTCAAGTTAATGGGACCTGGGTGTCCGCAGACTCTGCTAGGGATCTGAATGAGGGACAGAGAGAGAATCACAAAGCTGAGCTCTGCCGAGAGTTCACAGACCCCCTAGCTGAGAGCTTGGCTGGAGAGCAGGAGGGAAACAGGAACCAGAGACATTGGCTGAGATCGGAGCTCTGGCCTCAGTAAGTTCCTGGGGGCTTGGGCTTCCCTCTTCCTCACCATGGTCAAGGCAGAGGTAGGTGAGGGAGCTGACGGGATCTCAAACGGGCGAGCATGTGAGGGCATGGTGGGAGGCAGGAAGGGAAAGTCGGAGGCCTCTGGGAGCCTGGGTGCCTGTTTCTGTTGAGAGATGGAAGGGTCTGCTCTGGGTCTGACAGGGAAGGAGACTCTAACTTAGGCCAGGAAAACCTTTGGGAGATAAAGAGTTCTTCGCAGATGGAGTAAGTGGGGTGGTAGGGAGCTCCCTATCCCTGGAAATATTTGAGTAGCGGCTGAACGGCAACCTGGAAGAATCGGTAGAGTACTGTGACCCTGCTAAGGACGTGGGAGGTCCTTGCCAGCCTAGGTTCCGTGTGCTTGCTGTGAACCTCAGTTTCCTCATCTGTGACACAAGGTTAGCAGCAGTTCCTCTCAGAGTTGGTAGTAAAGTTCAAATGAGACCATTTAAGTTCCATGCACGTGGCCAGTGCTCTGTGAACGGTGACTCATTGTTGTGGCTGGCGGAAGGAGCCTTAGGGTCCCTGTAGGGCACTCCTGCTCACCGCCCCTCAGGACCCACTTTCTGCCCGGTCAATGCTGCTGTCTCTGTCTCCAGCTCCCCCTCCCTGGGAGGTGGTAGGGATTCCAGACCCTTCTGGGCCCCTTTTAGCTCCACTTGAGCGAGAGTTGGCAGGTTGGGGCGTCGGGCGCCATCCGCCTCCCATATGCTTCCTGCTATTTAGGGGAAAACTCTCCTCGCATTCCTCCAACCACACGGGCTGACATTTCCAGACAGACGCTGGAACCAGCTCTTTGGGGGATTGGCAGATAAATTTGGCCCAGGCTGTTGGGAAAATCTTCAGCCTTGCTGGGGAATTGGAGCCCCAAGCTTGACGGCTTCTGTTCACTCTGAGACTTCTGGGCCTCTTGTCCTCTGTGGGGCTGCAGATTAGGGTAAAGTCTGCCCAGCCCAGCCCAGCCTCCTCCCCGGAGAGCACCTAGAGGACCAGGAGGCTGTGGCTTCCAGCCTCTCCTCAGAGGGAGCAGGAGGGCAGGCAGTAAGAGGCCCCTCTGTCACATACCACAGGCCACCTGGGTGTGGCTCAGCTCAACTTGGCAGGTGGCAGTCTTGGGACTAGAGAGATCAGAGCTCTAGACACTTCCCGTCTGTGCCATCTTCCAGAGTGGTACCACTTCTCTGAGCTTCCTTTAATTCATCTGTAAAATGAGGCAATGGTAGGACTTTCTGGTGAAGAGCCATGGGAAGGTGCTTGGCACATGCTGCGTGCCGAGTGCTCCATAAACATGGTTCTTTGTCATTACCGTCATTGTAGACAGTGACTCAGGAGAGACCAGCAGCTTCCCTTGTTCCCTGCAGCTGTGGCTGTGTGGGAAGTCCTAAGAGGGTTCACACTTAGATAGGGGACCCAGCTGCAGCAATGCAGGCATAAGAACAGATGAAGGTGCCACGTGACCACACCATGCATGTGGACCATACAAACACACACACACACACCCCACCTAGTGTCTCATTTCACCCTGTTGAGTCTGGGACACCCAGCACTTGGTTCTGCCAGGAGGAATGGAAGAGAAAGGCTAGGCCTACCTGGAGGCCTAGTCTGGAGAGACCCAGTCACAGTCACAGTAGGAAGCTCTGAGGAAGTGTGAGTAGTTCTGGCTGGCTGGAGTAGAAAGCGGGTAGCGGGAAGGTGTAGGCAGCTTGTCTGAGCTTCATTCAGTGCCTCCCAGTGGAGCGCCATGCTGGGCCTCCTGCCAGACACTGGTGGGAAGATGGGCAGGCCTCCTGCCCTCAGGAAGCTCTACACATGATCCATCAGCAAATAATGCCATCCCAAGCTGCCTGCATGGAACAGGGTCTCATAGGAATGGCAGTCTCCTGGTGGTGGGCATCCACTTGAGGCAAAGGTGTCAAGGGTGTCTCTGTATCCTGGCGATTGGGTTAGGGCCAAAGGACAAAGACAGAGTCACAAGAGTAAAAGAGGGAGAGACAGGAGCCCAACTCTGGTGGCCTTGAGTACTAGGCCTGTCATAAAGTCACTTCGGTAGCCGAGGACCTGCGAAGAAGCTGTGTCACTGGATAGTAGTGGACTGTGGACCCGAGAGGAGGGAGCAGGCACTACATGGGTCAGAGAAGGAGGAGTCTCCTGCACGTGGTCAGGAAAGGGTGAGGCATGCAAAGGAGAGAGCAGGGGAACTTAGAGCCTGAACACAAGCAGACTCAGGAAGGCTTAGAGGAGAGGCGTCTACACTGCCAGGACCACAGGCAGTGGTGGCAGCAGCCAGATAGCTCCTGGGCACAGGCTTCGCAGACCGAGTGGCCAGTGACATGTTTTTGCTTTGGGGAAAAAATCATGTGACCTCTCTGAACTTTTGCCTTCTCTGATACTGAATCCCTTGGGAACTGCATTTGGTTACATGTAACAGAAGAAAACAAACAGGATTTGTATAAAGACCCAGGAGGTTGTAATAAGAATCCAGATGGAGCCAGGTGTATTATAGGCACACACCTATAATACCAGCACTTTGGAGGTGAAGGCTGAACCATTGTGAGTTTGAGGCCAGCTTGGGTTGTGTAACAAGGTCAAGGCCATTCTAAACTATGTAGGAAGACGCTGTGTCCAAACAACAGCAACAACAGGCTCAAAGGCTAGAAATTCAACAGAGCACTCACTCTGGGCCGAGTTTGACCCCCAGAACTACAGAATACCAGAAGAGATTGGAAAGAATGGAAGGAAGGAAACGGGAGAAAAGGCAGAACGAAAGGGACTATCTACCAGGCAAACCAGGCAATGCGGCAATTCAAAGGCCAGGCCTCTGCCTTGCTTGACTTGCGTCTTTCGTTCTCATGGCTACAAAGTGGCTGTTCCATTTCTGTGTTGGATGTCTGAATCCTAGGCAGAAAAAAATGTCTCTCTGAGAGATTTCTTTTTGTGCCTATGATTCTTAGCAGAAAGCAATAGACTTCCTGGAAGCCCCTCCCAGGAGGGCTTGTGCCCACATCTTTTTTTTTTCCAGATTTGACTGTGTGGCCATCCTACCTGCAAGGGAAGCTAATGACATGGATATTTTAACTGGGTGCTTCTGTTAGGCAGAGGGGAAAATGGCTAGCAGGAAGTGCTCCTCAGGCTGCCTCCAAGACCCCCTAGGTACTAATGTTCACAGACCCTAGGCACCAGGGACAGGCGACCTGCCTGGGGAGAGCAGCACTTACCTCTGAGCTGCCAGTCATCTACACTCACCCGTGCGTGCCTCCACCCCCTCTACGGTGTTTCTGACAGTGCCCACAACCCATGACAGGACACCTTTAGTGCTCCCAGTGTGTGGGGAGACAGGTGAGGTAACTGGTAGATGAGCCCCGTTTCCACCACACCGTATAAAGGTCTGGGCGCTCATTGGAGGGTGATAGCAAGATGGAGGATTTCTGGGCCAGAAAGGTGTTCAGGGCAAGGATAACTAACGGTCATGAAATGGCTGAGGGGCCAGAGGTGGTCTCAGTGGTGTGACGACTTAAGGAATAGAGCAAGACGCCCAGTGAGGCCAGATGTGTACAAAGAGAGGATGGTGGATGTTGTCTTAGGGAAGTGGGTCCCCAGTCAGGTACCCCTGTAGGCCTTTCTGAGCTGCCTCCTCCATCTCAGAAACTTCAATGGGCAGATAGCAGCCTGGGAGCCAGACAGATTAGCACATACCTGACATTCCAACACCTTGGGATGGAGGCAAGGAGTGGCCAAGAGTTCAAGACCAGCCTCAGATATATGGCCAATTTAAGAGGCCTGGGTTACATGGGACCCCAAAGCTAATCAAAGGCAGAACAAAAACAAAACAAGAACCAGGATGGGGCTGGTCGTGGTGGCACAGGCCTTTAATCCCAGCCTTAGGGAGACAGGAACTGGTGGATCTTTTGAGTTCGAGACCAGCCTGGTCTACAGAGAGACTTCAAGGACTGCCAGGGCTGTTACACAGAGAAACTCTGTCCTGAAAAAACAAAACACAGGCTGGGGAGAAAGGCTTTTGGAAAGAGAATTGGGAAGTCCTTTGAGTATTTCCACACTGTGGGGTTAGTAACCAGCTAGGGGGAATTAAGGTAGTTTGGGGTTACTAGATTTTTGTCTTTTTGACCTCAGCCCTGGGCTCTGAGGATGCTCCACGCCCCTTGCCTTGTCCTCGGTGCTGACAGCCCAGGGCGTTGTCCGTGGTCCTGAAAAGGGGATTTGGCCCGTCCTAGAATAGGGGTGCTGTCCGTGGTTCTGTCTTTGGGACTTGTAAAGAATCCTGTCTGGATTCCGAGGACCCAACTGTGCGGGCAGCCTTTTGAGCACGGCACTGAGCGATCCTGAGACTCATCCGAGGTTGGATGGTGCTCTCGTCTCCATCTTCATGAGCCCTGCAGGAGTTTGTTACGTAACTTGCCTCTCACTTCTAAACATCAGCCTGCAGGGGAGGGCCAGCGTTTAATCTCATTTCAGAGGTGAAAGGACAGAAGCTTGAAAAACCAAAGGGACCCATGGACCACGTCTCTAGTCTTAGTTGCCCTGGCTGTACTAGGGAAGTTGCTGGTAGAGTCTCAGGGAGCAAGGGTAGAACTTTGTAAATGGCACTTGCATGGGTGACATTGGTCTTAAACATAGAAGACCGATACTGTTTCACAGGGATGGCTTGGGGGTGAGTGTCTCATGGCATCTCCCAAAAGCTGTGAAGTGGGGCCCAATCTCAAGTGTGCACCGGGGGGGGGGGTTGTCAGGCTGGAAGGTTGCATGGGAAAGGATCCCTGTCCCTGTGTCCTGAACCCCTCCTGTGTACTGGATCCTGTGCCAGGTGCGTGGTCACTCAGGGCCTTCACCTTACAGCCACCCTAGTGCAGAGTGTCTAGTTTCCTTTCTCAGACACAGAAGCAGAGGCCAGGGGCTTTGCCAGGTTACTTACCTAAAAACTCTTGGGAAGACCTTGAGACAGAAAGCCACAAACTTAGACATCAAGACCAAAACGGACCCTGGATGTAACCCAGTCTAGCTGGAAGGAGGGGTGTGACCTGCTAGGCTTGGCTTGGGTCTCCTGTCACCTATTTCCCTGGCAGCACTCTTTCCTCACAAATGCCTAAGCTCTAGGGAGATAGGAAATTAATATTGTCACAGACTAGGTGTCAGCGAGCCTATGGCTCCAATCCTGGATCTGCCTCAACTGTTCGGCCAGCCCTCTGTAGACACATTTCCTTACCTCCAGCAGAAGCATGGAGTTGTCTGTAGCCTCCACGGTGGTTTAGGACAGGAAAAGATGGTAGATGGGGAAGAGCCAGCAGGAAGGAACCACTCCCTAGGGTGGTCCAGTCAGCATTAGAAGCAGACAAAGGCCCCAAACCCCAGACAGACTAGTAGCTGTAAGCCTGGAAGGCACTTGGCATCCTTAGCTAACAGGCATTGCTTTGAGGAGGCTGACCTGAGCCATGGAGCCAAGTGTCCCTGTGGGGACTGGTGGCTGAGCCAGCCTTGGCTGCCCTGCCTCCTCAGTTCCCCCAATGGCTCTAAGCTTAATAAGCCCTGTAGGCTGCTGTCAGGCCTAATTAGGCTGTCCTTGGCCATCCTGTCTCCAGGGTCCTGTTGTGGCCATCTGAGGCCCTGGACATGACCGTGACCAGTGCCCTTGGCAGCCATTTGGGTGTCTTAGGTGGAAGTAGCTGCCCGCTCTCACCCGTGGCTTAGATCTGACTCCCTGACTTAACTCCTGGACCCCAAGGTATGTCTGTTCCCTCCTCCAAGACCCCACTCTGGCCCCAAAGCCTAGCGCTATAGCAAATGGGGAGGAAAAGGGGAGCATGGCAGACCATAACAGAGAGTGGGTGGGGGTGGAGAAGGGTGACAGGCACTTAGCTTCCATCGCTGAGACTGAGGTTGCTTATGGGACCAAACTGCCTCACCCATACTCCTCTGAGAGCCTTCAGTAGCTGTGTGGTCAGCAGGACTGTCCAGGGAGTGGGCATGGCTGGTGGTCCAATGGGGGGGTTTAGTGTGGGACTGGACTCATGGTAGTGTATGTATTTGGCATGCTTTGGCATGCTGTCCATGCCAAAGGTAGAACCTGGGGCCTTGACTGCATTCTCAGCAGCACAGACCAGCAGAAGGAAGTGGGGAGGAGATTGAAGAAGGTGGGAGACACGGGTATTCTGTGTGGAACTCTCTCGAGCCCAGACTTGGCAGCTCTTAGACATATCGATCATGATCAGTTTGTTATCTTTGCATTTCACTGTGCTGTTCACGCACTTCCCAAGGGCAGCTGAAGTCATGGCTCGTCCGCTGAGCAGCGCTCCCGTCTCTTTACACCCCTCACTCATCCTTCTGGTGGGCACTCGGACTCCGCTGTGACCACGCTTCCCGCCAGCCTCCTTGGGAATGCGCGCTAGGCTTTGGGCGGAGGAAATTCTGTGTTCGTCAACACTGCCAAATTGCCCCACGAGGTAATTACGCCACTTTGCACTCCTGTGAGTGATATATCCGAGCTCCCACATCCTCTCAGCTCCTCGCCATCAGTTGATTTAACACTCTTTAATTTTGCCAATCTGTTGGGAGAAAAATACCTCCTTTTTATTCACATCGCCAACTATTAGAGAAGTCCAACTCCTCATTAGGTGTTGAGTGGCCCTCAGACTGCTGCAAAATGCCTGCTCATGCACTTTGCCTGTTTGTTTTTGTTGGTTTTGGTTTTTAATGGGTCACTTCACTTTTTCCTATTAATCTGGAAAAGAAGTCCGAATGAACAGATGTGAGTCTCAGCGTTTGTCACAGGCATTCCCGCTCCCCTACCCCCAAATGTCACTTGTCACTGAACTTTGTGGGGTCTTCATTCAGAAGTGTGACATAGTGGTACCGTGACATGGAGCTCCTCCCCTTAGTTGACTTCTCTGCATCTTGTTGAAGAGGCCTTCCCACCCGAGGTCACTTTGTGTCCCTTTCCAATAACTCCAAGCTTCTGCTTCCTGTTTATTTTCATAACTTTGTCCTTGGGATCTGGGTTGTTTTGTTGTCTGCTTTATTTTGGTATTGTGTGAGAGAAGCGTGTAGCCCAGGCTGGCCTCAACTCTCTGTGTAGTTGAGGATGACCTCGGACTCTTCACCCTCCTGCTTCACCTCCCAGTGCTGGGATTACAAGCATGCACCTCCACGCCCAGTTTATTCCATGCCGGAGACAGTGTTCAGGGCCGGACGCATGCTAGACAAGAACTGTGCCAACAGAGCTGCATCTCCGGCCGCATATTTAGATCTGTCTTCTGTCGCTGCATGTGGTGTGAAATGGGATTTGGCTTTGTTTTCCTTGGGCCGGCCTGTGGTCCCAGCAGCGCTTATCAACTACTCGGTTCCTTGTGCTCACATGGAGTAGCGTGTCTGTTGTACACTCAAGTGCCACATGTTTACGGATGGATTGATGGGAATGCTGCTGTCTCGCTGAGCTCTTGGTCTAATCCAGTCCAATGTGTAATTGCTAAATCTCACTGTTTCTTCAAACAAGACACACTGGCATTTGTGGCAGAGTAATTCTACATGCTTATTACAGGTTCCTGACCCTCCCTGAACCCATCCATTGTGTTCCATGGTAGTAGCAACTCTTGCAGGCATTTCCAGGGCTGCAAAGGCAGCAGATCGCCTTGAGTAAGGACCACCACAGTGTTGCCCATTGTAGTTTGGTGTCCTCCAGGCTGAGCCCCCTTTCCTGCCTGGTCCTCCTATCCTGTGTTCTGTCCATTTGCCCTAAACAGGGTTGGAATCTTCAGCATGGCACTGTCAGGCACCTCTGATGCAGGCAGCCCACCCACCCTGGGAGGAAGTGTTGGGCCTATCCTGAGTGGATGTCAGCCTTGGTGGGACTCCCTTCCTCCTGAATCTGAAAGCCCACAGAGTACCAGGCCTTCCTCCTTGAAGTGTCCTTCATTGCTGTCAGGAGCAGACACGTTCCTCACATCTTCCCTTTCCTCTCGAGACTTTCAAACTCAACAATCCCAACTTCCTCTGATGTCCATCAAAGTCTTGGCTGCCGGGGCGGCGAGCGTGGCATGTTTGAGCTGGAGTCGAACACACTGACTTCACATTCTTGTTCTCCTCCTTATCAGCTGTATGACTCTGGGGAGGCTGACTCGCGTCTCTGTGCTCCTTGGTTCAGTGGCTATGCTAGACCTACAGACGATAAGGAGCGCAATGCGGGTCGTGAACTGAGCCTGCTCCATGTTAAGTGCTCTCTGTAACTTGGCGGTTGCTATTTTAGCGGTGGGCCGTTTGTCCCTTTTCGTCCTCTCTTTTTAGAAGTTCCATTGTTTAAATTAGAAAAACAAATAAGAGCTCAGGAAAAGAGTAAATTATGGCAGAAGTTTGATAAACCAAGGTTATTCTTTGCTAAAGGTAAACTGTGAATTTGACTCTGCACTTACCAGTAAACAAAGGAAATGGGAAACACGGATGATGTGGCATACATAATACTTGGTGCCCTTGAGAAGGAAGCAAGGCAACTAATTGTTTAGGTTGTGCAGACCGGCTGTGTCCTTGGAGCCATCATATAGTGACTGCACTCACAACGGGGCTGCTACAAGCCTGGTCCCCAGAAGGTCTGAGGTCCAGAGGAGCGGTGACTCTGGAGCCCTGAAGGCAGTGACAAGTGAGTGAGTGAGTGACAGAGCCTCAGCCTTTGGTCTCCCAGTCTGATGGGAGAGGCAGCCGGGACCACAGCTGTGTGCCAGAGTGGGCTCCGAGGTGAACTGCAGCCAGGGAAAGACCTCAGAAGAGGGTTCTTATCCTCGGCTTTGGGGGTCAGGCGCAGCTTCCATCCCTGAAGATGGCGGGTCAAGTCATGAGCTCTCCATCTGGCCCAGCCTGGGGAAGCAGCATCAGTCAGTCCAAGGCCTGGAGAGCCTTACTCAGCGGTGCATCCTGAGATGGGACAGTTGAGGTTTGGTGAAGATGGAGATGAGCCTAAAGTCACAGAGGGACGGAGCCTACAGGATCAAGGCCAAGCCTCCTGTCTCTTTGCAGCCTGTCCTCCCGCCCCCTGCCACACTCCTGCTCTGGGCTCTGACTTGCTTCCTGCAGGGTCATTAACCACCTACGGCCTGCCACGTGGTGTCCCCCTATATTTAACTCCCACACTGTGACTTACAGAGGCCCAGAATAGCAGCCCCGGGTGGGGGCTCATCTCTCTGCTCTCCCGTCTAGTCTCCCTAAAGTCAAGCTCCCAGCTCCCACCCCAGGGAGAACAGGCCTGGATCCCAAGGAGTACTGGCCCACCCCTAAGAAAGATCAGTACAGCAAAGAAGAGAGGTCACCTGAGAGTCCTCAACATGCCATGCCCACTGACCCGAACTAAACCCAGTTTGGCCCAGACTGAGCTTCAGTCCCTTTTCTAGTTGAGCTGTGACTTTGGTTCCGGACTGAGCCTTAGTCTCCTCTCTAGGTTGAACCTTGATCCTAGCTCTAACCTGAGCTCTGATACTTTTTTCCTTTCTTTTCTTTTTTATTTTTTTTTAGTTTACTTACTTTATGTGTAAGATTTGTAGGTGCATGTTTTTCCTGTATGTATGCACGTGCACTACTAACATGTCTGGTGTGCACTGAGCTCAGAAGAGGGCATCAGATCCTCTGGACCTGGAGTTACAGATGGTTGTGAGCCACCATGAGGGCCCTAGGTCCTGAACCTGGGAGCAACAAGTGCTTTTAACCAGTGAGCCATCTCTTCAGCCTCCCCACCCCCCTGATCCTTTTCTCTTGGTTGACCCCTAATCATTGGTTCCTGCCCACAGTTGTGCCTGAAGGTTTCCTATCATGTCCTAGCTTTGGCCTCAGTGATCTGGGACCAGTAGTGACCATGGATGAGAGACAAAGCCACTGGCCCACCTGCCCTGGCTGTGAACTCCTCTGCATCCCCCACGGGATGCCAGCACTGCCAAGCCTGCTCCTCCTAATTGGCCTCCTATCTAATTCCCCGAGCCATGTGATTGAGGCAGGGCTGTGATATTTATAAAATCTGTGTCCTTCTTGATAAATCCAGCCATGGGGACCAGGTTCAGAGCCACTGTTTTCATCCTCTGAACCTAGGAACTTCAAACCACATCAGCCACAGAGGGCCCTCATCACAGTACACCTGTCACCCATTGAAGTCCCAGCGCCTGCAAATGGGCACCGCCCCCTCTCTGATGCCTTCTCAGACTCAGAAAGCTGTTTCAGGCAGCCAGAACCCCGCCTGAGTGGCAGGGGCAGCCTGAGGGTGACTCACCGTGGTCTCTGAGCGCTGGCTTCTTTGTCCTGCACATGGAGCAGAGCCTTCCCCCGCAATCTGTAGCACTGGGGGTGGGAAGCAGTAGGCAGGAGGGAGAGCTACTCTGGTGGCACATGTACCCAGCACGACCAGTGTCATTTGAGGCAGAGCCCTGCACTGCTGGTCTCAATATTTGACCTGTTTGAATTACCTAGAATTCTCAATTAACAGCAGGCCTCCGTCCCCCAGGGAAGAACCCCTCCTCACATTCTGTGGGCACCCCCTCCTTTGCCTCCACTGATGCTCGTGTTTTCCCTGTCCTGGGCACTCGTTGTCCTTTGGGGTTGTTCTTTGGTCATGCCAGCATCTTTCTCCCTGTGTTTTCTGCCCTGCCACCAAAATGCTTTCCTCTGAAATGTTTGCTGCTGAGCCCTGTGCCCCAGGTTCCGCTGATGAGGAAGGAAAGCCCAACAGTCTCTGCTGTCACAGGGCTTTGGGCCATAACTTTAGAGTACAGCTTGAGTTCCCTTATTTCCTTCCATGTTTTGTGGGGGAGATGACGACAGGATCTCACTATGTAGCTCTGGTTTGCCTGGAACTATGCACACGAGGCTGGCTTCCAACTCAGAGATCTGCCTGCTTCGACCTCTGCTTCCCAATTCTGGGATTGAAGACTCACACCACTGTGCCTGCTGTGCTCCCCTGTTTCTTATTTGCTGTGACCTTGGGCAAGTTGTTTGAGTCTGTCCTGTGGGTTACTGTGCAGAGGCTCTGAGGTCATGTGTGGGTCAGGAATGAGTACACACATAGTCACAACCATGTCTGTGTGGGTTGGAGGGTGCAGGCTGTGCTTGGCGTGGGCTGGACGAGACACCTACCTGGGGGGAAGGGGCTAGCCTGCTCTCAGGCGAATGTATCTCTGGGAAAAGGGGCTAGCCTGCCCTCAGGTGAATGTATCTCTGGGGAAAAGGGGCTAGCCTGCCCTCAGGTGAATGTATCTCTGGGGAAAAGGGGCTAGCCTGCCTTCAGGCAAATGTACCTCTGGGAAAAGGGGCTAGCCTGCCCTCAGGCAGTTGTCCCTGTGGGAAGATGATATTGCACCAATAGGTGATCAGGCAGGCAGACACCAAGAAGACCTCATGGAGCAGGGACTGCTGTCTGGGGTCCATGATGGTGACAGAAACCTGTGCCCTTGTGCGCTGGGGGCTGTCTTGTAGTGGAAGTTCCAGAAGCTTTTCAAGTCTTGTCACAAGGGACCCTTCTCACTCCTGTACCACAGCCCATGACCTACTTAGAGGGCTGGGTTTGGAGGTGGGGCTAGGTGAGATGGACAGGAAGGTAGAGCTGGTGGCAACCTTCTGGCAGATGCCAGCACTAGGTGAAACTCAAGGCAAAAAGGATAGGAATAAACCAGCAGACTAGATTCAATGAATCAGACTGGGAATGGCCAGCCTGACCGATGGATGAGAAGAGGAAAAGCTATTGGAACAATGGAAGGGACAGGAGCTGTCACCAGGATGGCTATGACATCAGAGTAAATCCACCCTGGGAGGAGCAGGTCGTTTACTCTCTTTCCATTGAGATTCTTCATATTACAAGACTCTTAGTGTAGTAGAAGATAGAGACATAAGTTAAACAAATGATTAACTGCTCTAAATAAAATAAAGTGGGGTGACATGGGTTCAGGGGTCACTTGCCTAGACCTGGAGGGTACCTAGGAGACTGCAAAGAGGCAACATTTGGAATAAGCCATGAATGAAACAGGTGTGCAGTCATGTGAAGGTCCCTGGCACAGCTTGGTAGAGGGACAGCCAGTGCAAAGGTCCTGGGGAGGGAGGGAGGGAGAGAGAGAGAGAGAGAGAGAAATCAGCATGTCCAAGGAAGGAAAGGGAAACCAGGGGGCTGCAGGCTATGAAATGGCATTGAGGATGACTGGGGTTCCATGGCCAGCATGGGGCTAGTTTGGGTTCAGAATTAATGAGCAAGGATGGAATGGAACCACAAAACCGAGAACCTTTGGAAAGAATGACTGAACTAGAGTGGATGAGGTGCACCAGGACTGCGTGGAGACCTGGCCTGAGAGGCCGGAGGACCCTGAGCCCACTCCTTTGCTGTGTGGTCTGGAGCAGCTTCCCTCTTGAACTCACAAGTCAGGAAATTAACACTTGGGGACAGAATAAAGGGGATGCTGTGTTTAACTGGAGCCCAACCCTCCTGGGGCGGGGGAAGCAAGAGTCCTGGGGGCCAGCTGGGACATGACCATGGCAAAAGTCCGCATAGTC
This sequence comes from Microtus ochrogaster, assembly GCF_000317375.1. Classification (NCBI taxonomy): domain Eukaryota; kingdom Metazoa; phylum Chordata; class Mammalia; order Rodentia; family Cricetidae; genus Microtus; species Microtus ochrogaster. Next base: position 21,517,831 of record NC_022033.1, on the reverse strand, counting down.
CATTGCTGCAAAGACTGACCTTGCCCCAATCCAGTCTGAAGATGGGACCATAACCCTCCAAGTAGCCCATGAGCAGTGTGAGAAACTGAGGCAGGAGGCTCCATGTGCCCTGTGGTTGCCACGTATGCATTTCATACACATTATTCCGTTATCAATGGATTGGGGTGTCCATTGTCCAGAGGACAGAAGTTCAGAGGAGATGACAGACCCAGCATCACACACTGAGAGCACATTCCAACCCTATCAGCGAGAACCCTGAGGCATCTGGGAGCAAGCCCAAGGACTTGTCCCCTCTCAGGTCACAGCCTCTGCCCACAGCTCTACCATGTCTGTAGGGAAGGCTGGCTCAGGGGGCCTAGCTCCCTATTGCATATCACCCTTGCTCTCTTTCTCATCCTCTGAACCTGTGAGCCTTTTCCAGCATCAGGACCTTTGCATATAACGTGCTGCCTAGAACGCCCCCTGCGCACATATCTTCATCCTGTCGATTCCTGCTCACCCTGAGACATCAGTTGAACAGTAACTTTCTATGGCTCACGTTGTGTGGCTTTCCATCCTTCCTGACTCCCACTTTCCCAGGGCTCTGGCTCGTGCCGCCACTCTCGTGTGTGACAGGCTGGGTATCCCTGAGATCACAGACCTCAGTTCTTAGGGTCCCTACTAGGCCAAGCACAGGAAATTAGGGTGCTGTTCTACGAGTCTGCCTTGTGGAGCTGTGAGGTTTTGAAGTTGTAGCCTGCCAGGGCTCCTGACGCCTGCCCCCTTCTTCCTGAGACGGACTTTATGTCCTCAGCTCCGTTGAGGGATGACGTCAATCCTTAAGTGGCTTCTAAGCTGCTCCAGGCTTGCGTGGGCTCTGGTGTGTGTGCGTGCACATGGCCCTGGGCACACGCACGTGGTGCGCACGGGCCTCCGTGAGTAATTCCAGTGGTACTTCCAAACGCTGTCTCCATGGAGAGGCCGCCCCCACCTACCCAGCCCCAGGTGGCTGCCTTTGCCACCCTGCTGGCTCCCCCGCCTGCTCCTCCATGACCCAGATTCGACCTGCCTTGACTCCCACATCCCCAGGCCTCAGGCTTCTACAAGCTCAGGGCTGGGGGCCTCTCTCCAGACACACCCTCTCATTCAAAATCGGTTCTAGGTTCCAGCAATGCTTATTGAGGCCATGTGGAAAGAGGGTGGGTGCCAGTGAGTGGCTGCCTGGGTTGGATCATGATTCCTTCGCCCTAAAGCTAATGATGCCTCGCCTGAGGGAGCTGGAGCTCCGCTGTGGCCCTCAGAGCCTCCAGGATCTGGCTGTCCTCTGTGTCCTCCCCATCACACACACGCATGCACGCATGCGCACCTGCTCCTGTCCCAGTTGCTTCACCACCTGGAATATTCTTCCGCTGTAGGTTGGAGAGATACATGCAGCCCTCACTCCTGCCCAGAGACACTTTCCCAGGAAGCCTGTCCTTGCTTCCCTTTCTTCTGCTCCATGCCCAGAGGACATGACCAGTGACTTACTAGTAGATGAACGCTGAGTGAGTGCAGAGCTCAGCCGAGACTCTCGGCCCTCAGGGGCGGGCACTAACCAGCCTTCTTGCTCGCCATAGCCACTCTCCATTGTAAGTGCAGCGTGAGTGGGTGTCATCGCGCTGGGCTAGAGTCCCTTGTGGTCCGTCAGCGCTGTGAGTTGGACATCTTTGGACAGGGATGACAGACCTCCAGAGGCACAGGGTCTGCAGCGGCAAGCCCTGATGTCCCAGGGTCATCTGCAAACGCAGGGATCTCAGGAGCCCCCCTGAGATGCCATCATGTCCTGGGGACTCCTGCCCACTGTAGAAGGAAAGGGTTCTGTGCACAGAACGTAGAGGGAGCCCCAAGGCCTTCCAAGTTCACCCCCTTCCTATCTAAAGCTCAGATCTGCCCCCTGAAGATCCAGCAGGGCAGCTCGTGGAGTTGTTCAGCCAGCTCCAGGCGTCCTCCAGGTCTGATGCCATTGCATCTGAGAGACTCCTAGAAAGCATGGACCCAGGGCCCCCAGCTCTCCTTGCATCACAAGCCCAGGACCATGGGGAGGCGATGTAATGTCCTTCTCCAGAAATTCCTGCCCCAAAGCAGTCTCCCCCAGCCTCAGTTGCTTCCCTTGACAAACAGCTTGGCCAGTCCTGCTGCCCTCCGGGGTCTGTGCACTCAGATGGCTCTGAAGAGAGGAGGCTTGTGTGAGCTGTGCCTTCTCAGAGGGCGCTACCACCCCATGCCAGGAAGCTGGCCCATGCTCCAGGGAACAGGTGCTGGGATGAGAACCACATCTAGAGGGACAGAGAACAGCCACCTTCAGGCTCACACGACAGGGACGTACAAGAGGCCTGGGTTAGGTTGTGGCTTCAGAGGAGTTTGGATCAGGTTCTGAAAACATAAGAGGAAAGGAAGGTCCCTAAGAAAGAGGTGGGTCCCCTTGGCAGGCACATCTGACCTCATGTTGCTCTCTGGTAGCCTGTGGCTCCAAGGCCAGTACACATGAAACCACTCAAGAGCATGTCAGGAAATTTAGTCTGCGCTTTCACCCAGTTCAGATGTGTTCCGGTGACTTGTGTGGATATCCTGTCAATGCTAGGAGCATTGACAGAAAAAGTGGACTGGGGAGAAGGGTTGCTTTTCCAACTCGCCATCAGCACTCCAGCCGCCATCCGGGGCTGCCCAGCCACAGGGGATTGATGTCCCTAGTGAACTGCGGGGACATGTGGACACAGGACCCCCTCCTCACCACTTTTGCATTTATAGCCTTCCTTTCTAACGTTTGGAAGTAGACACTTACTGTAATGCTCTTCAGTCTTTTTTAATGTCAGCACTGAGCTGTGCATAGCTCTCCAGGTTGGGCTTTAGCTATGTCCCACAAGTGATGTTTTTATTATCATTCACTCCCAAATATTTATTTTCATTTCTTATTTGGCTTTTTCCCTGACCCATGAGTTACTGTCAGTTCTTAAAATTTTTGGTTTGGTTTGGTTTTTCAAGACAGGGTTTCTCTGTTGCTTTGGAGCCTGTCTTGGAACTAGCTCTTGTAGACCAAGTTGGCCTCGAACTCACAGAGATCCACCTGTCTCTGCCTCCAGAGTGCTGGGATTAAAGGCGTGCGCCTCCACTGCCGGCTTAGGTTTTTGGAATTTTAGGTGTGTGTGTGTGTGTGTTTGTGTGTAAGTGCAGGCACACAGCACATAGACGGAAGTCAGAAAGACAACTTTAGGTAGTTCGTTTTCTCTGCCCCAAGTGGGTGCTGGGGATTGAGCTCAGGTCATCAAATTTGCTTGGCAAGACTTCTTAACTTCTGGGTCATATTACCACACCCCCCTCCATGTTCTCCCTATGTAGCCCAGGCTGCCCCTGAACTCCCAATGAAGATGACAGCACACACCACCACAACTGGCTTGTATTGTGGCTTTGGTATTTATTGAGACTTACTTTGTAGCTCAAAACATGACCAGTTTTTGCAGATGTCATATACTGGTTTGAAAAGAACACCTCTTTGCTCCGTGGGGGATTAAGCAGTTTCTGTGTTCTTAAGGTGCAACTGTACTTCTATCAGAGAGAAGATCCAGGTCTGTGAAAGCTGAGGGAGAAGTCCTGGTAAATCTGTACTTCAGGGAAGGCCTCTGGCATAAGGTGATTCTCAGAGATTTGTGTTAGCTGGAAAGAATGAGGGGAAGGGCATCCCACCCAGAGGGAACAGCACAAGCAAAGCAGACATAAAAGTTGAGAGTGAAGTGGAAACCACGGATCTTTATAGAAAGCCGAGGAAGGTGAGCTTATCTGGGCTGACAGAGATGTTATGTTTACTAGAAAGCACATCCCCACCACAGAGGAAGGTGTGGCAGGAGCCGTGAGCATCATAATGCCAATATGAGATAAAATTGGTACTCTCTAGCTGGCTGAGCTCGGACTGTAGCCAGGCTCCCGCTGGGCAGACTCATTAGTCCTCTCCAAAGCTCTAGGCGGTGTGTATTGTGACCATCCGCAGTTTATAAGTAAGGAAACAGACACCAGAGAGTTAAGTGAATTTATCACCGGGCACACAGCTCCAGGTGGTAGATCCTTCACGTCCCTGCTCTGTCTCTTCCCTTCTTTATGCTGCTGCTGCTGCCCGGTGCTGTTATTCTAGTGACACGTGGGTGGCACAGGTGGTACTGAGTCTTGAATCGGGTGTAAAGGGGGACATTGTAGAGAGTCCCCTACAAAGACCATTTTGGGGGGTTGAGAGCTACAATGACCCTCCTCCTTTGTTCAGATGGGGAAACTGAGGCTCACCTTTGTTCACATGAAAAGTGGGCAACAGAAGTCAAAATCTGCACCATTGAAAGACTTATCTTGGTTTGGGGTTGGTGAGGCATGGGACAGGAGGAGGACTGGAGGGTAGGACTTGTGATGGAATGAAAAGGGGATACAAGCTTCTTTATAAGGGGCAGGAAGTGGGGAGCTGCTTTATTGGGGAACCAGAGTCCACGACGTAGACTGGAGACCTCAGGAAATCAGACCATCCACAAAAGGCCAGGCAGACTCTTCCTGCTGACCCCCAGCACAACCAGAGAACCAGCTCCACCCAGCCAGGCAGACAGGTGATAGGCACAAGGCACAGCCAGCTCCCTCTCAGCCCTGGGTGGCAGAGACTGCCGCTCTTGAGAAAATGATGTGTCTGTTCTGAGAAACCAAATGCCCTACAATGAATCCAATTAGATTTCATAGGCACATGAAAACGCGATCCATCTTAAGCACACTCTGCAAACCTCCGGCCACAGATGAATATTTCATTCTGTCTCAGCAGCCAGAGCAGAATAGCTAGCAGCAGCCAGGACCTCCCTAGCAGGTGGGGCCGCATGTCCCTATGGAAGGGGAGAGTCCAGCCAGCACCTCCCTAGCAGGCGGGGCTGCATGTCCCTATGGGAGTGGGGAGTCCAGCCAGCACCTCTCTAGCAGGTGGGGCCACATGTCCCTATAGAGGAGGGGTGTCCAGCTAGGACCTCCCTAGCAGGTGGGGCCACATGTCCTTATAGAGGAGGGGGAGTCCAGTCTGTGCCACTTCACACTAGTGTGACCTCAGGCAGTCTCTCTGGTTCCCAGATATTGCAGCGGCTCCCATCCTGATCACCCACCCTCATTCCCCGGGGCTGAGCATGGAAGTTCATGTGCATTCATGTCACAGAGCCAGCACAGTATTAGTGTTGAGGACATAGCCTTGAAAGAACAATGCAAAGGTCCTTTCAGAGCTCATAACCCGGATGAGGAAACAGGCATGGAAACAAGGACCGCATCAGACATGAGGGAGTTGTGCTGCTCCATGAGAAAGAAAAGGGAACTCCCATGCAGGTCCAGGGTCAAAGAAAGTGTCCCCAAGGTAGTGAGGCTTGAACCACGCTGCAGTTTCAGGAAAGTATCCTAAGATTCTGGCTTTGCCCATGCAAAAGCCCTGAAGTAGCAAAGCGCTTATGAGTTTGAAGAATAAGAAAGCCCCATGGCTGGAATCAAGGTGAGAGTTGGGTACCTGCTACGTCAAAGCTCCACAGATTGAGAAACTACTCCCAACTGCAGATGAATGTGAAGGGGAGCCCCCTCAGCTCTGTGGGTTCAGTTTCCCCTTCTGCAAAATGAGACCTATTGCAAGTCTGTCACATGTGCTAAGGTGTCAGATGTCTGGTGGTCCTACGTCAGGGAGGGGGAGGTGCTATTATTACCACCATGACAGTAACTCACTGACTGTTAGTACCAGCCACATCCTGCGGTGGCTCAGGGTAGCCTAAAGCGAAAGCACAGGGTGGGTGAGAGCCTAGGGCCTCAGCCTCTGAGACATGGTCGGCCAGGGTATGCGGCCAGAAGAGGGAGCCAAACTAGATGCTCCTGGGTAATTGTTTTCTTTGTGCTGGGTATGGAATCCAGGACTTTTCTACATGCTAGGCAAGGGCTCTACCACTAAAATATATCCCCAGCCCTTGAGACAGGGTCTTACTATGTAGCCCATATTGGCCATGAATTTGAGGCCCTCCTGCCTTCACTTTGAGAGTGTTGGGATTGCAGGCATGAATAACCACACCTTTGTTATGGTGCTGGGCTAAAACCCAGGGCTTCGTGCATGCTGGGCAAGCCCTTTACCAACTGAGCTACAACCTAGCCCCAGTCTAGGTAATTTCCAATGAACAGAAATGTATCTGCTCACTGTTGTGGGAGATAAGTTCAGTGTCCGAAAGCCAACCTCTGGTAAGGGTCTTCTCGGTGTGTCCTAAAATGGAAGGAGGATTGAAGTGGGGGCGGGGAGAGGGGGCAAGGGCAAGCCACAAAAGGGGTCTAGCCTTGGGTCCTACTCCCAATAATGGCTATTGGAGGGCACAGACATTCAAACCATAGCAGGATGAAGTTTTTGTATGGCCCGCCCAGGATAGAGGGAAATTTTGTCCTCTATAATCCCAGAGGGCCAAGCCAGGACTTCCAGGGAATCCTCAGGAGACAGAGAGGCTGAGCTCCTAGAGGTGGAGCCAGCCTCTCGGGAACTACTGAGCCACCCCGCCCATCTCTAGAGCACTCAAGCAAACTCACTTCTTTTCCAGAGGTAGGAGGTGACTATCTATTGCTGTGTGATTTTCCCATCCGGTAAATATTTCTTACCTCTTGGCTTCTGTGCTTCTGGAATTTCAGAGCAGTTTGACTAGACAGTTGTAGATCAGGGCCTCCTGTTAGGCTGTGGTCCCATGAAGGTGGCATGGAGGCTGGAGGTCTGCTTCCAAGCTCACTTGCGGGGTGGCAGCAGGATCACAGGGCTGTCTGAGTGAGAGACCAAGATAGCAGCCTGGCACCTGCCTGTCTTTATGACTAGCGTGGAAACAGATGCTGTCATCTCAGGGGCTGGCACATCAGTCTCATCGTCTGCCAGGAGGGGGCGGACTAGAACAGGGTTAAGCCCAGGGCATGAGACCCAGTGGAGGCTGCCACAGGATTGGACAATGAAACCTTAACTGCACCTCTCAGGGCCAAGTATTCCTGCCAAGCCTCAGTTTCCCCAGTGTACCCTGAAGGCCAGTGGTTAAAGCCAGAGTCATCTGTGGGACCTCATGGTGTAGAGGCAGCAGAGGCTATGGTCACCAGAGTCCCCAGGGACACTGAGGTAGGCTGTAGATTTTCTTGGGGGGCAGGCACCATGCCTAGGTAGCAGAAATCTCTGGGTTGCATCCCCTGGCAGACAGGCTTTGGTGTCCACATGGAAGTGGAGGTCAGAGGTCAGCCTTCCTTTCTGACACAGTGTCTCTCACTGGCGGAGGCCTTCTGATGTAGGCCAGGCTCAGAGAGTTTCCTGTCTTCCTTCCCAGCATTAGGATGAAGATGTGCGCTGCTAACCCAGCTTTTTAAAAGTGTGGGTTCAGGGGATCAGACTCAGGTCCTTGAGCTGACATGACAAATACTTTACTCCTGACCCCTGGATGCTCTTCTGCAAGGCAGTCTGAGGGTTCAGAGTGTGATGAGGACCTGAGATCAAGGCCCACCATGATCTGACTCCAGGGCACTGTCCCTTTAGCCTCCGACCCCTAGGACAACCTGTAGACCCTCCGCATTCCCAGCACCTGGCTCCTTTGTCTGTGATTTGTCTGTGTTCTTCACTTTCATGACATGTCCTTTTATAGCAGGCAGGGTGGTTCACTTTCATGACATGTCCTCCCATGGCAGGCAGGGTGGTACACACCTGTAATCCCAGCGCTCAGCACCCTGAAGTAGGGGTATCGTGAGTTCCAGACCAGCCTGGGCTACATAGAGAAATCCTGTCTCGAAACATAAAACTAGACAGAAGAAGCATCTTCCTTGTACCCTCTTCTAGTGAAATCTTATTCAGTCTGGGAAGATAGCTCAGTCAGTGAAACGCTTGCTGTGCGAGCATGTGAACCCGAGTTTCGTCCTCAGAGCCTGTGTAAAGGCCACACTTGTAATCCCAGCACTGGGGAGACAGAGGTCCAGTAGATCCCTGAGGCTTGCTGCTGAGTCAGCCTAGTGTGCCTGGCAAGGTCCAAGCCAGTCAGAGACCCTGTCTCAGAAACAAACAAACAAAACAAGTCGAGTAGTACCTAAGGAACGTGAGGTTAACCTCTGGCCTCCACACGCATATAACCCCTACATATGCGTACACACACGATGGACCTTACTGACCCTCAAAGATCTGGCCGTACCGCATCATCTCTTCTAGGGAGCCCTCCTGTTGCCTCAGTGAGTGCTAATCTTCCCCCACACCGGCTGTGTCTCTGGCTTTGACACTTCCCGGGATGTGTTTTTTGTTTGCCATCTAATTGTCGTGAGTATTTCTGCCTCCTGCACTTGACCACAGGCTGGAGGGCTGGGACTGTGTGAGTCAGAGCAGGCCCCATAAAGGCTGGAGGAATTGAATTAAATGTGCTGGCAATGGCTACATTCTGACCATTTTGTTCTGTTTGCCAGCTTGACCTTCCAGGATGGTCCCTCAGCGGGGGCTAGAATGGGGCTAGATGAAACAAGCCTCCAGGGCCCCCCTACTCCTAGCCAGCGCTCTCAGCCAGACAGCAGGTCAGCATGCCCCTGTACCACCTTTTGCAGACCCTGCAGGCCAGCCTGGTGAAGTCCTGCTGAAAAGTTAGAGATAGTGTTCCCCTGAGCAAGGCACCAGGCAGAGGCTTTGGGAAATGGTGGCAAATTAGACGTCACTGCCTGAAAGCCGAGGGGCATCATGAGGAGCATGGATGGTAGAACTGAAGTGCCTGGGTTCGAATCCTAGCCCTTCCCTGTGTGACATGTACAGGTTATTTTTCTGTGTCCCGGTTCACTTTCTGGAGACACAACTCAAAAGCTGCCGTGAGTCCTACTGTGTGTGCCATTTGCTGTGGACATGCAGGATGCAGGGGAGAGAACACTTCAGAACAACTGACCTGCAGGACTGTGGGCTTCCTGCAGCTACTCAGCTCCTCTCTCTTGGGGGCCTGCTGACACTTTATGGGGTGTTCTGCCTTTATACTCTCCCTGAGGCTCACAGATACCCTTTGGGGGTAGGGAGATATATATATTTGGTTTTTCGAGACAGGGTTTCTCTGTAGCTTTGGGTGCCTGTCCTGGAACTAGTTCTTGTAGACCAGGCTGGCCTCGA
>NC_022033.1:21484047-21508532 GCF_000317375.1 Microtus ochrogaster | reverse complement strand
TAGACCAGGCTGGTCTCGAACTCACAGAGATCCGCCTGCCTCTGCCTCCCGAGTGCTGGGATTAAAGGCGTGCGCCACCAACGCCCGGCTAGGGAGATATATTTTTAACCTGAGCTAGGATACACATAAAATGTACCAATGTGTGTGTGTGTGTGTGTGTGTGTGTGTGTGTGTGTGTGTGTGTGTGTGTGTAGGCCAGAGAAAGTGTTAAAGCCTTTAGAGTTGAAGCTTTATGCATTTCCAAGATGCCCACCTTGTTACATGGGTGCTGGGATCTGAACTCTGGTCCTCATGACTGCAGCAACTGCCATCGGGCCATGCTCCAGCCCGTCTCACCTGCACTGATCACAGCCTTCTTTTTAACTTTCTATTTTAAGACAGAGTCTCACTAAGCTGTTCAGGTTGGCTTTGCGCTTAACCGTAGCCCAGGCAGACACTGAATTTTCAAGTCCATCCTTTCGAGCAGCTTCACTCTACAGTGGTGGCCTGGAGCACACTTCCAATGCAGACCAGCCATCAGCACCTGCATTCCAGAGTTTCTCCTGAACCCCTACCAGCCTCACAACCATTAAGGCATCAATCCCCGGTGCCCTTTCCCAGCCCCTGGCAGCCACAAAGCTGCCTTTTGTTCTCCAGGCTTGCTCGGCCCAGGAAATTATGTGTCGCGTGCCTGACTTTTCTCAGGCTCTGTGCCCGCTGTGGCTAAGTGTCGGGACTCCTTCTCTTTTGATGGCAGAATAATGCTCCACCATGCAGCAAGAGTCCATACCTGGTAGGTGAGGAGACTGTGGCCTTGAGAGGTACTTGTGTGAGACCCACACCTCAGTAGGATGGCACTCAGAACCTGTTCTTGCGTGCCTTTGTCCCCCTGCCCACACAGGCTCATCTTGGCTGAGATCGTCACCTTCATTGTCAAACAGAAAAGTGGGGTAGGAGAGGTGACCTGCAGCAAGTCAGCCAGCACCAGTGTCATGGCCTCCACAAGCACAACAAATACTTCTTTACTGTGGCAACTGAGGGCTGACAGGGAAAGGAAAATGATGAGCCCCTGCTCAGCTCAAGAGCTGTTTCCATGGTGACCTCTGAGCTTCCTAACCCCAGCACTTCCCAAAGGCTGAGGAGCATCCACCCCAGGGTGGATTATTTTGGCTTTAACTCCTCCTCTCTCCCAGTGAGCAGCCCAGCTCTCCCCACAGCCCGTTCCCTGGAGCTCTACCCCATCTGAATTCCTCATGCTTTTAGCAGCTCTTCACTGTATCCTGTCCTAGGCTTACTTTGTGCTCAGCTCCAGAGACGACACAGAAAATGACTCAGGTGTGTTCCCTTCCCTTTCGTTGCATGAGAGAGAAACACCAAAAACATAAGCCACTTTGAAGAATAACCAGAGGTACCTGGGGAGTGTTTTGAGTGTTTGGAAATCATTAAGGCTGGAGAGAGAGAGAGGACAGGACGGAGTAGAGCATCCTTCCTAGCTGTCAGTCAGCCAAGGTCTCTGAGGAGGTGATGCTTGAATGGGAACTTGAGGCAGTACTAGCAGCCCAGTATGAGAAGAGCTGAGAGGGAAACCGCAGTATTGTATGGATAAAGGTCCTGTGGCCAGGAAGGTTAGGGCACTGGAGAAATGCTAATGAGATTAGTGACTGAGTCAGCATGAGGAGGCTGGAGTTAAGCCAGAGAGTGAGAAGAGACCTGAGATCCATTTAGAGGAACCAAGTAAAGCAATTCTATCTAGAGTTTCCCAAGGATGTCTCATGTTGCCTCGCTGTGCCTGTGTTCAGTGTATGTAGGGGCTTACAGTTCCTACTGCTATCTCCTTGTCTTTTAGTCATCTATGAAAAGATGGGGCCTAAGCATGCCCACCCCCATGACCTCTAACATCTCACCGGAGACCAGGCAAAGTTGGATGGGATTCGGTCACACTAGGGCCCTGCTGGCACCAAGCCTCTCATCCCAGGGACCCAGTATCCACGTCCTGGGCCATTGCACAGAGCCCACTCCCAGGAAAGCCAGGAGTCCCTCTGACTGTCTCAGAGAGGCCAGGGCCTTCTCCGGAGACACCGAGAGCCATGCATCCTAGCAGCCCTTCCCTCAGTCTTGTCCACCAAACAACTGGTTGATTGAATGTCACACTTTTCAGACAGTTGCTATGGACACAGACTCAGCAGGAAACACGTGGGACATGGCACTAGTCTGGATCACGTAGCCGTGAGAAGGGAGTTGGAGCCTGGGATCCCACTTCTTTGGGCAATAGCAAATGCAGGCCTAGAAGCCACACCCAGCTGCCCTCCTCCTAGCTTGGGACTTGAGCCACCAGAGCTGTTTCCTCCTGTAACATAAGTGTCTGCGTGACAGGCCATTTCAGAGTCGGCAATACAGTAAACCTGTATGATGGCAGACAGATTCTGAAGGTCAGGAGTAGCCTTGCAGCCTGGCTCTTGCCTGGGTCCCTCTGAGAGCTGCATCATGTCACTTTGGCAGGTCTCAGCTCCTACCAGACTGGCTCGGGACTCAACAGTCAGCCAGCTTGCCAAAAGGCTAAAGCAGATGCCGCCTTGCCTTTCCCAACCTGGTTGGAGAGGCCAGATAGTGTCACTGCCACAATATCCTGTTAGTGACATGGGACACCCAGGAGAATGTGATAGGAGGTGGGGTCACACAGGTATGTTTGACCAGAAAGTTGGTACCAGCGACTAAAGAACACCCACAGCGCAGCATTCGCTATGCAGCAGGGACTCCCTACCACAATCTGCCTGGGTTCCTGATTCATGTCCCAAGACTTCCTGCCATTCTTTCACCTCAGCCCCCTTACCTGCTGTCTCCAGGCTCTAGGCAGAGGGCTAGTGACACAGAAAGGACAGTGACACTGGTGTTCCAGCATAGGAATGATGTATCTGGTGGCACAGCCGAGAGGGGCTCTGGATGGTGTGGTTAGGGGTGGTCTGTCTGTGCAGGTGGCCTGGGGACCTGGCCTTGAAGGGAAGTCAAGGAAGATCTTGTAGCAGATAGGCAGAGCATTTCAGACAGGACCAGGCAGGGAAAGGGGGAAGAAATCAAATTACCCACACCCGGGGCTAGAATGAAGAGCCCTTGGGGAAGGCAGGAATGAGACCAGAAGGCAGGCAAACTGGCAATCTGTCTGAGGTCCAAGGAGTCTTGGAAGGGATCGGAAGCCTGGCCGGGTGGCTCATGCCTGACTCCAGTGCTAAAGAGGATGTGGTAAAACTCCTGTGAGTTCAAGGTCAGCCTGGACTGCATAGACGAGACCTGGGCTTAAAAAATATATAGGTGGAGAGATGGCTCAGTGGTTAAGAGCATTAGCTACTCTCTCAAAGGACCTGGTTTCAATTCCTAGCACCCATACAGAAGTTCAGAACTGTCTGCAACTACAGTTCCAGGGGATCCTGTTCCCTTATCTGGCCTCCACAAGCAAAACACACACACACACATACACACACACGATGCACAGACATACGTTCAGACAAAACACCCAGACATATAAAATAAAATAACTGTTTTGGGCCAAGATTTGCCTGTCTGAAGCAGTGGCAGTTGAGCCAGGCAGGGCTGTGTAGGTGAAAAGGCAGGCCTCCAGGGACATGGTGAAAAGGCAGGACTCCGGGGACATGGTGAAGACACAACTCTTGAGGAAACATTTTCTCTTGAGCCCACTGGAGTGAGCGGAGAACAGCATGTCCTGGTTTCTGAGTCGAGCTGGTGGGAGGAGCAGACGATGTAGATGGGGGCGGACAAGATGCAGGGCAAGACACTGAAGAAGCAGTTAGGTGACCGGAGTTCAAAGGGCACAGTCGGTTGAGGACCAAAGCGTGGAAGGACTAGTTAGTTACAGGTGGCCTTGTACACTAGGATATCAGCAATGACGGAGTGTGTGGAGAAGCAACGTTCATTCAGTTCCTGGATTCGGCTCAGACGGCGGGGAGATGTGGGAGCAGGTGGAGGGAAGATGTCCAGGGACACCGCCACACCAGCAGCACCAAAGCCCTGGCGGCCAGGGAGAACCATCTTCCCTCCCAGAGAGCTAGCCCGGGACTGTGTGCGCCATGGCCCGCTGTGAATGCCCCGGAGTGTGTGGTGGTTCAGCCCTGCTCACTTCTAGCGTCTCATCGCTCAATCACACCCTAATTCCCCGGTTGCCTCCCTGTCTGCCTTACCGTCAGGGCTCAGCAGAGACTGGGACTTCCCACCCCTTGCTAAGCTCCTCCCTGTGGAGCCAGCTCCTCTAGGGGCTGCAGATACATGCTTCACCAGAGTCCAGAGGGGCAGAGTACGGATGGCTGAATGGTTAGAGGTCCAGTCAGTGTGGGTGTGGTTTGCCATGAGCAGGGAAGAGGGATCGACAGAACATTCTGGGTGAGGGAATGATGGATTCAGGTAACTTGCTTCTGGAGGAGTCAGGCTGGGTTCTGTCCCTGGCCTTATCCCCATGTTGCTCCCCCATGCCGTGGGCTCCAGGATGAGGTATGGCAAGGCAGGGAGGGCCCATCCTGTGGCTGGTGGCTGGGAGCGGGTGGTGACTGAAGCCACGGAAGCACCACGGAGCCCAGAGGGCTCCCCAAGGCAGCAGTGTCTCCTTCCCCTGAGTTTCCATGAAGGCAATGAGGCTTATATTAATGAGAGGCAATTATGGGCACCCGGATGGGCCTAAGTATAGCTCATTGAGAAAGGCGGCACACAGCAGCCAGCTGCCTCCCTTGCAAGACCACGGGTGCCTATTTTAAACCTCCCTACAGTGAAGCTCTGCCACCCCTGGGCTCTGGGCTGCTGAGGGGCTGGCATGCGGCAAACCCAGAGCCCTGACTGAGAGACTCTGAGCAGACACTCAGACCAGCCGCACTCAAACCCCTGCTGTTTTAGAGAGCGGAGGTCAACTTGAGGTCACAGTAAGAAAAGGCGGACCCAGGATTCAAATCCATTTTTAGCTGTATGCCAACACTCCGCCTTACTGGGAGCATCCTAGACCACGAGGTGTGGCCTGTCCACAGGAGCACAGTGAATGGCGGGGTGGAGGGTGTGGAATGGCGGTGGTGTGATTGATAACACAGCCAGCCCTCCTTGTAATCTCATAACCTAGGCTTCCTCTAGGTGCCACTGAGGAGGAGACAGGCTCAGGAGCTGATTTGGTCAACGCCAGGCCTTCCCCAGGGACACACTGATGTGAGATTACGTCAGGGTCCACAGGAAACCGATGGGCCCGGTGGTGTGGGTGTTCCCTGGGAGTCTCTAGAAAGGCTCTGGAAGAGGCCAGCACACAGAATCAGGTTGAGGGAAGAGTTGGACCTCAGGGCAATCCCAGTCGAGGCTCTGTTGATCCCACAGGGAGCGCTGAGTAAGATCCTGGAGGGGTGTCTGGAACAGAGACGGGCATCTCGGTGGTGAGCAGTTGTTAGATTCAGGCGGCCCCGGGGACAGAGTGGAGCCCTGCAAGGATTTCCGTCTGACTTAGAGCGATTTGTAGTGGGAACTTGGCTGTGAACTGCAGCAGCTGGTGCTCTTGGCAGCTGGAGCTGAAGCAGTCAGTGCATAAGGACATGGGGCCACCAGAACACACCATGGCCACAGCGAGAAGCCAGGCATGGTGGCGAGTGCTTGTGATCCCAGCACTCAAGAGCCTGGGATATGAGGGTTTCTCATTCCTCTGCTCGGGTGGGGAGAACCTGGCCTGTCTTCCGGGAAGTCATGAGCACTAGCAAGCCGCCATGCTGGGGGAGGAAGACCAGTGTTAGCAAAGCTTGATCAGAACTGGAAAGGAGGAAAACTCACCAAAAACCCAGGAGAGAGGCCGGGCGGTGGTGGCGCACGCCTTTAATCCCAGCACTTGGGAGGCAGAGGCAGGCGGATCTCTGAGTTCGAGACCAGCCTGGTCTACAGAGTGACAGGACAACCAGAGCTGTTACACAGAGAAACCCTGTCTGGGGGAGGGGGTGGAAGGGACAACCTAGGAGACCTGGGTTTGATTCCCAGAACCCACTTAGTGGCTCAAAACCATTTGTAGCTCTAGTTCCAGAGAATCCAATGCCCTCTTCTGGGCTCTTTGGGCACCAGGCATGCATATGGTACACAGACATACATGCAGGAAAACACTCGTATACATAAAACAAAAATAAATAGGTCTCAAAAAGAAAAAAAAGCCACAGAATGGGAGATTGTATTTGCAAGCCGCGTATCTGATAAGGGCTTAAGGTCTAGAAGGCACAAGACTGACAGACAGCTCAGTGGTACTCAGAGGACGTCAGTAGACGTTTCTGCAAAGGAAGCAGAGGAACGGCTCAGAGTCACCGTGACAGATGCTCGTCATCACTGTGTGTGAGGGAAATGTGTCTCAAAGCCACAGTGAGAGTAGGCCACCACTGTATCATCCTAGGTAGCAAAGATGGGTGGGCCTGTGAGCTTATTGGCCTCTCTGATGTCAGTGGTCCCAGCATCCAGCCCAGAGGTCACATCTGGGGAGGGACAAAGAGTTTACAGGGCATGAAGATCCCTCTGCTAAAGTAGATCTGGACAGCACTGTCTTTGGTCACAGGTAAGGTAGACCCTGAGTAGCCCTGTTCTCGGGAAGCCTCTCTGGGCCTGGAAAGGGCCTAAGACAGGGAGTGCCGAGGAGACCAGAGGAAGTGCCTCACAGACCCTGAGAGTTCCTGTCTAGATGACTCACACCTGCTTCCAAGGCATTGTGGGATACTCCCTAGAAACCCTCCTTAGGCTTAAGGGTGGCTGTTGGGGATGGGGTGGAGCGCTTTGGATGGGTGTCCGTGTATGGCACCTCATGGTGAGGCAGTCGGGGACTTGAAGAACATGGGAGTAGGTAGCTCCTTGCCCACGTTCTGCTGTGTAAGTGGGAGGAGCCCAAAAACTGGGGGTCAGAACTTGGCTTTCCAGGTTCCCACGAACACCTTTCTGTTCAGCACCGAGAGGAGAGTGTGCTTTGCTTAACATTTGGCTGGCTACCGCTGTCGCCTTGAGCACATGGAAACTCTGCTGTCCCCTCTGGCCGAGGACCCCTGTCCAGTGTTGATGCGTGTGCAGCAGCAGTCATACGGAGGACAGCGAGCCTCGATGTCAGCTCTTATCCTTGACCCCGTGATGGCAAGGGCAGACTTCTTGCCTTCAGCCATCCTCAGGCCCTCCTCGTCCTGCTCCCTGCCCTATCTAGTCCAGTCCAGTTGACCAGCTGACCACTCTGTCTTTTCTCCCCAGAACAGCTGCTGCCTGGGACAGGTGACCCGGGCACCCCACTAGGGCAACGGCCCCTGCCCCACGGGCTGGGATCATGAAAGGCCTCGGTGACAGCCGCCCCCGCCATCTGTCTGACAGCCTGGACCCACCCCACGAGCCCCTCTTTGCCGGGCCTGACCGCAACCCCTACCTGCTGTCGCCGACAGAGGCCTTTGCCCGGGAGGCCCGCTTCCCTGGGCAAAACACACTGCCTGGAGATGGCCTCTTCCCTCTCAACAACCAGCTGCCTCCACCAAGCAGCACCTTCCCCCGAATCCACTACAACTCTCACTTTGAGGTGCCCGAGGAGAGCCCGTTCCCTAGCCATGCCCAGGCTACTAAGATCAACCGACTGCCTGCCAACCTGCTGGACCAGTTTGAGAAGCAGCTGCCTATCCATCGGGATGGTTTCAGCACCCTTCAGTTCCCCCGGGGTGAGGCCAAGGCCCGGGGCGAGAGTCCGGGCCGCATTCGCCACCTGGTCCACTCTGTCCAGAGGCTCTTCTTCACTAAAGCACCCTCGATGGAGGGCACCACCGGCAAGGTGGGTGGCAATGGCAACAAGAAAGGTGGCCTGGAGGACGGGAAAGGCCGGAGGGCCAAAAGCAAGGAACGGGCCAAGGCTGGGGAGCCCAAACGGCGAAGCCGCTCCAACATCTCAGGCTGGTGGAGTTCAGATGACAACTTGGACGGTGAGGGCGGTGCCTTCCGCAGTGGCCCGGCCTCAGGCCTGATGACTCTAGGCCGCCAGCCGGAACGCACCCAGCCCCGCTACTTCATGCACGCCTACAACACCATCAGTGGACACATGCTCAAAACCACCAAGAACACTGCCACCGAGCTGACCGCCCCGCCACCCCCGCCTGTTCCCCCTGCCACCTGCCCCAGCCTCGGAGTGGGCACCGACACCAACTATGTCAAACGTGGCTCCTGGTCCACTCTAACCCTCAGCCATGCCCATGAGGTCTGCCAGAAGACCTCAGCCACCTTGGATAAGAGCCTACTAAAGTCCAAGTCCTGCCACCAGGGCCTGGCCTACCATTACCTGCAGGTAGGGTCAGGGTGGGGCAGGTAGGGTGAGGGTGGGGCAGGTAGGGTGAGGGTGGGGCAGGTAGGGTGAGGGTGGGGTTAATAGGTTAGGATGGGGCAGGCAGGGGAATGATGGGGCAGGCGGCTGTGACTTGGAGTCCTAGCTGGAGCCCGATTCACTGGTGAGGTTGCTTCATGCTGTGCACTGCTTTGCTCAGCTGTGCGGTCAGAGGTTGGAGGGGCTGTTAATGAGAGAATCCCCTGTGCTCGAGTGTTCTCAACAGGTGAATTAAGTAGGCCCTTGGGAGCCCAGCCCCAAAGAGACTAAAGTATGCCCCTGTCCTTTAGGTGACAGATCTAGAAGCTATACCATCACATACACACACACACACACACACACACACACATACACACACACACGGCATTCTAATGGTCAGCTTCCTGCCATGCTGTGAGACTGGATACTTCTTGAGGACACATCTGATGCACCCATGTGTTACCCAAGCCCAGGACAGAGTCTGGTAGGGAGGAAGTGCTCAGAAAGGGTAGATGGGCCACATAGCTAGGAATAAGTACGCAACAGTCCTGAGGACCAGAAACAGATGGGGGTCAGTGTGGGTGAGGGGCAGCCTAGGGCCACCAGCCCAGAGGCCTGACACCTGGGGTGGGTGAGTCTTGCCCTTTTCACATAAGGGAATTACTGAGGAGCTCACGCAGTGAAACCTCATGGCCTGAGAGCAGCCAAAGGTCTGATTTTGGCATTGCTGTTCCATGGTGGGGTGGGGCAGGGTTCTGCGTGGCGGGGTGTGTAGACAGAGCCCAGTGGTAGACGTGACAGGTACAGACACATGTGGAGGGAGCTGATCTTATAAGTAGTGAGCACTTTGTCCCCAGGGTGTGCAAGCACAGACCTGGCTGGCATGAAGAAGTCACATCAAATGCATTATGAAAAGATGAACTCCAAGGTGTGACAAGGCCCAAGTTCTTGTCATTCTATATAAAACTCCAGGGACAGTGAGACTATGGGGGAGGAGTAAGCTTTTGCAGTAGGAAGAAATTGAAATCTAGGCAGCCTGTTAAACGTATATAGGGGGTTTGTGGCTGTCAGTCTGCTTCTTTAGTCATATTGGGTCCAATGTGGGAAATGCTTCCAAGACACAAGGAGAGGACTCTGGGCCTGGGCTTGTGCTGCCTTCTGGTTGAGAGTGAGCAGGTGGGTTGGCCACAGTTCTGAGCAGGGATGCTCAGGACCCCATTCTCCGGGGATGGTGTGAATGCGGGGTGGACCAGCTAGTGATTCAGGAGGGAGAATTCATGGGTCCTGATGACCAGCTGGCTAGATGGTCAGCTGGGGTTTGTGAGAACGCTGAGAGAACCCCTAGGAAATGGTCAAGGGTACAATAAGGATGTGCTACCATCGGGTCATGCTGATCAGGGAGTGTGCATTTGAATCCCTGGTAAAGGGCCTGCTGTGTGCAGAACCCTGTGAACCCTGTGTGTGGTGGCAGTCTTATGACATGTGTGTCCAAGTGCAGTGGTTGCTGGTGTGAGTGTGAGCAGGGTGTGCCATGTGAGTCATCTCTAGGTGCACATTGGAGGGGTGTGTCCTTGAGGAGGTGTGAAACCTGCTGGGAGTGTTTGCTGAGGACCCAGAGACCAGGCCAGGCCCGTTCTGCTGAGCGTATTAGATGCATACATAGGACAAGGCTCGAGCTTCTTAAGCATGTAAATGCCAGGATGTACCCAAAGTGACCATGTAGCCAACGGTGTGAGTCAAGGGACCAGAGAGTGTATGGAGACTGCACACCCCACCCCAGAGCAGCTGACAGTGATGGCCATGGAAAGGCAGTGGAGTCCCCGCAAAGCCACTGGGAACAGAGTGACCAGAGATGCCCTGCAAGCTGTGAACTGTACCTTTATCACAGCCCTGTTCTGTGGATGGGGGTTTCTCACTGGAAACTGAGCCGTTTTCCAGTTTACCGCTAGCAGGCTCTCTACCTCAGTTTCCCCATCTAGAAGAAAGAATGTTGATTGACTTCACACTTGTGTTGCTGTCCTAGGGTCTCTGACTCCAGGTCTTGGGGTCTCTCTCTGTGGGTGACTTCCCTCCACTGGGTCTGGCGTTCTCACCACAGGTTCCTGTTCCACCCCCTGGAGTGGCACAAGTGAAGAGATGGGACACAGGGGGTGCCTGTAAGCATAGCTGCCGCGAGGCCATTATGATCTCTGGAGTGGGACAAACCCAGTTTGAAATGAAAGCGGGAAAGGATTTGCAGAGTCTAGAGCCCAGGCAGTCTTCCTGATTCAGGCCTTCCTGATGCTGGGTGATCAAGGACAAGAAAGCTAGCACAGGTTCAAGTTGCCAAAGTGGAACCGGGTCCATGAGGACCCATTTTCTGAGTCTGGAAGCCAGACTGACTGCTGCATTCCCTCTGAGTCCTGTCCCTGGATATTCCAGGTGCCTGGCGGGGGTGGAGAGTGGAGCACCGCGCTGCTGTCCCCTCGAGAGGTGGAGAGCTCAGCGGAGGGGCCCATCCCTTGTCGGCGCATGCGCAGTGGCAGCTACATTAAGGCCATGGGCGATGAAGACAGTGATGAGTCTGGGGCTGGTAGCCCCAAGCCTTCACCCAAGACTGCAGCTCGGCGGCAGAGCTACCTGAGGGCCACGCAGCAGTCTCTGGGAGAGCAGAGCAACCCACGCAGGTGAGCTGCAACCCTTCCGGGGTCTAGAACAATAGCCCTGATGGAGGCCCGCCCCTTCGCGTATGCCACGCCCCTTGGGAGCCTGAGCCATCCCCCTTAGTGGGAACCCTGGCCTGACAATATTTCCCTGAGGAAGGCCTCAGAACTTGAAAGCTGATCTCAGACCAGCTGTGTCCCCTAGGTGAACCTCTCACTTGTACACAGTGTCTCTTGGGAGCCTGGCCTTCCTCCTCTTTTGCCACCCTAGGAGAACCCAGCCCTGCAGGCGGAGTCTGCTTCTCAGCCTCAGGTGAACACCTCCCCTGTAAGGGCTTCTTCGTGCTTTGGCTGGCCCTGCTTGCTAACACTTGTTCCCAAACAGTCTCATCTACAGTTAAGCTCTGCTCATAGTGAGAATTGGGGTGATTGGTTCAGGTAAACTCTGCCATAGGAACCATATGCATGGATAAGTTTAGTCCCATAGGGAGTTGCCCCAGGGGTACTTTACCCACACTTCATGAGCAGAGCTCAGGCTTTGGTGAAAGGATCAGTCATAGCAATGGTTGCCGTCTGTTGACCTTGGCTTTGCTGGCTACCATGCTTGCCCTGGTGCACTTAAATTCACACCCTGAAATCTTTATCCCAGCCCCAGCAGTGTGTCACTCCCATTCCATAAATGGGATCCATGAGATGGGAATATGAGGTGGCTTTTCACCAGGAGCTCTCTACAGAAAGCTGGAGTCTAGCCAAGCCCATGTCAGGACCCCAAACTGACCAAGGCCGTTTGTTGTTTCTAGACTAAGGCAGGGTGAGATAATGGGAGAAAGATTGGCAGTCTGGGCCTGCAGGGTAGGTGGCAGGTCCTTATCCGGACATCATAGTGGTGTTGAAACCTTTTGCGCATTTATAGGTAAATACCAAGGCTAAGGGTCTCTTCCCACCTTCGTCTAGTCTCTGGAATTGCCCCAGAGTTTCAGTTTTGTAGACTTGTACTAGGCAGCTTGGCCACTAGCTTAAAACAGTCAAATGCAGGCACGTTCTGCCACCTTGAGGCCACAGTGGGCATAACAAGGGCCACCTGCTTGCCACAGATTTTACTAGGTCTCCCAAAGGTGGGAGTTCTCCCTTTGCTTGGAGCCCCACCCCCTTGCCCAGGCTGGCGGTGCCTCCTCCACTTCCCCTGCCACTGAATGATCTTGGATTGTCTTCTCCCTTCTGGCCTCAGTTCCCCAAGCTAGAAATAAATGGGCTGAGCCTTGTCCCCCTCTGTCACCCAGGAGTCTAGACCGTTTGGATTCAGTGGACATGCTGCTGCCTTCCAAGTGCCCCAGCTGGGAAGAAGACTACAACCCCATCAGTGACAGCCTCAATGACTCCAGCTGTATCAGCCAGGTAGGGGTGACTAAGAGGTCAGGCGGCTTGGCGCACTGCTGCCCTCTGTCCAGAGCGCTGTGTTCAGCTGCCTCCTCCATGTCCCAGGCTTGGCTCAGATGTCCCCTGCTCAGAGAGGCCTCTCCTGGTCATCTTTCATATAGTAGTCCTCAGTGCTGTCCACAGACCCTGATGTCCAGCGTCATTGCCTGGAATTATCTTAGTTTACTAACCTGTATGTCATTCTGCCTCGTGAGACCAGGGGTCTCTTTACATACTGTCTGGTTCCCTGTAGGTCCCCATCACCTCGCCCAGCACTCAGCCAGGCAGAGGCTTTCTTAGTAGGCATGGCATGCCCTGGCTCACCCATGTTACCTGCTTTCTCCTCTCCCGGTCTCCCTGTGTCTGCCCGCTCCCATTTCTCTCTCTCCCTCTCTCCCCTTCTCCTTCTTCCCTCCTTCCCCTGCGTCCCTGCCTTTTATCCCCTCATTCACTACGTTTTCCCTAGGTCTCCCTGTGTCTCCTCCTCCATAGTTCCATTCTTCACACACTCTTTCTCCATCCCTGCCTGCCCAGATACCTGGAAAACCTTTACCCTTACTTATACAGAAAGATAACTGAATCTGCCATATTGGGGGGTTCCCACAGACTTCACCCACTGTTCCATGTCCAGCCCAAGTTCTCTTCTAATTCAGGCTCCTCTAACTTTTTCCTCTCCCCAAACTTCACCCCTAAAAGGTTGAATGTCATAAGCTGCATAGGTAGCCACAAAGTTGCATACAGCCCAGAAAAGGAAGGGCCTGGGTGTTGTCTCTGATCTGTGCTCTGGCTGAGCTGCCTGCCCAGGTGAAAAGTGGCAGACAGTGCACCCATGGTACCAGGAAGAACAGAAAGTGCACATTCTCAGTAATGCCAGCCCCAGAAGTGAGCTTCCCATCCCCGAGGAAGCCAAGCAAAACCTCTCTGAACCAGAATCCAGCTTGGATAGGGAGGAGTCTGAGAAGCCCAGACCAGGCCTGGCCCTCCTGTAACCCACACCCTCTTTCTCCTGCAGGTTTTTGGACAGGCTTCCCTGATCCCCCAGCTGTTTGGCCATGATCAACAGGTCAGTATGTTGCCACTCTCGTACCCCAAATCAGAGTGCAGGGCTGGATCTTAGGCCTTCAGGCTGGATAGGTCCGAGCAGAGCTGCTGTTAGAAAGGCATCCTCAGTGAGGATGGAGTTGAGGTGCACATCGCTGTCCTGACTCTCCACTCCCTGTATCGCCACCTCACTGTGGCTTAGTTTGTCCTGAAAACAGGGAACGCATGAGCCAGGCTCTATGGGCAGACAAGAAGTCTCTACAGGGCAATGGAGCTTCTCCCTAATGCCTTCTGCCTCCCCCTGAAGCCTGGGTCGGGCCAGGAAGATTTTAGTTTGGACAAGTTAGGGGCTGTGAGGCGTTCTCTGCCAGGTCCAGGATCCCCTAGTTTTCCCCTTTCCAGAGCCCCAGCAGGACCTTTTAGGATGTGGCGGTGTTGAAGTGAATGTGGAGACTTTTTAAAAATAACTTATTTAACTTTATTTTATGTGCATTGGTATGAAGGTATCATATGAGATCCCCTGGAAGTGGAGTTAAAGACAGTTGTGATCTGCCATGTGGGTGCTGTGTATTGAACCCAGGTCCTCTGGAAGAACGGCCAGTGCACTTAACCACTGAGCCATCTCTCCAGCCTCCAGTATATTACTCTTTAAGGGGTGCCCTGTAGGCCAGGCAATTCCTCCATCCTGTGATTTTCATAGGTGTATGGCAAGCATCTGGCATTAACATGCAAAGCCCCACGACAAAGCCTGTACACAGGAAGCATTCAGAGAGCCTCACACAGACTACTTGATGGCTCCTAACAGTTTGGGAGCATCTGAGCAAACAGTTATAAACACTTGTTCATTCCATACAGTCACCCGAGTTATCGGGTACATGTGACCAGCGACTCTGACCCTGCTCAGATGATGAGTTAGCTCATGTAATCTTGGTTTTGATGTTTTGAACAGGGTCTCATGTCTCAGACTGGCCTTAACCTTCCAATGTAGCCCACCTGCTCTTAAAATCCTTATCCTCCTGCCTCTGCATCCCAAGGACTGAGATGGGCAGTGGCAGCCAGCTCTCACCTAGTCCTGTCTGCTTTCCAAGCTTCTTCCATTAGGGCAGAGTTCCAAAGCAAGACCTTGTTGCCCTGGGCAGTCAGAGGCTCTCAAAATACCTCAGTTTGCAATGCAGCTCTGAAGGATAACCGATGCTTTCATGTCCTCTGTAGGTATATCTGCGGTATGCCCAGTGGCCTGATTTTAACTTAGCAGACTATCCAAGAAAACTTCCTGCAGTGGTGGCCAAATGTTCTACAATCCATGTTTGTTCATGTGGCTTTTGACCCAATGAAATATGGCTACGATGGCTACCAAACTTTATTCAATTCTAATTGATTTAAACCTAAATGGCATAGTCATATGTGGCTCATAGCTACCATATTGGAAAGCACAGATTCAGACCTTTCCAGACATCTTAAATTGCGTGACAGGAGATCTAGGCATTTGACCTAAAGGATTCACAGGCCATTAACTACCCGAGTCGTTTCATTTCGTGCAGACAAGGAGAGAACTTAGAGAGCACAGGGCTACTGGGTTACGCCAGCCCAGATCCACCTTTCTTCCGCAGGATACTCAGTCCACCGTGCCTCCTCCTCTAGCTGTGGGTCCCCAGACTTCACCTGGTGCCCATCGGTGGCCAGCTGACTCTTCAGTTTATGCTGCACGGTCCCTAGCTACCAACATAGCCTGAAATTGGAGTCAGTAAGCCCTACCAGAATCTTCAGAGTGTTATGTGTGGTGAGGCCCCTCTGTGCCACACCTCTAGCTTCCAATTTGCAGGATCCTGGGTGATCATCTCTGGAGGGATGCTTAGGAACTGTGTACATGAGGCTGAAGTAAATTTGAGATGGCAAATGTACCCGCAACCATTTTCCCCATTGTCCTGGCAGACATCAGTTATCCTCACTGCCACTACCCTCATTCCGGACTATATTCTTCCACAAGCTACTGCCTCAGCTCATCTCTACCTCTGCCTCCTCTCCAAACCTCTCCCCATTCCACAGCATCCACTAGATCACTATTCCGTACACACGTAGCTGGAGCGCTGGCTCGGCTCTTCCCTCACCAGGTACCCTTGACAATATCTTCCTTTTGCTAGCCCTTGAGGGTTTGTTTGGGTTGGGGGGGGGTGTTGTTGTTGCTGCTGTGTTTTTGCTTATAGAAGTTAGTAGATCATACAGTGGTAAATATCCACCACTCCCATTCTAACATTCAAGGCAGACATTACTAATGGATCACAGCCTTCTTTCCTACTGAATTCAGGTGTAATCATAAACTCTTTCTGTAGATTAGTACAGACAACAAGATTTAATCTTCGGTGGTGGCGCACGCCTTTAATCCCAGCACTCGGGAGGCAGAGGCAGGTGGATCTCTGTGAGTTCGAGACCAGCCTGGTCTACAAGAGCTAGTTCCAGGACAGGCTCCAAAACCACAGAAAAACCCTGTCTCGAAAAGCCAAAAAAAAAAAAAAAAGATTTAATCTTGTTAACATCCTGTAATATTCATTGTAGCTGGGGAAACTGAGGCCCACGGAGGTAAGGGGACTGTTTACTTAGGAGCCTATCTGCACTGAGTGAGGTGGAAGGAGGAGAGATAGGCCAGGAAGGGTCAGGCAGAGAAAAACCTCCAGCCCTGAAGCTGAGTAGACCAACAAGGACTGGCAAAGCTGGCCTCTGATGCTTGCCTCTGTCTGGACAGGTCCGGGAGGCCGATCTGAGCGACCAGTACGAGGCTGCGTGTGAGTCGGCCTGCAGCGAAGCTGAGTCCACGGCGGCAGAGGCGCTTGATTTGCCACTGCCTAGCTACTTCCGCTCGCGCAGCCACAGCTACCTGCGAGCCATCCAGGCAGGCTGCTCGCAGGAGGAGGACAGTGTCTCCCTGCAGTCCCTCTCCCCACCGCCCAGCACCGGCAGCCTCAGCAACAGCCGCACGCTTCCGAGTGAGTACAGCAATGTGGAAGAATTAGTACTTTGTTCCATTTTGTTGTTGTTGTTGTTGTTTACAAGGAGAACATGGGAAATGTTCAACGGGCAGCCTGAGGAGTTGCTGGGGAGGAACCCATAGGTCACCACAAAAAAAAAAAAAAAAAGGTGGAGAACAAAGGTGGCCTTGAAGCCTAAACAGGTGGCTGAAACAGACTGTCCACTGGGCAGATGATAGAGAGGTCTGGAACTCTGGAATCCCTGGCTGCTTTCTGCATAGAGCAGCCGCCTGCTGGTAGGTGAGGTTTACTAAAAGGAAAATACCACTTGGGATTAGCTGTGCAGACAGAGCTATAGGGAAGGCAGGCACCTTCTGGAAAGGCAAGAAGAGCATAAGGAAGGGTTAAATCCACTTCAGCCTTCGCAGGGGGGTGGGGCTGAGTTCATCTTTTGTATTCAGTCAGGATGGCCTGGCCTTCCTCAGATTGTTTGGACTTCTCTAAAGATGAGAATTACAGGAAGTCAGACCAAGGGGAAGCACAGTACAAAGTCTGGGATAGTTGAGACGACCTTCAATGTCGTCTCTTCCAGCCCTTCTTCCTAGACCCCATTTCCCATCTCTAAGGCAGACCCTAGAGAGTCCTGGGGTCCTGAAGACTGTAGGAGGCACACCTGCCCTGCTCTCACCAGGCACAGACCCTAACTAAACACCATCTGCTGGGGTGTGATAGGTAATACTGTCACAGCTGCTTCTCTGCCTCAACTCTGCCCCTGTGTGATAGCAGGGCAGTGGGGTTGAACTAAGGATAGCTGTTTCAGGTGCTCAGCTGCTGTGTGCTGTCACTAAGTGAACCCGAGGCCCACAGATGTACCCAGTAACCAACGTGCTGATTAAATGAACTGGTCTTTCAGGTGTCAGAGCAGAAACAGTGGTCCCTCTTAACCTCCTGTATCCTCTGCAGCTGTCCCATCCCACCTACTGGGTGTCCATCAGCAGATCCCTACACTCTGGCCACTTTTACAACTGAAGGAAGAGGCTTGTTTTTAGATATTAGGGATCCAGTCTAGTCAGAACTTCAGACCAATTTGCCCAAATCTCATGCGGCTGCACCGGGCTCCTGCCATAGCTGGGAAACCCTGGTGGGAGCTAGGTGTCGTGGCTGGTGTCTTCTCTGGATCTTGCTCACTGTTGTTGTTGCTGGTTCTATTGCTTCCGGGACTCTGAACAACTGAAGCCATAGTCTGATCTTTTGTCCTGTCTGGAAGGGACTTCCTGGTACCTTCTTTCTTGGCATGAGCAATGCTGCTTCCTACTCGCCTCGGCTTCTCCATTTGGTGGTCCTTCATCCCCACTTAGCCTTTTTGCTGGGCAGTTTGTCCTAGGACAGAGTCCTCTAAGGACAGCTGCAGCCCCACCCCCACCCCATGACATTTAACCTGTTGGCAAAGCAGCCCAGTTGGCTGTTGGAGCGTGGAGTATGGAAACGCCCCGCTGGTGCCTTCCTTCCAGACCTGCTGTCGTGCAGGCAGACCAGCTTCCCACTTTAGAAGACCCCCAGCTGGAGTGGAGGCAGCCATTCTATAGCTTTGGGATTCTTGGATCTGGAATCCAGGGAGCTCTGCCAGGGTGTCCCAGCACTCTGCTGCAGTTCCATGGGAGTCTCAGGTAAGGATCATACTCTCTACATTCTCGTGCCCCTTGAGAAGTTCTTAATGAATGAGATGGGCTTGGAAGAACACACAGTGTCCACAGAAGTTTACTGCAGATAAACCCTCACTCACCAGTTTCCTCCAGCCCCCATTACTCATGAGTGAATGGATCAGAGATGCGTGAGAGTTGTACACCCCAGAACCAGGTGGGCCCCTTGGCGGCTGAGCTCTTGCTTCACTAATACTGTGGAATAGACACAACAATGGACATTGCCAAGTTTGTCAGGCTCTCATTCTTCTCCTGAGACCAAAGGTCCTCCAGAGATCAGTGGTCTAGGCAGGATGTGTTCATCTCATGAAGGGGGCAGAAGGCAAGAGAGCAAGCCTAACTACAATACAAGCACATCCAAGGCCCACATCAGCAACAGCCACTGGCTAAAGCAAGTTGCATAACTGAGCTCAGGCAAGGGTGAGGACCCCTCACTACTGTAGAGAAGACCGTGTCCCTATGGCAAAGGGTGTGGACTTAGAGGAGGTGAAGGATTGGTGGTAATAGTTCAGTCTGCTCTGTTCCTCATGTGAATCCATGCCTCTCTCATGGAAAACACATCCTACCCAAGGTCTCATAAATGCTTCATGCAGCCACAGTGTCGAGATCCGTGATTTGTGCCCGATCTGGTTGTAGCCCCTCAGCACCTGTGATCTAAACTTACCCATGTTATCCTCCCTGTAGCACAACACCCTCTTCCCCAATGAAAACTTAGCAAAATAAGGACAGGCTAACTGCCACTCATACTCTGTTCAGAAAGGAGAGACAGGGATTCAGAGACTTACTGACTCAGGGTGAAATCCTTCTGGTCAACCTGAGGCACATACTTTGAGATAGGTGAATATTCCTGAAAATTTCCTACACTGAGAATATGAACACTGGGCTTCAGCCTGCTTCCTTCCTAGAAACAATAGGAGGGTACATCTACTTTAGCTGAAGCGGATTGGCTAGCCCAAACATATTTAATTTAACTTAATTTAATTAATTCAGTTTAATTCCATGTAACTGTTTGTGCCAAAGTCATATCCACAGCCATATTTGAATTAGGCCTCTATTTAATTATTCTTACTTTGGGCACACCGAGCTTCTGTGGGACCACCCACTGAGCTTTCTGATGGCTCCTTTGACCACCCGAGATGTTTTTATTTATGTATCTGTGTATGTGTGTGTGCCTGCTTTTCTGTATATGTACATGCATACAGATAAACATAATGGCTAGAAGTGTATGTGAGTATGTCAGATCCCTTGGAACTGTAGTTACAGCCAGCTGTGAGCTACCCAATGTGGACACTAAGGAACCAAACCCATTCTCTATGAGAATGGCAAATGCCTTTTTTTTTTAAACAGGGTCTTTATTATGTAGCCCTGGCTAGCCTGAAACTCTCTATAGAGAGTAGACTGGCCTTCAACTCACAGAGATCAGCCTGCCTCTGCCTCTGAATGCTGAGATTAAAGGCCTGAACCACTGCACCCAGCCTGTGTGGTATTTTAACAGGCAGTGACTTTGGTTTGATCTTTATCCCAGGCTATATCTTAATTTGGGAATGATCTACTGGCTGGCGGCTGAAGTTGACAGATTTATTTTCCAACTCAGCAAGTTCTAGGCTCTTCCTATTTCCCCTAAGTATTCCTGACAGATTGGCTGTTTCTTTTGTGAGGTCTTCTCTCTTTTAAGTCCTCATCCAAAGGAGCCAGCTCTTGCCCAAGTATATCTGCTCACTTAAGTCACTGTAGGTGAATTTCACGGAGAGGTCTGATGCACACAGAACCCAGGAATCTTTTTCAAGCCTCCTCTAACAGTTTGCTCGTTATTTCCTCTTGCTTGGTCCCAGAGCCGATGTGATATATCTTGGTTATTACTGCAGTCACACTCTCTACTTTGTGCACCACCTCAGTGCTGCTGCAGAACAAACAGTGGGGAGCAACAATATGTACTGATTCATGAGCTTGCAGGTCAGCTGGCTTGGCTCCCTGGGTCCAAAGGCTGTTCAGGAGTCAGTGTCCCAACGAGGCCATGTTCTTCCCATGGCAGTGACGGAAGGATAGGAGGACAACCTCATTTTGTAACACATTTCAAGTCTCTTGGTTTCACATCTGCAAATAACCAGTTGATCAAAGCAAGTCACTAATCCAAAGCTGATGGCACAGAGCTTTTGTGAGCTATAGCTAAGGGCATGATTACAAAGAAGAACTGAGATATTGATTCAGTCGCAGCCCCAGTATCTCCATCCTTCTAGCCATTTATCTATCTAGTATGACAATGGGTTTGGAAGGGTGACTCAGTTGGCAAAGTGCCAGCAGTGTGAGCATGAGGTCCTAAGTTGATCACCAGTACCATGGGGGAGGGGAAGCCAGGTGTGGTAAGATGCTTATCTTAGTGTTTTATTGCTGTGACAAGACACCATGACCAAAGCGACTCATTTTTTCGGGGAGGGGGGTGGTCTTGACAGAGTTTCTTTGTATAGCCCTGACTGTCCTGGAACTCATGAACTAACTAACCCAGAGACCTGCCTGCCTCTCTCTGCCTCCCAAGTGCAGGCATTTAAGATGTGCACCACCACCACCTGGCTCAAGATGACTCCTACAAAGGAAAACATTTAACTGGGTTTATTTACAGTTTTTGAGGCTTAGTCCATTATCACCATGGTTTAAAATGTGCACCACCACTACCTGGCTCAAGATGACTCCTACAAAGGAAAACATTTAATTGGGTTTTATTTACAGTTTTTAAGGCTTAGTCCATTATCACCATGGTTGGAAGCATGGTGGCACAAAGGTAGGCATGGTGCTGCAGAAGTAGCTGAGAGCTTTACATCCTGATCCTCAGGCAGCAGTCAGAGAGAGAGAGAGACGCAGAGAGAGGGGTGCAGACAGACAAACACATTTGAAACCCCAGTGACACACTTCCTCCAACAAGGCACACCGTCTAATAATTGTAATCCTCTAACAGTTCACCAGCTAGGAAGTAAGTGTGCAAATCCATGACTAACAGTTCACCAGCTAGGAAGTAAGTGTGCAAATCCATGACTAACAGTTCACCAGCTAGGAAGTAAGCGTGCAAATCCATGAGCCTATGAGGACCATTCTCATTCAAAGCACGCAGCCTTTAATCCTGGCCCCGAGGAGACAACGACAGTGGATCCCTCACCAGTCAGCCAGCCTCCCCAAATTGGTGAGTTTCTCAAAAATAAGGTAAAGACTGAAAATGACACCCAACATATACACATCCACCCACATGTGCATGTTCACACAAACGAATAAATGTGTGCACACACACAAACATCTGAAGACACATATATACTGGTACTCAGACATTTCCATGTGTACACCTAATTCAACATGCCCCTGCACAAAGTACATGCCTGTGCATCTCCATCAACGCTCACCCCCACACACCTGTAGGGAAGCATGCCTTGGTAGACTGGCACCCCAAGTTTTCCCATTTGCCTTCGCTGTAGGTCCCACAGTGACTGCCACATATCTGCTCCTGTTTGCCCTCTGCTCCTCTCTTGCTCAGCAGGTAAACTCACCTGCCACCTAGGAAAACCAAAGCCACCAAAATTTCAGGTCTCTGGCCAGAGCTGCAGCTGGTCCGTGTGGTAGTTTTGTGCTAAGTTAGGAAAGGGCACTGCTCCTCACAACCCTTCACTCCCGGCTACTCAAGTCACATGATGTAGTTTCTACTACGATTAGAATAAGGTCTTTTACTTCCATCTGCCAAAAGTTTGTCATAATAATTATATAATTTGATTATGTCTTTATTGTGATTTGAACCCCGAAGGCACAAACTAGGTATCCTTTTTCGTTTTGTTTTGCTTGTTTTTTGAGGCAGGGTTACTCTAGGTAGTCCTGGCTATGCTGAAAACTCTGTAGACCAGGCTGACCTTGAACTTACAGTCTCTAGTGCTGGGATCAAAGGTGTGTGCCATTACCTCCCAGCTGAAACGGGGCATCCTTAATCAGGCAACTCTGTTTGTATGCCACAGACACACAGTCACTGTCTCCTACTCAGAAGGGTCCCCTCCTTCCCACCCTGGCCCCCTGTGTTACTGAGAGGCGTGTATGTAGCTCTTTGTCTCCACCCTGAGCACATGTGCTTGCAGACCAGATGCAGGCAGGTGGGAAGATGAGGGTGCCGGGTGGATATCGAGGCAGTGAGCGCCCAGCAGAACCAACTGCTCTGGAGTGGCGCAGGCGGGGTATGTAGCTGCACACCCACCACTCACTGCTGGCAGCTTCCCAGCTCTATTGCCAGCACTGCCATCTCCCTCCCCCTTTCTGACCCAGTTTCCACATTCCAGAAATAACTCTGGCCGGTGACTGGCAGGCGGGGTCAGCAGTGGCTCAGCTGCCACTTGTATATGCCCCTCCCCAGCCAGAGGACACCAGGGAGGGGACAAGAGGGCCGTGACAGGACCCTTTGGTCTGCCTCTGATCCTGCCTCTCCTCTCTTTATGCCTCTGAGAGGAAGCAAGAACAGTGACAGCCTCCCTCCCATCTCTTCCCTCAGCTCCCCCGCCCCAATCCCTGCCTTCTGTTTCTCCCTCAACCCTCTGTTTCTCTTCCTTTCCTTCCTCTCAGCTCTCAGTTTTGGGCTTTCCCCTCCTCCTTTCTGTCTCTTCCCACTCCCTCTGAAAAACATCACACAGATTCAGAAGCTGAGACGCCACACAGGGACCTCAGCAAGTGGCGTGGGGGTGGGGGGGACTACTGTGTAGCATCCTGATCCTGCCAGTAACATTCTCTCCATCTTTAAATGTGAACACAGGGGAGGGGGCACACACTGACACCTACCTAGACTTAGGTTCATTCTCTGGATAAGTTCCAGTCCAGAAACTGCTCCTGCTCCCTGCTAGAGGCCCAGAGCTCTTGTTTCAGGGCTGCTGCGTCACTCTGAAAAGGCACCTGTCCGTCCCTGGGCCTCATAATGGTTATCTACACCCTGGGTGTGAGGATTGGTCTTATCTATGACCATCCAAGTCACAGGTTTCTTTCCCTCTTTTTGTCTCTTCTCCCATCCCTCGGAACTCTTCGGGCTTCTTTGATTCCCTTTCCTTCCCCTGCACATATTCATAGGAAGGGAGGCGAACAAAATTCCTCAGTCTTAGGTGGTAGTGGTGGTGGTGGCGGCAGCGGCGGCGGCCGCGGCCCCGGCCCACACCTTTAATCCAAGCATGCAGGAGGCAAAGGCAGCCGGATCTCTGTGAGTTTGAGGCCATCTTGGTCTACAAAGCAAGTTCAGGGACAGCCAGAGCTGCTATATAGAAAAACCCTGTCTTGAGAACTCAAAACCAAAAACAAAACAAAACAAAACAAACAAACAAAAAACCCCACCAATAACAAAAATCCCTCAGTCTTGTCTCCCAACCTTCTCTATCCCAATCTCTGGTTATTCCACTGCAGATCCCTGCCAGCTCGGCCCATCCAGTCCCCAGAGTACCAGGCAAACATCCTATAATTTGTGTGTTATTTCTAATCTCTGGAGCTAAGGATTGAGATTTAATCTGAGTTAAACAGATTAAGTGTGCCACCATGAATTAATGATGTCCGCTATGGCCAGAGTTAAACATTTACACATACCTGCCATTCCTGACTTAATCCAGTTACACACACACACACACACACACACACACACACACACACACACACACTCAAATGGGGGTGAGGTGGCTCACCAAGCTGCTGCAACCTAGAGGAAGTGTCATAGTCAAGGTCACTCAGCAAATAGGTCAAGGAGATACTTCTCAAAGCCTTGAGTTCTTCATTGTGCCGTGGGGTTAGGAAGGAAGCAACCCAAGGACTTGACAAAGAGCAGGAGAATCATTTGGCAAGATTAGAGACTGCCACACTGGGAGGGGACAGTGGCCCTGACAGGGCCATAGGGTATGAGGTGATAGGATTCAGGAGGCCTTTCCCAGAAGAATATCAGAACTTCCTACTGCTAAAATAGGTGCTTCCCCTGCCTGGGTAGAAGACAGACAGGCTTGGGTTCTCCTAAGTTTCTACCGTGCCCTTGTCCCAGGCAGTCCTACATAGCTGAGTGCCTACAGTGTGCTGAGTGCTCAAATTATCACTCTTCAGTTCATACCTGAGGGCTGAGGAGCAGAACTGAAACATTTGGGCAAAACAAGAGAGGGGCATCCTGTCACCCTCAGGAGGCAGAGCAGTGCCGGAGTTCACTTTCCACCACTGTGACCAACACCGTGCCAAAAGTAATTTAGGGAAGAACAACAGGTGTATTTCATCTTACCCTTCCATGTCCATCACGAAGGGAAGTCAGGACAGGAACTGAAGCAGAGGCTGTGACGGGAGACTGTTTACTCGATTAATTCTCCCTGGCTTGCTCAGCTATAACACAAGGAGCCCACTGAAGGCTTTTAAAGTTCTGCTTGTGGCCTAGCAGTTTTTGGTTTCTCCTCTTCCCCAT
>NC_022033.1:21451856-21483817 GCF_000317375.1 Microtus ochrogaster | reverse complement strand
AGGCTGGCCTCGAACTCACAGAGATCCACCTGCCTCTGCCTCCCGAGGGCTGAGATTAAAGATGTGTGCCACTATAGCCATCTAAGAATCTTAACTGGGCTTTCAGAACCCACTCAGGCTCGGGCTGGTTGCCATAGTCCCCTTCCCTGCTTTCTCTACCCCTGTTCCAGCATTATTGCATTGCGCCCCTGGGGAAGGGAGGGGAGGATCAGTCAGGTCCATGCTGTGAATTTCAAGTATTGATGGAGTTTCAAAACTGAAGCTGGGTGTAGTGGCACATGCCTTTAATCCCAGTGCTTGGGAGGCAGAGGTAGGTGGATCGCTGTGAGTTTGAGTCAAACCCAGTACAGGACAGGACAGCCAAAGCTATACACAGACCCTGTCTCGAAAAAGCAAAAGGTGGCGGGGGGAGGGCAAGCGGGGGATGTGGGAAGCTGCCAGTTCTGGGCACCTGGGACAGGACAGCAGGTTCTATCTGGAAAAGGAGGACCCTTTACCAGGAGAAGCCCAGGCTCCCGCAGGATCTGAGTCCTGCCTGCCAGCCCTACACCTCAGACTTGGGTCCAGCCAACTCCACTCTGCAGGAAGACTAGCCTAACTTGGAGCTCCTGGGCAAGGACCTAGTCAGTATGCCAAAGGTTCCCCATACATGCCTTCCAGGAACTTAAAAGATCACCACCACCAGAAGTATGCTGAAGTTCCTCTAGCACTAAGGTCTTAGACTTGGTGAAGTCCAAATTGAAACTTCCCATGAGTCCTTTTCAATCCAGTGAGCTGGATTCATTATGAAAGTTCTGTTTCTGTCCCCATTTCTCCCCAGGGGGCACATGGGACCTATGCATCCCAAAAAGAAAAGGGGACTTGTCCAAGGTTATACAAGGAGTGTGTTACTGAGTTTGAAGGGTAGAGGTAAGATAAAGAGATCTCATGGTGGCTTGGCTTGGGGTGTCAGAGCTCATCAAGAACTTACTTTTTTGCCTTTTCCTAAGTGAAGCATTAAATGAGAGTGAATAGCACAGCCAGCTACTGCTTTTAAAGTGCCTGGCATCAAATGAGCTTGTTGCTCTCTTCATCACTGTCTTAATCAAGAGGAAGGCGTCCACTGGAAACAGTGTTACCCTTTTCATTCCTCTTAGCCTTCCAGAAGATCCAGATTCAGTCAGCAGCAAGGATCTGTGCCTGGTAGACCTGGTGTAAGCAGTGCCAGGGTCTGCACGAAGGAGGGCACTCAGGGAAGTAGGAATGGGCTTGGATAAAATAGGTCTGCTTCTGTCACATTTTACAGAGAATGGCGAGACACGCAAAGATTGAGCATCGCAGCTAAGGTCACAGGTGTGATACCGAACCCATCCTTAGGATCCTTGGGAGCACAACCAGGGGTGGAAGGAGGGGCAACTAGAAACTGCTAGTCTGCTGAACAGCGAGGACCTGCGTGCAGGGCGAAAAGCCCACAGTAGGCTCCCTCTTCAGCTTCAGTTTCTCAACCCACAGCGAGAAGTCGCCTCCAGGGTGAGCCCGCACGGACACCCGGCCACTCTGCGGGCTGTAAAGAGCGTGCAGTGCGTTCCAGCTGGAACCGGTTTGGTGGGGAGGTCCTAGAGGGCGGAGCCCCCCAGCTGGGGCATGCGCGAGCTGGCGTGGGCGCGCACTCCCTTTCAGGGCAGACCGGCCAGGGCGTGGGCCGCGCGGTCCACGTGCGCGCCTGCGCAGCGGCCCCGGCTGCGCACGCCCCCTGGCGGCCCCGGAATCCCGGGCGACGCGCGCGGCTGACGCGAGGGGCGGGGCCGGCGCGGGGCTTTAACCCGGAGGCCCCGCCTCTCGGGCGTACAAAACCGGAGCCTCGGGCCGGGCCGCGTGAGGGAGGAGGGTGAGTGCCCGCCGCTGGCCGCAGCTGCCGCCAGTCCGTCCGTCACTTCGTCCGTCTGTCCGACCCACGTCGTCGCCGCCGCCGCCGCCTCCTCAGCCCGGACGCCCGGGGCCCGCCCAGCGCCGCCCGGAGCAGCCGCGGCCCCGCGAGGAGACGGGCGCCGCCCCCGCCCGGCCCTGCCCTGCCCTGTCTTCCCGTCTGTCCGTCCGTCCGTCCGCCCGCCCGCGCTTCCGTCCTTCTGTCGCGCCGCCGGCCCTCCGGCCTGTGTCCCTGCTGCGCCCGCTTTGTCTCTCCCTAGCTCGCTGTCTCTTTGTCTCTGCCCTCGCGCTCTCGGCCCCTCCCTCGCTCCGGGATCTCGGGTCCCCTTTTCCAGCGCTCCCCTCCTCTCTCACAGCCACGGGTTCTGGCACCCCCCATTCTTCGGGACACCTCCTTAGATCTTTTGGGGGGCCTCTCCTTCAGAACACGCTCCACTCCCCCAGGCCTCCTGAGCTTACCACACATCCGCCGGGGGTCCTCCTTGATTCCTCTGCTCCTCATTCTTGGGGGTTGACCCCACCTACTCCATATTTCCCCAGGGACTTCCCTCTTCTCCGGGGCCTCCAATATCTCTGCCAGAACCTTCTACATCCCTTAGCGGTTTTCTTGAACCTCCAATATCTACCCAGCTCCCTAACTTCCGAGCTTCTCTGCCTTACCAAATTTGTCCGCTGTGGCTGTCACTGCCTTTCCTTGTTCTCCTAGCGTCCCACTTCTCTGGACCCGGTCCCCTGTCTTCCTCTCCCTGCCTGTCTTCTGTGCATCTGTGTCAGTGGTCTCACTGCTCTGTCTGGCATCTGAGCCTGCGCCTCTGCTGGGGGATCTTGCCCCCTTGCTTCTCTGCCCCGACCCCCTGTCACTCCTCTCTGCTCCTTGTCTCTCCCTCCCCCTTTTCTGTCTCTGCCGGGTCTCTGGGTCTCTGACCCCCATCCGGCCCTCATGGCTTTGTGTCTGGAGCTCTTGAAGCAATGTGAGTGGTGGGGTGTCCGGGTCGGGCCGGGCGGAGTCATCCCGCAGGCTGGCCGCGGCCGAGGCTCCATGGGGTTGGCGCTGGGGCAGGGGCTGGCGCTGGGGCAATGAGGCTGTGGGGCCTCTAGACCGTGGGAGAGGGGGACAAGGATGGTGGGGCCAGACTGTCTGGCGAGGAGGGGAAGGGGCCTTCCTGCTCCGAGGCTTCTGCTTTAGTTGCTTGAGTGTGTGGAGGGCTCCCTGGGCTGGATATTCCTGCTGGCTTGGCCCTGCATGGCCTGGCACTTTGTGATTGCTTGTGGGCAGGCCTGGGCTATTTTGGAGCCTACCGCAGGATGTGATATCACTTGGGCGTTTATTTAGACCCAGCTGGGGGTGGGGGCTGCGTTCTTGCCAACTTGAGTAGTGAAATTTTGCAGGGAGGGGGCGTGGCCTCTTAGGCAGCTGGGCTTTTAGGGCTGTGGTCAGAACTTTTTAGGCTACCCTGAGTGGGCAAGTGTGCAGAGGTCTGTGAAACTTGGTCTTGCTAGGACCAGGAAGAACTGGAGAGGAATTGACCTTACTAGGACCACCCTTGATTATTATTTTTGGATGTCTTCAACGCTGAATTCCTGGTTATACCAGCTTCAAGGGGTTTGACTTTGGATGAGACCCTTGTATCTTTAAGTCTGTTATCCCATCTGTAAAAGGGATAATTGGTGGTGGGGTGTCCAAGAGTTGTCATGAAGAGCAAATGAAGCATCTGTAGACATGCTTTATAAATGGTCAAACTGCCTTTCTTTAAACAGCCCCAGGGAGAGAAACGTTCCTGAGAGTGCACAGCTGTTACCTGTAGAGCAGAGAGAGATCCCCAACTCAAGTCCGCTCCCACCTGTTACCTGTAGAGCAGAGAGAGATCCCCAACTCAAGTCCGCTCCCACCTGTTACCTGTAGAGCAGAGAGAGATCCCCAACTCAAGTCCGCTCCCACCTGTTAAGAAATGTGTCCACTTTTCCAGAATCCCCAGTGCCGTTTGGCTCTTCTTCGGTCTGTAAAGTGGGTGTGCCCAGAGAGGTGCCTGTGCTGGGGAACACTTGGATTTTCTGTGAGCCGTCCGTTGTTTAAAGTTGAACCCTGCTTGGATAATGACACCTGGAAGCCGCGTCAGTCAGTGTGTGGTGGTGAGCCACTGCTGCTTTTCTCCGTGGTGGACAAAGATCCTAGTTAAAGGTTCTGCTGAGACCTGATGTCTGCTGTCAGGGGCTCTAGGGTGTTCTAGAACCTTGGAACAGGGAGTGAGACCAGCTATTGTAGTCCCCGTGTCTTACAGGTGAGGTTGGGAAGAGTCACCTGCCCCTGGTGTATAGCATTTGCTAACACCCATGGTCTTTTTCTGTATGCCTTGTACTAGGCACAATCCATGGGTTGCTTGCATTTGGGAGATAAGA
This sequence comes from Microtus ochrogaster, assembly GCF_000317375.1. Lineage (NCBI taxonomy): Eukaryota > Metazoa > Chordata > Mammalia > Rodentia > Cricetidae > Microtus > Microtus ochrogaster. The sequence continues at coordinate 21,479,515 of NC_022033.1, read as the reverse complement.
GGGCTTGATACCTGGCCCAAAAGTGAAGAAGTAAAATTCCGGCCCCCACGCCTCAGGTGGTGACTCTCCCTTGAGTGTCAGCTTCCTAATTAAATTGGAATAACGAGTCTTGTCTTAAGACTGCTTCTAAAATGATAGAATCTTTAAAGAGGGGTTGCAAGGTAGAATGCCAAGGTTCTGTTCCCAGTTCTGGTGCCAAACTGCCACGTGACAGTTGGTCTCCTGGTGGTTCTCTGCTCTTCCCTCTAAAGAATGGGGGGGTTGGATGGCTCAATCTCTTGGGGTCTTCGCATATGACATTTGAGGTTCTCAGGCTACCTGTGCATCCTTGTGCCTGCCTTACTATTTAAAAGTATGTCCGATCACAGTAAGGAAGGAGAATATGCTGAGTGCCGCCAGCTGTGTACTAATGTCAGCTGTGGGTTTTGATGGGAGAGGTCCTGTGTGGGTTGGAAAGGCTTCCAGGAAGAGGTCGTTTTTGAGCTGAGTCAGCATACCAGACACAATCAGCCCTTACACAGGTGTTGCAGAGTGGGTTCTAATCAGTCTCATTTAATGCTTGTGCTGTCTTGGGCGAGTTACTTTCTTTGACCTTTAATTTCCTCGTCTGACTCTGAAAAATCATTTATATCATAGAATTGTGATGAGAATTAAGTGAAATTTTACATATATAAGTAAAAACCTGCACACAGTAGACATTCATTAAGTGTGAGCTTTTCGCTCATAATAGCTGGGTCAGATTTTTCTTTATGGGAACAAGATGTCCCCGTCTTTCCCCTTACCCTTGTGTTTGGGGTCCAGGTAACATGGAAATTACCTCGCAGTGTCCAGGAGTGAATCGTAATAGGAGTGCTCGTTCATCTCCAGGGCCTTGGGAGGCATTGTGAATCCACAGCTCTTTCCTGACCATTGCCCCTCACAACAGCCAGAAGCCAGTGAGTGAAGAGTGCGGGACCCATAGAGGAGTGTGGACCCACTCTGGGTCTTGCAGCATGACAATGTCCGGGCAGTCTTAATCTCCTGACTTTGCCCATAGCATTGCTTCAGAATTTGCTGCTTCTGCCTGGTAGCCTGTCACTCAGGCTGCCTGTTCTGACACCTGTTCTGCTAGGGTTTGTTTGACATTTCCTAGTCTCTGAGCTCATCTCACATTTAAAGACTTGAGGTGGGGCGGGGACTTGAGTCATCACCCTCCTGGCTTTTCATCTTGAGCAGCAAGCAGACACTTCCCCAGTGCCACTGCCTGATGTAGATGCCACATGCCTTCAAGTTTTTGCCCCAGTTCAGTGGACTTGGGAAAGGATCTCTCTGTCTCTTTGTCTCTTGGCAGAAGGTGGCTGGGGTGGATCTGAATGTAGGTTCTTCACTCTCCAGGGCTCCACATCAAGAAAGAAGCTACTGCCCGGCTAAGCTTTTACTTAGGCCTTGCTGCCCCTCTGTGGTACAAACTGTTGTTCCCCAAGGTTGCCTACACTGTGAAATCCCTCTGGTCCATGAATTCCCACCTGGCCCCAGCTGTAAGCTCAATTCTAGGGTCATAGACTTGCCTAAATTGTGACTTTAGCAGGTCACTTCATCTGTGCTTCAGCCTCCTCATATGTAAAATTCTGGTTCTTCATCTTTATAGACGTCAGTTTTCCTGAGCTCTAACCCCAGATTTCCTCGTTTGTCAGGTCTAGGATAGGAGTAAATCCTGTGAAGAAGTCTGAAGTTGAGAGCCTGTTGGCTGCGCTCTGGGGAAAGCTGAGCTGGGAGTAGCTAGCTCTTAGTGATGGGCTACTCATGCCTGTTGTCTGGCTCTGGACTTATCAGTAGTCTGTGCCTTGGTTTTCTTTCTGCCAGAGTAGGATAGAAATGCCTGCCTTGGGTGATCCCTTGAGAAGTGATGGTTACTACTGTCAGCCTTGTTTGGGGCAGGCCTGGTTATATGTGGCAGCATGTCACCTTCCAGATGAGCCTTCCTGGCAGCAGGCACTGTCAGGGCAGACCAGGCTAATGGCTGTGGAATGGAACACCTAAGCAACAATGAAATCCAGTCATCAGCAGCAATTTAATGAGGTTGATGAGAGGTTCAGTGTGAAGACTGCTCAAGTTCCTGGGTTTCCCAGTGCTGGCTGGCACTGCCTTTCCTGACTCAGCTCGGGCTGGATTCTGTTGCTTTGCTTCCCTATCCATTCTGGAAGATAAGGCTGCTTTAAAGACAATAAAACTGAGTTTTAGAGCTAAAAGATGGTTGTTTCTTATTACTTCGTAAGGAAGCAAGCTTGGGGAGTAAGAAGGACTAGAATCCCAGAATGAGGCCGATGGAGAGCCAGGTTAGACCGCTCTCCTAGTCTCCTCCAGGCCTCTTCCATTCCTGCAGTGGCTGGCCTAGTCTGAGGATGGGTGAAATACTTCCTAGTGGTTGAACTGGGATTAGCTGGGAGCTGACTTGGTGTTAGGAACCCGCCCTTACCCAGCGGCCTGCCCTCTCAGCCTGGACTGGCTTGCTGAGAGCAAAAGGGGAAGAACAGACAGACTAGTCCTCTGCTCCTGGGAGCTAGGGGCTGATGAGAAAGACAAGGCCTGCAATTATGAGAGCCTGTGTGACAGTCTGTAATTAAGTGGCTGCTGAGGAAAGGCATTGTTTGAGAAGGAAGAAGTGAATGTGAGCCAGAGGAGTAAGAGCCCTTTGAGGGGGTTGAATTGGCAGAGGCAGAGGGTGGGGCTGGCATTCTAGAGAATGACTTGCTAGAGGGTGGGGTTGGAAAGTTAAGTGTGTGTTTGGAGAGCTGCATATGGTTGCTGGTTTTGCTGATGCCTCAAGGCTCTGATTGAAAAGTCTAAGGGATCAGTAGGCAGATTGAACATCAGTAGAGTAGCAGAGGCTTAGGGGAGTCCTGGGATACTGGGAAAGCACAACTGTAGGACTCTTTCAAGATGGTGATTCAGACTGGCTAAATAGGAATAAATAAAAATGACTGACAGGGAGGAGGCTCTGCTGCACCCAAAGGAGACTGGAGGATGAGGTTAGCAGATGGGATAAAGGCTGTGGTCCCTGAGGAGAGCCCGGCAGAGACTCCAGATCCTGGGGAGGATATGTGTTGCTGGTGTGGAGAAGGAAGTGGCACTGAGCACACTCCTTGTGCACCTGCCTTGGGACAGGCTCTGTGCCAGGGCCTCCATAAGCAGCTTCGCGGATCTGCACAGCAAGCCAGAGGCAGGTGGACTTATCAAATTCCGTTTTACAGATAAGGGAAATGTGGCTCCAGCTCAAGGCTGGCAGGCTTCAAGCCTTGGCTCTTCCCACAGTTCAGTCCTGCTGCTTAGTAGGAAATCTCTGCTGTCAGGGACCAAGGGATCCTGAGACAAGGGGCATGCAGACCATAATTTAAATTTCACAGAGCTCAGTTTTGTGAAAACCTAGCTTGTTCCAGGCCAGACAAAATGAAACCTTGTATTAACAAGAGAAAAAAAGAAAAACATTTTTACAGAACCACTTTCCGAATATCCTTAAGGGATATCCTTAAGGGTTGAGTACCGACTTAGAATTTCTGTAAGATGAGAAGATCTAAGGCACTAAGGATCCTTACACCCAGAGCTGTGCTGCTTTTGTGTATGTTCCCTCTTCTGGGCCAATTGGAACTCCAGCTCACAAGATAGAAGGAGACTTGTAGCAAGAACCAGATTGAGCCAGGGTCCAGATTCCTAGGCTGCAGCACAGGGAAGACAGGAGAGACTGGTACTTACAAATGGCCGCTGTAGAAAGCATCAGTGTTGGTACCTGGCATGTAGCCAGAAAGTTGGTGACCTGGCCAGGATCTCTAGTCTTTCCCCTCTTGATGTTAGCACTCTCTTCCCACCTCAGCCACCACGCGGTGGCATCCCTCCAATCCTTCCTTTGTTACCAGTAAACACCTTAGCATCCATGCGCTAGTCTAATTAGGCAAATAGTCTCTGAGTCTAGCCGTACGCTGGTATGACTGCAACCATGCTTTTCATAGCAAAATCTTAACAGAGTTTGTTTAAAGGGATTTTCATGCTTCTTTGGAACAGAGGCAGCCTCAGAAATGTCATTTAGACAGTGGGCTAGAGTGGCCTGTGCTGTCCCTTTCAGCTATAAATACTTGTCAGGTGCAGGCAAAGAAACTTTGAGTCTCGTGAGTGTTCATTCTGTTTTCTTTGCAGCACAGTTTCTGGATCTTTAATGTCTGTTTAGCCTGATTTGCTTTGCAAAACTTTTATCCATTGTCACCTCAGTAGACCTTTATATGACCCTAGGAAACCTTTGCAGTTTTATCTGTTTATTCCAGAAGAGAAAACTGAGGCTCAGTCATAGAAAGTGACTTGAGCAAGGTGATTGTGTGAGCTACTCATTGATTCAACAAGTTTTTTTTTAAAGATTTATTTATTTATTATGTATACAACATTCTGCCTCGATGTATGCCAGCATGCCAGAGGAGGGCGCCAGATGTCAGTACAGATAGTTGTGAGCCACCATGTGGTTGCTGGGAATTGAACTCAGGACCTCTGGAAGAGCAGCCAGTGCTCTTAACCTCTGAGCCATCTCTCCAGCCCGATTCAACAAGTTTTTATCATGATGTCACTGTGCGTCTGGCCGTGAGCCAGCCTGGGGAATATATAGTCTTCCTTGGAGACTTAAACTTTAGAGTGTGGCAGCTTCAGAGTGTAGTGGGGTCTGCCTTCGAGCTGCTGCCCTGGACTCTTTCACTGCAGACCCCTCTGACTTGGACCCAGGAATCCAGAATTGCAACCTGTGAACCCTAGCCTGGAACATTAAGGTAACTCTAGTCACAGTATAAGTTTCTGCAAACTGATCTTCAAAACAAGAAAAAAACAAAACAAAAAATAAACCATAAAAGGTTTTCAGTAATGCCTGCATTATTAATGGGAAGATAAGGAAGGGTGTCTTCCTAGAGGGACATCTGCTAGGTTTCATTAGTGGGAAGTCACCCAAGGACTGACTGATCTCCCCAAGTTTCTGGTCTGACTTTTCTTCAACCTCCAAATATTTGATTACAGTGTGCACAGGTGTGGAGCCCTATAGCCATGTGCAGAGCTGGGGACCCACCCTGCCTCCTTTAATATTAAATGAGATGAGATAAAGGCTGGTCCTGGGGGCCAAGTCAGGAAACATTGTGACCCACCCCCTCAATTCCCATGAGTAGAAACCAAACCTGGAAGAAAAGGGACTTGTTACAAACACATGGTGCGTGAAATAGCCTTCCCTTCTTCAGCTAGCCTGACTTCATCTCCCTAGTTCCTCCTAGTAAGAACCCCCTTCTTGCCCCACAGGTTCAGCAAACACAGCCCTCTTCAGAACCTTCCTATGCCTCAAGGCCAAGATTATTCTTGAAGTCTGCCTTGACACACACACCTACCACCTTTTCATCACACCCCAGAGTCCAACATCTAGGCTGCCTCAGAATATACTCAGAGATTACTTCAAGATAGAGCTGCCTGGGCTGGAGAGATGGCTCAGGGTACGAGCGCTTCCTGCTTAGAGGACTCAAGTTAGGTTCCCAGCACCCACAGTAGCTCATTACTGTCTTCACTCCAGTTCCCGGGAATTGGACACTCTTCAGGCTTCTGTAGACATACACACACAAGAAAGAGCAAGAGAGAAGAATTTTTTTTTTTTTTTTTCAAAATCTTAAGCCAAAAACTCTAGGCTCCTGGGCTGCAGGAAGGTGCCTCTGTAAAATTTTCTGGAATTAATTTTGTAAAATGTATGTCTATATATTTTTAAATATGTGTGTGAGTATATACACATATATTCACATATATGCACAATTGTACATGTATATGGCTTTAAAATTCAAACTTTCTAAGCACGTGTACTCAGTGAAAACACTAGTGTCTCTCTAACCTAGATGCATAACCACTGCTTGGACTTGCTGTTTCCCTCAGAAATCCTCTGCACACTTGCACAAGCTCAGTCACTACAACCCCAACAGCTGTGTCAGTAGCATGCCTTTCTATTATATCATCTTTGCTTGTTGTTCTGTCCCTTGCCTTTTTCACCTGTCTGTCTCATGTAGCTTTTCTCTTTGGACACACACAGGTCCATGTCCTCCTGCTTCTAGTGGTTGTGTAACTCTCCATCTATGTAGCCCACCAGTTGTCTATGACGTCATCTGCTCAGGAAGTTCACTGTGTCTGAGTTTGCTGCTGGAAGCAGCAAGGTCTTCCCTGAGTAACTGTGTGCAATTGTAATAACAGCTTTTCTTATAAGCCAAATATCTGTTTCTGAGAGTCTGTACACTTCGGTGTTTTTCAGATATTTCCAAATTACCAAGAAACAAAAACACCACACATTTTTTTTACCATTCCCCCTTTTTTTGGCAGGTGAGAAGCTCAGACTAGCCCTTGAATTCTTAATCCTTCTCAAGTAATCAGATTGTAATCATGCACCACCACACCTAGCTGGAAGTGTTCACATTTGTAAAGTACCCCAATCAGATTCACATTCATTTCCTTAGTTAAGAAACTACTCTTGCCATGGTGGTGTACACTTTTGATCCTAGCACTCAGGAAGCAGAGACAGGTGCATCTCTGGAGGCCAGCCTGGTCTGCGTATTGAGTTCCAGGCCAGCCAGGGTTACCTAGTTAGACCCTGTTGCAAAAAAATAACAAAACTCCACTTTCCTAATCCGGCCTACAGTTTTACATTGGGGCAAGGCCCAGAGAGGGGAAGGAGTTGGCCAGTGTCACATAGCTGCCCTCAGCCAAGGAGCTGCCTTTCACTATGTCTGGTGGAAGGAAGTAAGCAATGAAGGAAATAAGGGGCGGGGGCCGCATAGGAGTAGAACCAAGACTGGGTGAGTGAACTATTATGGGTACCTTGGTCCCTGTGTGTTATGTGGGTCCAGGAGGCCGCCTTTCCACTGCCCACCAGGAGTTTCCCTGTGTGCTATATTTGCCTGATAGCATCAAGGGCCAATAAGCTCCTTCAGATACTTCCCTTTGCAGGCTTGGTCACTGTACTCCTGCCCCCTCCCTCTCTTGAGTGTCTGGTTTCCTCATCTAAATGGTGGGGAGACCTGTAGTTGCTTTTCTCATGCTCCCTGGGCTACTGGGAAGATCTGGCAAACCAGTCAGTAGGGAATATGGTAAAACAGCTTAGAGTGCAGCAGTCCCAGCCAGATAGTTCATGTGACTTTGGGGACCTCAGAGGGTCTGAAGTTGGGGCCAACCCTTAGTGGGCTGCTGGCAGGCCCAGCAAAAGGCTGGTCAGCCTGCAGTTCAGCAGTCCAGGGCAGCCCTTGGTGGTGGTGTCTTTTCTGTGCAGTGGGGCCAAGGTTGTGCTGAGCTTCCTAAGTTTGTTCTGCTCCAGGTTGCTGGGATCTCCACAATACATGTGGGACAAAGGGCTCAGGTGACAGATGCAGACAGGTAGTCAGGGAGATCACAAGGCTGTCTCTGTGCCACCTATGAGGTGGCCCCCAAGATAGGTCGTCTCTATGGCTCCTTTTTAACCCCCGGTGACTGCAGGGATGAGGAAGGCAAGCTTCCACATTTAATTGGAAGGAAAGCAGAGCTGGAGAAACTTACACCCTTACCAGTCAGAAGCTGGGGTTCATCTCTCCCAGGCCTCAGTGCTGCCTGTTTCCCACATTCTGTTTAGTTTTACTTTGGGTTTAAAAACCAAAGTGAAAGGAAACAGTAAAGCAGGAAGCAGACACTGCAAACCCTGCCTGGCTGCGAGGGCATCGGGGACCTGTGCAGAGCAGGCCTCACTATCCCTCCTGGGTCCCACCCGTGTTCCGGAGGTCTGGCTCGTGGGTGGGGCCCAGTGGGGAGAGGCGCCAGGCTATACACAGCGGTGGCGCCCTGGCTAGGCAGTCTGGGAGTGGGCCAATAGGACGGCCCTGGTGAAGTCAGTTCTCCCGGGTGTGGTCCCCACATTAGGCCCCCCAGGTGGAAAGCTACTGCCTTTTAAACACCCCATTCTTCCGGGGCAGGGCTGAACAAGAGCTGGGTCTGGGATGGCCTGGGAAAGAAATCCAGCCTTGGAGTTCAGCTTTTACAGAGCTGTTCACTCTTCCTAAAGGTAAGAGCAAGCACCCACCTCTGCCTTGAAGCAGTTTCTTCTCAGGATCAACTTGCCTGAGAGCCCTTTGGAGTTCAGTTCATCCATATTCAAATGGCTTCTCACCTCTTTAAGTCTCAGGTTGATAGGTGGCTTCCAGCTAGCTTTTCCCTGCTCAGAAGCTCCCAGGGTTTCCGTTTGTTTCTCTGCAGAGGGTGCGTCCTCCCAGCTCTATTCTTCAGTGGTATGGATTTGGGTTCCTGTATCTTAACACTCAGGTTTCTGGTATAAGTTGGTATCTACTCCCTGAGGATACTTGCTGAGCAAAGATGTCAGAAAGCCCTCTGTTGAAGGATTATATTGATACTTCACATCCCCGGGCTACACCCTGTAACACAGAAAGGCAGAGCGTGGTGATGGGCCCATACCCCTAGGTTCAGGCAAACCTGTAGTTCAGACCTATCAGGTTCTTGGCTTACAAACACAGTGGCTCCTATCACCTGATTGGTCTCACCCTCAAGAGAAGAGAGGAGTGTAATGAGGAGGCCCAAAGCCTGGTGTGGAGTCCAGACTGATACCTAGGAGAAAGACTTAAAACACCCAAGACTTTGTCCCCATCCTAGAGAGGTGTCAGAGACTGGTGAACTGTTTTGGAGAGCAGCCATTAGCTGCCTGTTTGCTAGTAAAATGGCTCTGGGAGGACTCAAGGAGAAGGGCTTTAGTTCCCCCAAGCTGGAAGGCACAAGTAAAACAGAATTTTTAGGGAGCCTAGGGCAGGCTTTCCAGATGTCAGGATCTGCTCAGCTAGAGAGATCTGTTCTGGGCAAGTATCTGGCTCTGAGAGCCGGGCCATGTCTCTGCAGAGTGCTCATCTGGGCAGTTTTCTTCTGTGAGCTGTGATGGAGAGCCTGTTGTGCATGAGTTCCAGATTCTCCTGGAACTTTCTGCTTTCCCAGGCTTCCCACGCTTCATGACGTGGCAGTAATTCTGCACAGGGGTGTGGTCAACAGTCAGGAGGTGTCTGCTACCTGTGCCAAGGCAGAAGGGATAAGGGGTAGGGCTTGTATGACAGTACCCTGGGAGCTTATTCGGCAGCTGTTAGAGTGGGAGCAGTCAAGAGAGGGCCGGTTAGCCAGCCAGCTGCTCCCTCCTCAGCCTTACCTCCACTCTGCTTTCCAAATGTTTATGCACTGAGTACCAGAGGCTAGCAACAAGGCAGGAGGGCATAGAGAACCAGGCTGACTTCAGTCCAGCTTGGGGACTCTGTCCAAGCAGATAACAGATAGCCAAGATATCATATGATTGTGTTAAGAGGTTGAGAGAGTCAGACAGGTGCTGAAAGGAACCTATTTGGGAAGCTTGGAGGATGTCACTGGGGGTAAGGAGGATGGGGACCCTGGGGGAGTGCTTGCTAATTTCTAGGGACCAGAAGAAGGGCTGGGCACGTCTAAATGAGTAAGTAAACCTAGTTAGCTCTGAGGTGAGCAGCATTTTTTGCTTCCTGTGAGAGCCCAGGGTCCCGAAGTGTACTTGTGCGATGATGACAGAAGAAGAGTTTGTCTTATTTTCAAACCAGGTATGGAGGTACATGCCTATGATCCCAGCACTGCAGAGCAGCCAGAGACAAGAGGCTCTCTTCAAGTTCAGGGCCAACCTGGTTAACATAGCAAGTCCTAGGCCAGTCACAGTTACACACTGAGACCCTACTTTTAAAAACAAAATAAAAATGAAAAATACAAAAACTTGCAGATCTACTTACTGTTTTTCCTAAGTCGTTATCATTTCAGTATTCCCACATTATTGGTAACTTTCTTTAGTGCACTACACACTTCGTAGTGCCCTGTTGCTAAGGGAGGCAGGTGCTGCTTTCAGTGATGAAGGAACAGAGAGGTAAAGTAACTTGTCCAAAATCATACAGCTTAGTCAGGAGTTGAAGCCCTGGTTCACTGCTCTTTCTACCTGACATACTGCCTTTGATTAAGAAAGCCAAAACAGAATGTTTCTGATTCTTTTTTGGCAAAGTTGCCATCCCCAAATGAGCATTTTAAAAGTTTAGGTATAAGAGAGAGAGATTTGAAAAGTAGGGTGCAAGGGGATCTGTGAATAATTAGCTCCCATGGTGGTGACTAAATCTCCTTGCACCCTGCAGAGCTATTTGTGTACGGCTGGGTTCCAGCAGAACTGGTAAAGGCCTGCTGCTCCCTGGAAGAGTGTCCTCCCCAGAGTCTGTGGAAAGCCTGACACACAAATACCTTTGTGGGAGCAGAATCATGAGATGGGGAGGGCCCCAGACATAATTCTTCAGTTGTTTGCAGTAGGATCTGAGCCATGTCTATCCCTCTGTGTCAATGTTTCCTTTGGGAAGGGACAGTACTTTCCAGAATAAGTTAAACAAAATATAATGGACTTATCTTTTCATCCTTAAGAATGTAGCTCAATATCCAGATGTGTTACATGCAAAGTAATCGGGGCTCCTGGTTTCTACCTTGTGGAAGTGGTGGCATTTAAGAAGTAAGATGACTTGCCCAAGTCATATCATATAACTCCAAACTTGACTGAAACCCAGCCATGCCTGCCCTTTGAATTGCCCCTCTCCGTATTTTTTTTGTTGACCAATCTTTTGAAAACCTGGACTAGGGAGCAAGAAGCTGTTTTTCTATCTTGCTGGCTGTGAGACATTGCCTTAGAAACTCCTGGATTGGTCGTACTGATGGGAGTGTATGGGGTGGGGTAAAGATTCTGGTAGGAGATCAGGGACGGTGACTCTGCCATAGGAATATCATCCTACATTATTTCCACAGTGATCATTTTCCCAATCCTTATCCTTGGCAGCTATTGTTCATATTGGACCCAATACAGGTAGCTCAGTCACAGCCTTCCCACTGAGCAGGGATACAACGTTAGGGTCCTTCTCAACACATGAAAAACCAGTCCACCAGGTGTAGCATGTCCAATAGGACCTGTGTTATCCCCAACTTGGGCATTTTCCTGTGTTTCCAGATAGATAGCAGTCCTAGCAGGGGAAGGGACTGTTCAAGAGGCAAGTGATGTCACAGGTCTCTTTGTGAGAGTAGAAGGGTCTAGCAGGATAGCCAAAAGCCTTGGGACAGTGTTGGCAGAACACCTCCTAGAAGGGTAGAAGCTTTCAGGTACCATCTACCTTCTTGAGGTCCCTGGGGTGCAACCTGGGTTCTGAAAGCACTCTGCTATCGTCCTGCTGTTGTTGGAAGGGAGGGCAAACTTACCTACCTGTCTTGCCAGGTGGTGGCGCACACCTTTAATCCCAGCACTCAGGAGGCAGAGGCAGTTGGATCTCTGTGAGTTCGAGAACAGCCTGGTCTACAAGAGCTAGTTCCAGGACAGGCTCCAAAGCTACAGAGAAATCCTGTCTTGGAAAAAAAACAAAAACAAAAAATTCAAACTTACCTGTCTTGCTGACAACAGCTGGTATTTTTACTATTTGTAAAACTGGATGCCATGAAGTTGGATTTTGACAAATACTGCAGGGCTTATACTTAGCAGATAGAACATGACTTGCTGTGTAATGCTGAACAGATTCCTCAACCTCTCTGAACCTTGATTTTTTTCCTTAGCGGCATAAGGGAAGATGGTAAAAACATCTTAAGGGGTCAGATTATAAGATTTAGTTCAAGAACCTCATACCGTGACCTTTGAAAGCAATCTTCCCAGATGTCACTGTGCTGATTTCAGAGGTGCTGGGAAGGTAGCTCAGGTAAGAGAGGCTATGGGAGCATGAGGGAGAGACACAGAGATGACACTATTCCTGCAACTCTGGCTTCTGCCCACTATGGCACCTCTCTGATTCTGTTACCTGTGTTTTCCTAGGCCTGAGATGGAGCCAGAGGAATGCAAACCACAGGTCTCCATCTACAAGAAACTCGGGGTCTAAAGGCTTAAGGCAATAAATAGGCCAGCAAATCCAGAATGGCATCAAAGGCCTGTATTTACCCAAACAGGGGTGCTGGCCTGGGAGCAGAGCCTGGGTGGAACCTGGGGAGACCGCAAGGTGACTCTGAGGGAGGAACACAAGGGTGCCCTCCTTACTAGAAGGGTGTTGCAGGCAAGGATAGTCCAGGGACTTGGAGGTGTGATTATTGTGACTTGACAGAAATAGTATACTGGGAAAAGGTGGAGGGATACCAGTGCCAGCAGTGCACTGTGTGGGCACAGGGGCAGGGGACTGAACCCTCAGCCTGGCCTCTGGCCGGTAGAGTTTCTAGAGTGCCTGGAATTGAGAGGCAGCTATGTGGGCCCCTGAAGCCATTATAGTGACAGTTTCTCAGTTGCCATTTCATCAGAGTGAGGGGTGTGAGTCCAGGGAGCCCAGGGCCTGCAGTGAATGGGGCCTGACCAGGAGTTCCATACCTCCAGGCAATTTCTGTGGCTTATGGCCCAGCATAGTGGATTAATATCATTAATTAGGGATTAATTAGGGATGGGGGAACTGCTTTCTCTTGATAGGCTCCTGTCTGGGAAGTTTAAGGACCTCACACTGATTTTTGGGCACTGAAGAGAGACATTTCACCAGTGCTCGTTCCTGCACCTCTGTCTCCTGCCCTCTGCAGCTCCTCTCTCAGATTGGGCCTATAGGGCCACATCAGAGATGGGGTCCTTTGTAAATGTCAGCAGGACTCCAATGTTGGGATTACAGGTGTAAGTCACTACCCCCAGCTGCCATCACTTTTTCTTTTTCTTTTTTTTTAAGAAATATTCATTGTGTGCATGTGTGTATGCACACAGATAACTTAAGGGGTCAATTCTCTCCTTCCACAATCTGAATTTCAGAGATTGAACTCAAGTTACCAGTCTCGGGAGTAAGCACCTTTACCTGCTGCTCTGTGACCTTTTAAGAACCAGAACCTACTTCCTGCTCCCTGATGTCACCCCACAAGGTGATTGTATGTGTCCCCTCTACAAGCACTTCCTGGAATGGGATAAATTGAAACTTCTCCCTGTGTGGATTGCCCATTGCCAGGCTCCAGCGTGACCATATCCCTTTCTCAAGAAATGCCTATGTCATCTGAGTGTTGCCCAAAGTCAGGGGGCCAGCCTTCCCTGACCTGGGCCTTCCTCTGGCCATGAAGCCTGAGACATGTCTGTGGTCAGCCAGAGTCTCTAAGGTATTTTTCACACATGCTGTTTTCTTGTGTCTGAGGAGAGCCCTCTCCTTCCAGGCCTGACTGAGAGTTGTGTCTGCTGACCTGAACTGAACTGGTTTTCCCTATTTAGCCCTGCATTCCTTTCATCCCTTTCTCAACTGCCCAGGGTTCTTGGCTTCTGCTTCTGTTACCCAATACACCACCTGTCACTCCAGGCACAGTGAATGAGCCTGTTGACACCACCTTTCTATTCTGGGATGCACTTGGTCATTCAGAATAATGAAGAGAGCCCAGCAATTGAGGTGTACGGTGCCTGGCAGCGTCTGGCTTTGCTCATTGGATTCAGAGCCTGCAATGGCTTATGAAAAGCCTGGGTTTTGTGACCTGTTGCTGAGGTTTGATGTCAGCACTCCAAGTGAGGTAGATTTTGAAACTTTCCGAGCAGTGCTTTGTAGGCGGGGCTCCTGGGAAATTAGCAGCCAGGTTGACAAGCTGTGAGCCAGTATTTGAAAAGCTAGGGCTTATTGTCTACATCCCCTCCCCCACCTCCCACCAGGGCAGGCAGACTGTACATATTGAAGGTTGGCGCTGGGCTGGAGTGCTGGCATCTTGACACTGTCTTCTTACCAGCACCTGTTCATGTGGTTAGAGCTATGGTGCACAGTAGGAAATTTGTGGTTAATTCCCATGCTCAGAAACTGTACCTCTTGTTTTAGTACTGCTGGAGGTGATGGTGATAAATAAGCCCCAGGGCATAGAGCATTCACTGTGCTAGGGCTCTGAGGAGAACTAGATGATTTGTGGGCTCAGCACAGGGTCAACAAGGGGTTAATGCTGCCCCTTCAGATTGCTCATTGAATACAGTGGTGGAAATGAATTTCAGGAAGCACTCCACTTGGGTGCCTGGGCAGGGAATGGGAGTTAGTGAGGATGAACAGGTCAAGGATAGAGCAGGAGAGGGAAAGCTCAGGTTGGTGGGAGGAGAGAAGCAAGACTCTGTAAAGTAAACTTTTGTCCTAGAAGGACAGAGTTTTGCTGGTGGGGGGAAGGGAGAAATCCCCAGACTTCTGGAGGTGGAGGGTCACTTCTCTGGGAGAGCAAGGCTAATGTGAGGGAGGAGAGGATTCAGATCCATGTGACCCATTCCACTTGAGATGGCCTTGGACCTCCCTGTGGCCCTGCCAAGTGCACTGGGCTGTGGAGACAGTAGTCTGTCTGATGTGCTGTAAGATTCTCTGATTGCAGCCCAGCTCTGAGGGATTCTGTGGACATGGAGGAGGGTTGAGAAGTAGAGGACCTTGCTGAAAGGAGGCTACTCTTTTCTCTCTTAGCCTCTTTCCCAGCCCCTCTTCACCTTAAATTTTGCAAAGCTGTGCTCTGCTCAGTGTCTGTCCTGCTGTACCTTGGCCCATCCTGCTTTGCTCCTTGCCAGTGATTTGGCCATCCATCCAAACTTTGTGTCTTCCAGAAGGGCCTGGTTTGTCTCCCAGGAGGTATGCACACCCTGTTTTGTTCAGAAAGCATGGTTTCAGGAGTGGTAGTGGTTTACCCCATGAACAGTGGAAAACACCCCCATGTCATTACCTCGACTCCCCACCAAACCATTGAGTATCACACCCCTTCTGTGGATGGTCAGGGCTATGACTTCTTTATGACCCCTCACGGAGTGATATCGTAGGGGTTGTGCTCCCAGCCTGTACTTTCCATGTGTGCTCCTCTGAAGTGGGGGAGGAACAGATAGAGCCTGCCTCATGTCTTGGTTTGAGGATTTAGTCAGCTACCATATAGTGGAAGTCAGTTCTTATTGCTCATGGTAATTATGTTCCCAATGAATACCAAACCCTGGCTCCTGTGTGAAATACAGGGTCACACTAAGTCTCTGGTCTCAGTTTCTCCAGTCAATCAGTACACTTATTTCATGTGTGATTCCACTAAAATATTCATTATTTAATATAAAATTGGTTTATTAATGTTGAACTCATGGCCAAGAGCAGTATGACTTATGCTTGAATGAAGTGTATCTAACACATTTTTTCCCATGAAACATTTCTTGCCCATGGACACTGGGGAGCCCTTCTTCTGTAGTACACTTGGGATTCATTTAACAGACTTCCAGAAAACCATGAAGAGCGCAGCAATAAACAGCATGAAAAGGGCTCCTGCTGGCTGGATGAGAGCCAGCATGAGAAGGCAGTGTCATCTCTATCTGTTGGGACTGTGTGCTTGAGACATACATGTCAGAATGACCATAAAAGCCCCAGGGTTTGTGCTTAGAGTTGATGTGAAGAATCCTTGAACATGAGGGTCAGCTCATCTCTGGAACTCTTACTAAGGCCTGACCTCGGTTCCCCTCATCGTCATTATCTGTGGGAGTGCAGCATAACTTCTGAGCGGGCCAGGGCCAGGGCCAGGGCCAGCTCCTTGAGCTTTGTAACTGTCACCTGTGTGACACCTTTGTAACTTGTTGACTTCTGTGGACACTGAGGCCCAAAGCAGGTGCAGATACAGAGTCCCTGAGTGGGACTGGGTAGGTTGGACCTTTGAGATTGAAAGGTCTTATCGTGCCATAAGTTGAATTCTTCCAGGGAGCAGGATGGAAAGGGACAAGAAGTGTAGAACAGGAGGCAAACCCCAAGGAGCAGGAATGTGTGGGTGATGCAGGTGAGGGTAGCTGTAGATGGAGACAAGGGTGGGAAAGCAGTTGGGGACGCTGTGGTTGAAGAGCATCTCGTGTGGTGCCTTGGCCCCTCCTTAATACGCAGGGGATCGTGGGACCTGGAGAGTACTAGCCTGAAAGGTGTTGTCAGTCCAGTGTTGTTGACTTGAGACACCTCAAGGGAGATGGTGCTGCTACACAGCAGCTGTCAGCAGGACAGTGGCTCTGAGGGTAACCTGTCCCTGATCCTGGCTTTACTGCATAGAATTCTTTCTAGCTTCCCTACTTCTGAGGTGGAGACAGGAACAAGAGAGAAGCCTGGGATTAAATTGGTGGCATCTTGGAGCGGTTTCTGCCATAACACACAGAGAATGTCTGTTCTAGCTTAGGATTGGCAGCCTCTTGTTGAGTAGGAGCAGGAGTGAGATCTTCAGGCCTAGCAGCACCACCAGAAGGAAATAAGGGAACTTGAGTCTGAGGTCAGCCCTGTCTACTCATGTGGAGCCTGGAGCTGGGTGGCCTCCTATGACTCTAAGGTCTGTTCCCTGTTTCCTTCCTGTCATCCATTCCTTGAAGTGTCTAGGGCCTTTCTCCTCTTTCTTCACCATGCCCCAACAGCCAGCAGCCTGAAGAAGCAATGGCCTTGGGATCACCTAGCCCAGCTCCCAAGCGAAGCACTTGTAGAAACTAGCTTCTTAGGGGCTGCTGTGGGCTCCCTTAGGAGATGGAGTCCCAGCTACCCTGAATGTCTGATGCTCTGTCTAGCTAACAGACACTCTGGCTTTAAAAAGCAGAATGTGGAAACATTCACCTGACCTGGCAGTGGGTAAAATCCTTAATATTTTACTTTTTGAGACAGTCTCATTGTAACCCCAGCTGATCTTGAACTTGCTATGTAGTGGAAGTTAGCTTTGAACTCCTGATCCTCTTGTCTGTACTTTCCATATGGTTAAGTCATACACAGGTGCCACTAAACGGTGCCTGCCAGATGAAATCTTGAAGCAAAAAGTCAGAAATGAAATACTCTGGTCACCTACTTCAAAGAAATGAGGTTTTGTGTGCTGAGGGACAAGAATGCTAACTACTTTGAGACTGTGTTGCAAATTGGCTTCTGCCTTGGCATGAGGGGCCTGCATGGCTGAGTGGTGGGAGGGAAGCATGTGGTTGGGGGTATATATGAATCATTTTGCTGTGGCTTAGCAGACTCTTTGAAGTTAAGTACAAGGGTCCTCAGACAGTTATACTGAAAGGGTGCTCACTCCCAGACTTCTCAGGGAAAGTCAGAACTTTCCAGTAATGAACCAAGAGTTAGTTGGTGAACATTTAAACTATGTTGTAAACCCTGATACCAACATTTCGGGGGGGGGGGGTGGAGAGGGAGGCAGCAATCAATTGTGAGAAAGCAGAGCTATGCTTCTCAGTTCTAACCTCTTAGGTCTCTAGGCCATTTGCCTCCCTCTGAAGTTGATTTGATATATGGTACCTTTGCAGCCTCTAGGCTAGGCACTGGACACCAACACACAAGCACCATGATTAAACATGAGTACAACCCTAACCCTGAGTGTTGCAGTTGATGGAAAGAGGGAAGACACAGGGTGGAGGAGCTGATAGGCCAGGAAGTGCAAGGATGGAGAAAGGTTCCGTCTGGAAGAGGCATTTGTAAATCACTTGAAAGTGTGGTATGTTTGGAGGAGGCACACTGGCAAAGTGGGAGGAGTGGAAGCCATAGAGAAAGGTTAGTGGGGACCAAAACAGCGTCCTGAATCAGGAAGGCTCTTAGAACCTTGAAGACTAATGTGTTGGGCCAAATCAGTACGTGCAGATAAATGGATGCCAGAGGCTGGAATCAATTGTCTTCCTTTATTGCTCTCCTCATTATTGAAATGGACTTTCCCACTGAAACCAGGACTTACATTTGAGCTAGACTGACTAGCCAACAATCCCCTGGAATCGGTTCCAAATTGAGTCCCAGTGTTTGCTGAGCAAGCCCTTTACCTACTGAGCCACCTCCTCACCATTAAATTTTATTCTTTAAGGTTTTGCTTGGTTTGGTTTTAGTTTTGTTTTGTTTTTTTCTGATATAGGGTCTCTATGTGTAACAGCCCTGGCTGTCCTGGAACTCTCTTCGTACCAGGCTGACCTCAAACTCCCAGAGATCCTCCTGTCGCTGCCTCCCAAGTGCTAGGATTAAAGGCGTGCACCATCATGCCTGGCTAATTTTAATATGTATATTTTTGTTTGTGTGCACGCACACACATATGTGCAGTGTGGAGACCAGAGGAAGATGTCAGGTGTCCTGTTCTTTTCTCCTTATTTCTGTGAATCGGGCATGCTGGACCAGGCTCTCTTGTTTTTGTTCTGTTTCATTTTTTTTATTACATTTATTTAGTGTGTGTGCACATGTTACAGTGTGCGTGTGGAAGCCAGAGGACAACTATGGGAGTTAGTTCTCTCTTACATTTGGCTTTAAGCACCTTTACCCACCGAGCCACATTGCCAGTCTGGGTAAGCTGGAGGCCATGAGCCCTTCCATTCTCTTGTCTCTCCTACCCCTAGCACTGAGGTTACAGGAGCATGCAGCCACGCCCAGCTTTTATGGGGTCTTCATGATTACACAGCAAGTAATGTTACCCACAAAGAAAGAGGGTAACTCTACTCTGAGCCCTTACTGGTCTGGAACCCACTGTGTTAGCCAGGCCTACATAGAACTTGGAGCATCCCTGAATTCAAACAGGTTCTAGGATTACGGTATGGGCATGTACTTAACCTGAACAAAAAATCTTAATTTTTGGCAGTTGTGGAATTTGGGTAACAATAATGAGGTTCATTTTCTTATTCAACAGCTGTTTATTGTCAGCCTTCAGTCCTTGAGTCATTATCCTGAGCCTATGCCAGAACAGAATTCCCACTACTGCCCTTGGCCTATCGCAAGTGACGAGTGAATCCTTAAAGGTGGGAAAGGTGACGAAAGAAAAGGAAGTGACACTTGAACACACAAGGAACTGTTGTGGGAGAGGTGGCCAGAATGAGGTGTTGGCAGTAGCAAAGGTCAGGCTCTAGCCTCTGTTCACATGAGAGAAATGAGAGAAGTGTGAGGTCAGGGCCCAGTAGAGGTATGCCTTCCCCCTAAGGAGTCCCAAGTCCTCTCTGCTAGTCTTAGCCCTTATTTAGCTGGGGCCTATATCCCAGAGACAAATCCAAGATAATTCATTTTTTCTGTTATCTGTCTGTCCAGTCCTTACTGCCTTTGGTCTAGCCTCTCACACATTAATTCTCCCTCTAATGACAGGATTCAGGCCTCGTGTTCTTCAGGCAGACCCTGGCCCTCTGTAACCCTGAGAGCTAGGCTAGAACTCTGTCTCCTTTCTCGATTCCTGGCTGTAGTAGAACCCTCATCTCCTGGGAGACAGCACATTTTTGCAACCACCATACATAGTATCTGTTCCACCATACAAATGATGACAAGGACCCTGTCTAGTTCTGAGTTGTTCCCTCCCCTTAAGAGGTGAGTTCTTGGCATTTTCATAGTATTGCCTTCAGTGTGCCAATCTTGGGCATAAACCCACCACCACCATCACTGAAACCTGCTTCCTCTGGGACTTAGGCCAGGCATTCCCATTCCTGAAAGCCTAGTAAGTCAGCCCTGTCTGCTGTGCTCTGATAGCATTGATTTTAGTAATTGCCCTGTATGTTCATCTTGTTATGGAACCCTCTGTCTCCCCATACTAGTCACAGACCCTGTAGCTGGGAACTTATGAATCTGACCTAGTTCCTCTTTCCTAGATGCTAGTAGGACCATTCCATGCTGGGCCATGGCCTGGCTTCTGTGATGTAGCCTATGTCATCATTCCTTTTCTGCAAGGTGACTGCTTCACAACTGGTGAATGGCAGAACAGGATTTGAACCTGGGCTTGTCTGGTTCATGCTGCTTCCTGGCTTCTGGACCCTTACCAGAATAGAATAACTTGAGACAAGCAGGAGAACTCCTGCCCTCAGTCACAGTGGTGCATCTATCCCAGAGTAAGAGTGTAGGGCGGGGATGCTTTGAGTTTGCCAAGGACTGTGTGAATATGGTGTGCTGTTGCCAGTTGGAAGTACCAGATAGATGAGGACACTGGAAAGCCCAGAAAGCAAACTCCTGCCCTGTCAGGTCCCTGCCTTCAGTCTTGATCCTTCCTGCCCTAGCAGTAGGATCTGGGCTTGGATATGCCTATGCCTCTGTGCCCAGCTGGGAGGGTGCCAAGGCCTGGGAAACAGTGAGGTGGGCTGCACAGTCCAGTAAGTGTGGTTGCCACTGAGTACTGCTAACTCTGGGCACATTCTCCAGCCTTTCTGAGGTGCATGTACCCATCTGTAAAGTGGGTATGATTGATACCCCACCTTATAGAGCCACAAAGCCAACTTTAATCTGTCAGCCTGTGTAGTAAAGCCTGCCCCTCCTCCTACCTCTCCTATGGTCTTTCTTTTAACCCAGAAATGTAGCTATCCCCCACATCCTCAGTGATCTCCCCTTAATTTAGTGACAGAGACTGCAGGTGAGTGTATGCGAGGAAGTCCTGTTTCCTCCAGAGGCCTGAGCAGAGCTGGGAAGTTTGAGAGTGGGAAATAAGAACTGAGTGCAAACGCTTAGGCATATCACCAGTCACCAGTCTCCTGGACACTGCTGCTGTAGTCTCTGCTGCTTTAGCAACACTCGTCTTAAGTTTTAACTCACTTGATTGCAGGTTTATGTGCAAGAAACAATAGAGAAGGTAACCTGTATTGCCCTGTAGCCAGTTTCCATGGATCTTACACCAGGGTGCTGGCAAAGACACAGACCACCCGTCTTACAGATTTCCCTGTTAGTGTGCTCATTCTTGTCTATGTTCAGTGAGTGCAGTTTCTTCTCATATGCAAGTTCCTTTAATGATGCCATGGTTGCAGCGGCACTGAGCAATTCCATCACTGCACGTGTGTGGGAGTTCATTTTACTGTCTTCCCTCCTGTCTTCCCCATTGTCTTCTCCCTGGGTATACCCTCTGCCCTGGCAGTTGCTAATCTGTTCTCATTTTTAAAAAATCTGGTCATTTCAAAAATGTTATAAAAATAGTCATTCACTGTGAAACTTTGAGGGAATGCTTCACCCACTAGACACAAATGACATGAGATTCATTTAAGTCGTCATGTGGCTTAATTCATTTCTTCTCACTCCCTAGTGTACTCCATAGTATAGATGTGCCACCATTCAACCACTTAGCTACTTGTTTTCAGTTTCTGGGCTTTACAGAGAGAATTGCCTGAACTTGCATGTTTATTTCTTTATGCTACTTGCCTGATTATTCTTGCTGAGTTGTGTGATAATTGCATGTCTGATTTTATAAGAAAATGCCAATCCTTTTTCCAAGGTGGTTGTATGTGTCACTCAGTTTCTCCACAGCCTTAGTGTTTGACTGTGCCACTTTCTCATAACTCAGGTTGTACAGTGGCATTCTCTACTGGCAGAGAGAGGGCTTTCTCCAGCCTCTGTGGCTCTGGGCCTTATTTGTGGATTGTTATTGAGTGGGTACCATCTCTTTGATGAGTAACCGCTACTCCCTTGGAGGGGCTGGCTTGGGTCTCTATAGGAGAGGGCACTCGACCTGGATAGGGGCTTGTTTGGTGTGCCCTCGTAGGAGAGGACACTTAGAAGGACGGACTGAGAAAGGTCCCTGTTGAGATGTAGCGCTGCTGGAGGAATTCATCTGGTTCCAGACAGTGCAGCCTAGGAAGCGAGCACTAACCTGTGCTGATGTGTGCCCTGCTGCTGCCAGCCCCAGCTGACTCAGACTTTTGGCAATGCCTGTTTTCCTGAATCTTAGCAGGAACAGATAGAAGGATCAGGCATGGTGGAAGCTTTGTAGGAATGAGTGGGTGAGAATGGCAAAGTGTTATGTATTTTTTTTTTTTTTTGTCAGATGGGCAGAATGTTCACACAGAAGGAGTGGGGAAGGAAAGTAGAAAAAAGGCTAAGAAGCTGCAGGACCCAAAGGGTCACAGAGTGACCTGGGGAAGGCAAGATAAGTTCCTCTGTTGTTACTGCCTCCTCTTGACATTGGTCATGCTTTGTCACAGCCTTGTGGAGAGCATCTTCAAGTAATATTGCTTCCCCACTAGACTTGGCCTTGCAAGAGGGTAGACAGGACCTATGCACCTGTATTGGTCATTGCTGTGTGTGACTCTCACTCTGTTGCTTCAGAATCCTCTGGTAAGGTCAGAGCTTGGCCAAGTCAGGCAGGGCCTCTACGGGTTAGAGGCTTCACCTTCATCTTGCCCTCTTCTTGCCCATCTGCAGGTTCATCATGCCTCGTGGCTTATAAGAAGACCCCACCACCGGTCCCTCCACGTACTACATCAAAGCCGTTCATCTCAGTCACTGTCCAGAGCAGTACCGAGTCTGCTCAGGACACCTACCTGGACAGTCAAGACCACAAGAGTGAAGTGACAAGCCAGTCCGGCTTGAGCAACTCATCAGATAGCCTGGACAGCAGTACCCGACCACCCAGCGTGACACGTGGTGGAATCAGCCCAGGCCCTGAAGCTCCGGAGCCACCCCCTAAGCATGCAACTCTGAAGAGTGAACAAGGAACACTGACGAGCTCTGAGTCCCATTCTGAGGCCATCCCCAAAAGGAAACTGTCGTCGATAGGAATACAAGTAGGGGTCCTTTTTGCTTTGTCTTCCGTCCACTCTGTGCACCGGCCTGTGTGTAATTACATCTAATGGAGGCCCACTAGGTCTCCCAGGAAGAAGTGTTTTGTCTGTCTTTTCGGGGGCATCTGCCCTAAATGGTCCAATTAAATTTTGCCTGTAGCCACACTCGCTTGTATCCAGCCACCCATGCTGTGGGTCCATACCTGTGGACATGTTTCTGATCCTCTAGTGGGTTGTCCCAGTGAATGTAGTTACACTCAGCCAGCAAGCTCCTGTACACTGTTTGCTGTCCACTGTCTGTCTGTCCACTTCATCCTTTGCCCTGCCAGAAAATCCATGGGAGGTGGGGCTGGTTTAACAGTTCTCTAATCCAAGGTCAGCTTGATACGGAAGCCATGGCCCCGCTTGGCAGCGGGAGCATCGTGGAGCATAGACGCTGATGGGCTAGAAGCCTGGGACCAGGGCCCTTGAGCCATGGGGGTTGTTCAAGGGGAACTTGACCCAGAGCCCACTCAGGCCTTGGGGACAGGTAGGTCTCTTAAAGCACCAGACCATGGTGAAGTGAGAAGTGTGATGGCAATCTCTATGCCTCCCTTCATAAAAAAAGGGTCCAGATAGGCAGGACTGCCCTGTGGCCCAAGCCCCAAGTTCCATCTAGAAGCCAAATCTATTGTATACTTAAATCCATGGTATCCAGCTTACCTTCCACTGCCTGGCAGTACCCCGTTTCAGGTGTCTGTCTTCTGTTAGCCGAGTGAGGCAAATTGAGCTCAGCCTTGCAGTTTCTAAGAACTGATCCAAATCCAGAGAGTCCTCTGCTAGCTGCTGGACCTCCAGACGACAGTAGAATGCAGTGAGGGAGGCAAGGCCAGCTGTAGTAGAAGATGGGGTCAGGGGTGTGGGGAAATGGAAGACCACTTCCAAGCCAGCAGGAGGGTCGACAACAAGGTGAGATCTATTGCAGCAGCATTAGGGCTACAGGAATGTCCTCAGCAGCAGGAGTGAGTGGATGCGATCAGGTTGACGATAAAACACTAAAATGTAAAAGGAGTGAGGGATGCAGAGGGAGCCTGGACAGAACAAAAAATGCTGACAGTTCCTTATTTTTGCCTGGGTTCCCAAGAAACGGCTCTGGCCTTCCACATCCGTCCTCCCCCCCCACCTCCCACTGTGTACTAAAAGGAAGTTGACAGATCCCCCCTGGCTTCCAGCTGGGTTTCTTCAGGAGTACCAGCACTTGCCCCCATGGCCTCTTTTGAACATAGAAGTTGCCCAGTATTTGACCCTTGACCCTTTTTGACCACCATGTCTTTGTTCGGGAGGACCACCTCCTTGTTGGCCAAACCAGATTCTCTTTCCCTCTTAGAAGGTAAGGAGAAGCTTTGAGTCCTTTAATGAGAATGTTACACTTGGGGAAGGAACTCTGAGAGCCTTCTGAGCACCTCCTTCACCTGACTCCACCCACGCTCTCACTCACTGTCTTTGGAGACAGCTGTGCTTCCCGAGCTGGCTCTTGCCAAAGAAAATAACTTTATTCCTAATCCAGAAAGCTGTTCTGACTCCTGAGCCTAGAACCCCAGCCTCTGAGACTTTCTTCCCAGACTGACACCTCAAGCCCCAGGTCAAGTGTGAGCTCCCCCTTGTATTGGAGCCTTGATGGGTGGGCTTAGCTGGCTGCTCCATGGCTGGGCCCAGGGCATGAGTGTTGTCATATTTCCTCCCCTTTACAAAGCAAGTATGACAAGTCCAGGGACAGGATCCCATAGCATCGCTGGCTCTGGGTTCTGGGTTTGAGAACTGTCTGTGATTGGCACTGAGTACAGGTGCTCACAGTTCCCCTTCCAGGCCGCAGCAGGGTTAGGGGAATTATCTTTGCCTCCAGACAGCCCTCGCTTCAACTACACCAGATAACGGCTGTGGCTTTGTGTGTGTTCTCTCCCGTCGTCCTTTTTTTCTCTCTGATCGTGTAAAGGAGAGGACTAGAAGGAGCGGTTCCCACCTCTCGGAGGACAACGGACCCAAAGCGATCGATGTGATGGCGCCCTCCTCAGAGTAGGGAAAGCCAGTCATCTCCATCCCCTCCCGCCTCTGCGCGAATGAGCAGTGCCCGGCTTAATCTGGCCCTACTTGGGCCCACGTGCAGTGTCTGCATGCCTCGTGTCTGTCCGTCCACATGTCTGTTTGCGTCGTCCCACTAATGTGAATTTCAGCAGCAAGTGTGGTGTTTGTTTTTATTCTTGTCTTTGTCTCCGTGCCGTTGCTGTCGTTGTCCTTCAATAAGGTTGACTGCATTCAGCCAGTGCCAAAAGAGGAGCCCAGTCCCGCTACCAAATTCCAGTCCATCGGGGTTCAGGTAGAGGACGACTGGCGGTAAGTTGGACAGAGGTGTGGTGGCTGCTATTCCCCTCTCCTCTCCCTCCCTCCGCCCTCACCTCTCCCGCTCTCCCTAACCCACTTCTCCTTGCTGGATTTCTAATAACCAAGCTGGGTGTGGGTGTGGGTGGTGGCTCAGGTGTGGGGGCTGGGCAGGGCAAGCGGGTGGACACATGAGCACTTGCTCTAGACCAGTCACCCTAAGGGGAACAAGCCTGGGCTGGGCTGTAGCCCCCAGCTCCCCTGATGTTGGTGGTCTTCCTAGCCCCACTGCAGTAAACAGACAACCTTATGACCTTGTCCTTGTGTGTGTGTGCGCGTGTGGGCATGGGCAGGGTGGCAAGGGCTGAGCAGAGAATGAGCGGGGGGCTGTGGGACCCGCTTCAGGCGCATGGTGAGCAGATGATGCATCCGTTTCTCTGTCTCCCCGTGTGTCCAGGTCAGGTGGCCTCTGGTTTCTGACCCTCTTGGTGACTCACTCCTTCTTGTCCCCACCCTGCCCCCACAGAAGCAGCGTCCCCTCTCACAGCATGTCCTCCCGTCGGGACACTGACTCCGATACCCAGGATGCCAATGACTCCAGCTGTAAGTCATCTGAGAGGAGTCTCCCAGACTGTACCCCACACCCCAATTCCATCAGCATTGATGCTGGCCCCCGACAGGCCCCCAAGATTGCCCAGATCAAGCGCAACCTCTCCTATGGAGATAACAGCGACCCTGCCCTGGAGGCGTCTTCGCTGCCCCCACCTGACCCTTGGCTGGAGACCTCCTCCAGCTCCCCAGCAGAGCCAGCCCAGCCCGGGGCCTGCCGCAGGGATGGCTACTGGTTCCTGAAGCTCCTTCAGGCAGAAACAGAGAGACTGGAAGGCTGGTGCTGCCAGATGGACAAGGAGACCAAAGAGAACAACCTCTCTGAAGAAGGTGGGTCTTACAAGGTTGATCCCCTGGGTATCTGGTGTCAAGCCAGCCTCAGAGCTTCTCAGGGAGGAGAATAGGCTCTGTTCTTGGGCCTTTTTGTGAGCTTGCCTCTGGGTGTTCATTCTTTCCACCTGCCTAACCTGACCTCTTCCCTTCATGGACATTATGGTGATTATGGTGATTGTAGCTGCCTGTGGTGCAGGCTGTGGGCTCAGCAGCACAGAATCCCAGCTCAGTCGCCTGTTTCTGATCTTCATCTCTAGCTGCGTAAGCACCTTGTGAGGACTGACTGTGGGAATTAGTGGAAAGGCCCTGATGAAGTGCTGGACACAAAGCTGCCACCCTAATTACACCTTCCCCACTCTTTATTGAGTGCTTACTGCCCACCAGGTACATCTTACCTGGCCCCCAGCAGGAGGAAACTATAAATGCAGAGACAGAAGTTTCTGCTTTTCCACTTAGTTTCTGTCAATACTGTGCATACTTAAAAAGAAAGAAGCTAAGAAATGGCCTCTGGCAAGGATTGCCTGCAGTAGTGCTGAGCTAGCATGTAGGAGGTCCTGGGTTCATCCACTAGCACTATCGAAACAGAAGGGGATAATGGGAAAGGGACTGGAGGTATCCAGGGAGTCTGAATCAGGGCATGGCAGGTGGAGGCAGCCTCTAAGAACCTTTAGGCCATCACCCTGTACTGACCAAGTTCTGCCAGAGCTTAGCTTCCCAATTTGTTCCTAACTGAAGATTCAGGAAGGACAGATCTTCAGAATACAGATAGGTTGTCCCAGTGGCCCTGATGATATATTCTGAGAACACCTTTGATGATTCAGAGGGCGCTGGTGGAGTCTGTTTTTACTGCTCTTTGTGCCTGTTCCCAGCTTTGATGTCACACCCACCTTTGGGGCAGGGAACTCCTGAGGTGTGTGAGGCGTGTACCTGATACATTTAATAAGGATGCACCTTTAAAAAATCAAACCAGTGGCAGAGATCAGAGAGCCACAAGTGTCTGACAGAAGGCAGCCAGCTCGTGCTCCAGTGGCCGTGCCCTGGCCTGTTCTGCACATTTCTTCTTTGTAATGTGATTGTGTTTAGTTTCTCTCTAAAATGAAGTCACTAAGTATTGATTTCTTAGGGTTTTCTACTTTTCCTGGTTCCCTGGGTCTGTTTCCAGCTACAGGCCTTCTCCTGTTCTTCAGCACTGCCCTTGGCTCTTCCCCATGGGCACTTCACGCTGACTGCATGGTCTTTGTCCCACTTTTCTGGACTAAACTTTATTCTGAGAGCACTTTGTAGATGCTCGGCATGCCCTTCAGAGCTCACAGTTCAGGTGTAAAGTGTGTGCGCATGCGCACGTGTGTAACAATGTGGAAACTAAAGTGTGCTGACTAGGATCCTGTTCTCTCAGAGCCTTAGAGGCACTGTGTAGGCTTCCATTGCTTGTGATGGAAAGTTCAAAACCATCCTGCTTCTCTGCCCTTGGACTTTATCCCTGAAAGCTTTCAGGGTCTTTACTTTCTGGTGAAGCCTCTTAGCAATATGCATGAAATAGATCTCATTTGTTGTTTTGCTAATAGTTAACTGGGCATGCCCGACTTGAAGACTTGGTCTTTGGCTCCATAGAACTAGACTTGCCACTGTTCCAACTGGCATGTAATCCAGGACTCATACGGTAGAAGGAAAGAACTTACTCCTACACGTTGCCCTCTGATTGCCACACGTGTGCCGTGACATACATGCCCACACACAGCAAACAAGGAAATGTAACAAAACAAATTAATGCCCAAATGCATGTGGGAGGCAGAGGCAAGTGAATCTCTGTGAATTTGAAGTTAGTAAATGGCAATTTCAAGGCCAGCCAGAGCTTCATAGTAAGACCCTATCTCAAAAAAGCAAA
>NC_022033.1:21433343-21451756 GCF_000317375.1 Microtus ochrogaster | reverse complement strand
AGCATGGTCCATTGTGACAGGAAGTCGGGCTTGCAGCGACTGGCCTCTGCACATCAGGAACAGAGTCATGAATGCTTGCTGCTGCTCAGTTTTTTCTCCACTTGTTAATCTAGAACCCCAACCAGGGAATGGCTTACCCACAGTGGGTGGGTCTCTTAAACAAAAATCCAGATAAACCCCCACACCATGCCAGAGGCCATTTTCCTGGTGATTCTACATTCTGTAAAGCAGACAGTTAATTCCAGCCGGCACAGCTACCCAGAGACACTATGACCATAAAACAAAAATGTGGTGTGGGGTGGCATATGCCATGATTCCAGAGGCCAGGGGTATTACTAAAGAGTGAGGCTAGTGTGGGTTGCAGAATGAAATGTTTCAAAAAAGCAGACAACCATGCCTTTCTCACGTGTATTTGTTCTGTTTCTTTCTCCTTGAAAGTCTTGTCAGGTGTCAGAGTTACCGGGTTGATATCTCTCCTTTTCTTTCTCCCCCCAGAGCTTTGCTTTGTAGCCCAAGCTAGCTTTGAACTCAGTGTGTAGCCAAGGCTAGCCTCAAACTTTTAGCCTACCAAGTCCAGGACCACAGGAAAGCACCATCGTACTTTGCCTTTCCTCTTCTCTCTGCATCATGTATTGTCTTTTCTATGTGTTTTTGCAATTTTTTATTTCTTTCATTTCTCAATTGCTTTAGTTACTAATATTACCTCCACCAACCCATACCCCGGCCCTGAGCCTTCTTGAGATATAACTTACGTACTATAAAATCAATCCTTTTACAGTAATAACCCAGACTCGCATGTAGTCACTCAGGCCACCACTAAGGTTTACCCATGTTGTGGCGTGTACCAGTACTTCCTTTGTGTTGCTAAATAAATGTTCCATTTTTATGGATGTACTGCATCTTGTTTATGCAGTGCATCAGTTGGTGGGCATTTGGATCGTTTCTGTTTGAAGGCTTTTGTGACTAGTGCTACAGTGAACTGTGAAATTGAACTGATGTACAATTTTAGTGTGAGTCTGTACTCATTCTTTGTCTATATATACCCAGGAATGAATTGCTCTACTTCTTTAGAGTAAGCTAAACTATTCTCCAAGGCAGCTGTATATGAAGCTTCTCATTTCCTGGTACTTTTTAAAGTTTAGACAGATTCTCACTGTATAGTACAGGTGGGAATTTGTGGTCATCCTGCTTGCTTTGCCTCTCCAGTATTTTTGTTTTGTTTTAGTTTTAGTTTATTGAGACAGGGTTTCTCTGTGTAGCCCTGGCTCTCCAGGAACTTGCTCTGTAGACCAGGCTGGCCTCAAACTCACAGAGATCCACCTGCCTTTGCCTCTCGGTGCTGGGATTGTGTGCCACCACT
Source organism: Microtus ochrogaster (assembly GCF_000317375.1). Taxonomy (NCBI): domain Eukaryota; kingdom Metazoa; phylum Chordata; class Mammalia; order Rodentia; family Cricetidae; genus Microtus; species Microtus ochrogaster. Next base: position 21,450,396 of record NC_022033.1, on the reverse strand, counting down.
ACCAGGTTCTTTTAAAACTTGCCTAGAACTTAGTATGTCACTCTTCCTGCCTGTGCTTCCCAAGTGCTGGGATTAAAGGTGTGTGCCTTATGTGGTAGTCATATTAGTGGTTGTGATAGCTCACTGTGGTTTTGGTATATTTCCATGGTGAAATATTTGGTATATTTCAATGTTGATGATATCTTCATGGGTGCTTATGGGGTTTTTCTTAGACCAGGCTATCTCTAAACTCACAAGAGAGCCACCTGCCTCTGCCTCCCAAAGTGCAGGGATTATAGGTATGAAGCCACCATATCTGGCCTGCTTACTGGGTTTTTGTGTTCTTTACTAGAGAACTCTGCTGACATTAGTATATCAGGCTGTCCATCATATGCTTATATGACTAACCAGCAGGCTCATTTCTTTGTAAGATTTTACCCTTGATTGATGAGTATAGCATCTCCTTTCCTTCTGAGACATTTATGTATATCTACTTTCCTATGTTCCTGCATTGGCTTTATTTCTTTAGGTTTCTTTTTTTCTATTTCTCTTTAGGATTGGAGGCTTTCCTGGAATGTCCAGTGAACTTTAGTTATTTTATTCCTATTTAAAATGGACAGCTTGATGGTGAGAGCAAGAGCTGTTGTTGACCTCGTAGTAATATTTAAGTCCATCAAGAAACGTAAGGAAAAGGAAAGTGGACTGGGGTGTACCTCAGTAGAACAAGTAGAGCACTTGTTCAGCCTGAATGAAATCTTGATCCCCAGCACCACACACACAAAACAGAAAGAAGAAAGGGGAGGCCTACCTCTTAGAGTTTGCACAAGCACATTGCATGAGTGAAAATATCAGACCAATAAAAATAACAAAAGTCATGTTGATGTAACAGGTGTGTTGTTGGTAATAGCAATGAAGAAATGATTATAAGTGCTAGCATAAGACTTCTCTAATAACATGATGAAACCTACTTTGAATAATGTCTCCATTAATATTCATTTGAATACTTGTTTTTCAGTTCTTTTTAGTATATCCCTAGGAATAGAATTGCTGGCTTTTATTTCTCTCTCTAGCCCTTTTTCATAATCTTACTATGGCAAAATATGTGTAACATAAAACTTGCTTCTGTGTGTGTATGTGGTGTGCTACAGGTGCACTTAGCTTGTGTGCACACATGTGGAGGTCAGGTTGATGTTGGGCTGTCCCCTCCATTACTTCACCTAATTTTTAAAATTACATTTATTTATGCATGGAGAAGGGGGCATGTGCCAAAAGACAACTTGAAGGAGTGGGGATTGAACTCAGGTCAGCAGTCTAGGAACCAAAGCACCTTCAACAACTGAACCATTGCACCAGCTCACTAATTCCGTTTTGAGACAGGATCTGACAGTAGCCCAGACTGATGTTGTATTCACATCTTGAATGAATTAAAGATGGGCAACATCACAGATGGCTCCTTTGCCTGTTTTTATAATGATTCTTAGGATTTCTATTGCTGTGTTTAAAACTCTGACCAAAAGCAACTTAGGAAGAAAAGGGTTTATTTCAGCAACGCCATCTCTCCTGTCCCAGGACCTAGGTTTGGTTCCTAGCACCCACATGACAGCTCACAACCATCTGTAACTCCAGTTCCAGAGGATCCAATGAATGTGCATGGTACACATACAACTCAGGCACACACACATAAATTTTTAAATTATAATTACAAAGGAAATCAATTAGACTAATGTGCAGTTGTCGAGACTGAACATGGTACATGTGTGTAATGCTGTCACTAGGAGGCTGAGGCAGAAGGCTCTGGAATTAGTTCAAGGCCATCTTGCGCCATTTAATGAGACCTTGTCTCAATAGTAAACTTATAGTAGCATGTATTTGTTTTTTTTTTTTTTTTTTTTGGGTTTTTTTTGGTATTTTCGAGACAGGGTTTCTCTGTAGCTTTGGAGCCTGTCCTGGAACTAGCTCTGTAGACCAGGCTGGTCTCGAACTCACAGAGATCCACCTGCCTCTGCCTCCCGAGTGCTGGGATTAAAGGTGTGCGCCACCACCGCCCGGCTAGCATGTATTTGTTTAAGGCAGGAACAAGATCCATCAGTCATTGCATGATTGCTATCAATTTGAAGTCATGGTAACCATAAGGCTTCAGTGCTCACAACTGAAGCCTCTGCGAGTGGTGAGACCACTCCTATTAGTGACAGTTGCTAGTACTGCTGACATGAGTCCTTGAAGAGCTTTTTGGGTAAAGGTCACAGTAAGAGAGCAGAGAAGGAACGGATCTAGGCCGAAGGCATTGTGGGCATGTCTGTGTTTTTCTGAGCACCCATGTTAGAGAAGGGGTCGTGCAGGAGCGAACAGCAGTGCTGGGGTGTCATGAAACATGTGCTTGGTAGAGAACACAAGAGCTGCTACCCCAGGAGGATCTGGGAACAAGCCCATCAACCCTGAGTGAGGAATAGGTGCTGACAGCCGTGTAGGTGATGGGGTGCCTGGAGGACCAAAATCTCCAGGCACTACCCAGTGAAGCTGAGCGTGGGAACCTAGCTGGATGGCGCCTATGAATCCAAAGGGCTATTTCATGATAACTTTGCTTTCAGTGTATTTGCTGCACACTTTGGACATGTTTCTGTATCTCACTACTTGCTATAAAAGGTTGAGTTTGTCCCAACACATGCCCTTAAAATTCTGATTTCCCTTTGTGTGTGTGTTGAAGGAGGCACAGCTGCAGAGATCAGAGGACATGTAGCAAGCCCTTTACCTACCGTGCCATCTTGTCAACCCTGCTTTCTTTGCTTGTTTTTGAGATAAACTCTAATCCTCCTGCCTCTATCTCAAGTGCTAGGATTAAAGGTATGTGCCCCTGTGTAGTGATAATTCTTTTGTATTTTAATAAATAAAGCTTTCCTGAAGATCAGAGAGTAAAACAACCACGCTGGTCAGCCATACAGACCAAGCACTGGTGGCACACACCTTTAATCCCAGTAGCCACACTATTTAGCCATAGAGGCCAGGTGGTAGTGGTGCACACCTTTAATCTCAGCACTAGAGAGGAATATAAGATGGGAGGAGACAGGTTTCATCTCAGTCTCATTCTGATTCCTGGAGGCAGGATTGCCATTTCAGTCTGAAATAGAGGTAAGAGCTAGTGGCTGGCTGCTTTGCTTTTCTGATCTCGTCACTTGTATTAGTTTAGTAAAACACTGATTGGCCAGTAGCCAGGCAGGAAGTACAGGCAGGGCAGCCAGACTAAGAGAATTCTGGAAAGAAAAAAGACAGAGTCGATCACCAGCCAGATACAGAGGAAGCAAATGAGAATGCCTTACTGGGAAAATATACCAAGCCATGTAAACATAGACAAGAATTATGGGTTAATTTGAGTTGTAAGAGCTACTTGATAATAAACCCGAGTGCCAATAGGACAAGCAGGTTATAATTAATATAAGCCTCTGCTGTGTCTCTGGGACTGAATGGCTGAGGGACCAGGTGAGACAGAAACTTTATGATACAACACTATGCTTGACCTTTTAAGTATGGACACCAGGTCTGAGTGTTTCAAGGAAGACCTTGAGCTTGTGGTCCTCCTGCTTCAGCCTCACCTCTAACTTGGATTGTAGGCCTGCCTTGGCCCAGCTTTGTTGTATCTTGATGGGATTCTATACAGCCCTAACACTCCTGGTGCTGCCTCATGGACTGGTTTTTCAGACTGTGTCTTTGGTTTTGCATTCTTTTTTCAATGTTGCTGCCTTATACATACACCAATCTTCATGTCTGTGTGCTGAGTATCTTACAGTCCTTCATTGCTGATTTGGTTGTCCCTTTTAATAAGAACATATGGTGACTGGTTGATTTTATTTCAGAATTATACAAGTGTAGTTCCTTTCCAGTGTGGTTTATGTATACTTGAGTTTCTCCCCCCCGCATCAGTTTGAAGTCCAGTTTTTGAATCCTTCTTGGCATAACAGTAAGCAACGTTAGAATTTGTTTGTACCATTGCCTTTATGTATTTCTGCTACATGTGCATGTAACACTGAGGAATATGCATGCCACTTCCTTTGGCCTGATTGTGAAATTTGTATTAGAAGCCTACTGTGTGGTATTTAGTTTTGATTGTTTTGTGACACAGGGTTTTACTATGTCACTAAGGCTAGCCTTGAACTCAGCCTCCCAAGTGCTGGGATTACAAGTATGCATCACCACACTTTTTTTTCTTTCAAACGTGGATTTGGTTTTTTCATATTTTTTAAAAAGTGTGTGTGTGTCGGAGACACGTGTGCCATGTGTAGGTGTGTAGGTCAGAGGTGGTTCTGGGAATGGAGCTCAGGTTATCAGGGTTGGGGAGCAGGTATTTTACCCACTGAGCCATCTCCTGGCCCCTGAAATGCTTTTTCTTGAGCTCAGTAGTGATACACACTTGTAATCCCAGGATTTTGGAGGTAAAGGTGGGATTATCAGGAGTTTCAGGCCAGGCTACAATACATAGCAAGTTCAAGGTCAGCCTGGGCTACGTAAGACCTTGTCTCAAATCAAAAGCAGAAACAAAATCCAGCCATTGTTACTGAGACCCAGTAGTGTTACATTAACACCTGCATTTGTGTTTCGTTCATTTCGTTGATCTGAACTGCTCAGCAGTGTGTTCCTTTCTCCATCTGCACCACTGGTATACAGCGGATTTTCTTGCTTTCTGCTCTGGATGTTGTTTCTAACAACATGATTAAGACATAATTGAACCGTACAATACCATTGAGCCGTACTTGAAACAAAATTCACCCCTTTACTATACACAGTTGATGAAGCCTTATTTATCTGCATGTTTGCCTGCACACCAGAAGAGGGCACCAGATCTCATTACAGATTGTTATGAGCCACCAAATGGTTGCTGGGAAATGAACTCAGGACCTCTGGGTTAAGTGTTCTTAACCTCTGAGCCATCTCTCCAGCCATAGTTCATGAAGCCTTATTTACAAGGTCATCTAGATGTCATTACTACATAATATACAATATTTTAATCACCCCCAAAAGAAACCTCTACCTATTTAGTCACTACTTTTGTGGCAAGCCTTGAATTTGTAATCCTGCCTTAGTCTCCCACGTAAACATCACAGGTAGAGACTGGACAGACACTCAGAGATTAAGAGTACTGACTTCTCTACACACAGGACCTGGGGTCCGTCCCTAGCATTTACATAGTAGTTTGTTTTGTTTTGTTTTTGTTTTTCAAGAGAGTTTCTCTGTTTAGCCCTGGCTGTCCTGGAACTCATACTATAGACCAGGCTGGCCTCAAACTCAGATCTCTGTCGCCATTTGTTTTCAACAGTGTTGCTGTGTGTCTCCAGGCTAGCTTCTGGTTCTCCATCCCAAAGTGCTGAGATGGCATCCTCCATTTTTTCTTACTCTCTGACTAAAAAGTACTTAAAGTATTAAGTGTTTGTGTATGTGATGAGGAAGGTATGGAGGTCAGAGGGCACCTGGTGGAGTCCACTCTCCTTCCATCTTTTTTTTTTTTTAATATTTATCATGTATACAATATTCTGTCTCTGTGTATGCCTGCAGGCCAGAAGAGGGCACCAGACCTCATTACAGATGGTTGTGAGCCACCATGTGGTTGCTGGGAATTGAACTCAGGACCATTGGAAGAGCAGGCAATGCTCTTAACCACTGAGCCATCTCTCCAGCCCCCTCTCCTTCCATCTTTACACGGGTTCCAGGGCTGGAACTCGGGTCATCAGGCATATATGACAAGTGCTTTAACCCACTGAGCCATCTCTACAGCCCCTCCCTATTTCTTCTTGAGTCCATGATAATTTACATTTCTTTTGAAAAAAATTTCCCATTTAAGCTGCTTCTAATTTAGTGCTATAACATTTCCTTAGAAGTGGGGATACGGTTCTGACTGCAGCAAATAAAGTAACCACTGGTCTCTGCCTCCAAGTGCTGGGATTAACAGTGTGAGCCACTATGCCCAGCTTTCTTCTGACTGTCTGTAAGGCAAGGTCTCTCACAGTCAGGAAGACCTCAAACCCTTGCCGCTGTCTCCTGAGTGCTGGAATGACTAGCACTGCCCTCGTCTGTTTACATTTTCCATGGTAAGAATTGGTTAGCCGGGTGGTGGTGGTGCACACCTTCAGTCCCAGCCTTTGGAAGACAGAACAGGTGGATTTCTGTGAGTTTGAGACCAGCCTGGTCTACAAAGCAAGTTCCAGGTCTAAATGGAGAAACTGTCTTAAAAAAACAAAAAACAACAACCAAAAAATAAACAGTGGGTTAATGTATAAATAAGGGCCCATTAGCTTTATGTATATTATATACACACATGTATACATGAGCTCCAGTTCTCTCCACCCAAGCACAGCCCATGTTCTATTAACAGTGGAAAAAATATATATATATATACATACACACACACATATATATATACATACATACATACACACACATATATATATACATACATACATACACACACACGTATGCACATGACCCTACTTCTGCCTTCCATATGTCCATGCCTGGCACCTGTCTAGCACCACCATGTATGCTGAGCTGCTTTCTCTACCTCTCTCAGTCTTAGGAAAAGTCCTCAGTGCTGTGGGCAGTGCCCAACTCCTGATGTCCCAGAAATTCCAGCAGTTCCGAGGACTCTGTGAGCAGAACTTGGTGAGTGACTCTACCTTCAGGGCTTCCAGCCAGCCCTTGGCTGCTCTGCCCAGGGATCCCCTTGTAGCCTGTGATCTCTGCACAGAGGAGGTGCTGCCATCATGGCGCTATAGAGATGGTGGCAAGTATACACCATGTCCAGTCCAGGAAGGGCTGAGGCCGTCCTCCAGAAATAGAGCATTAAATCTGGTATAAAGCAACCACATGAGAGTGTAAGTCAGCTGACCAGTTGCGCCTGACTTACTTATATTTAGTCCATCCTGTATCCAAGAGGCTGCTGAAGGTTAGACCTAAGATCTTACCCCTGCACCAGGTGGGTCTCCTCTCTTGCTCATTTCAGCCCTGCCTGCCCTAGGGCCAGAAGCTGAGTCCCAGGGTTAGAGTCCCCTTCAACAGATGGGGAGCATGCGTTCTCAGGGCTATCCATGATCACAGCAGGCTTGGGCCTGCCTTCTTCCTGCCTCCCTGGAAAACACTGCTCAAGAACAGACCACCCTGTAATGAGAACTTGAGCCAGGCGGTGGTGGCACACACCTTCAATCCCAGCAAGTGATCTCTGAGTTTGTCAGCCTGGTCTACAGAGTGAGTTCTAGGACAAGGCTCCAAAGCTGCAGAGAAACCCTGTCTTGAAAAGCCAAAAAGAGAGAGAGGGAAAAAAAACTTGTCCTGCCTAGCACAAGAGAACATGTGCCTTCCTTACCACAGCCCTGTAGTAGTGATCCTAACAATGTCCAGTCACTTGTCTGCAGGGCCCACTCATGATGGAACTGCTCCCAGGGACCCCTACCATTGGTACTGGCCATGACCAGAGCTGTCTTCATTCACTCACAGGTCCTGGGCTGGCCCTTCTCAGAATCACACCCAGTGCCATGGCCAGAGGCCCATATGTGTGATGGGGGGGGATAAGATGGATTCTGCCTTGCTGCCCCACTGACCCCCATCTGTCCCACAGAACCCTGATGCCAACCCCCGTCCAACAGCCCAGGACCTGGCAGGGTTCTGGGACCTGCTGCAGCTGTCCATTGAGGACATCAGCATGAAGTTTGACGAGCTCTACCACCTCAAGGCCAACAGCTGGCAGCTGGTGGAAACCCCCGAGAAGAGGAAGGTGAGCATGGAGCAGTGCGGAGGGGAAGTCCAGGGACAAATTCCTGGTCGACAATAACGCTGCCCACATCGGTCAGTGCTGCTTGGCTCCCTTCTCCCTGTGTCGTCTTTGAGCTGGGGCTCACGTCCATCACTTTGCGGGGTCCATGCCTGGCATCTGTCCAGCATGCTGCTCGCTGAATAGTGGAGGCTGTCCCCAAAGCATGCCATTGTGCTCTGCATGTCTAGTAAAGGGGGTCACCAGTGCTAGTGGAAAAAGCAGAATGGCCCTCTGGGACCCTGCTGCCGGGAGCACTGGGGTCTGGTTCCAGTTCTGCCTCTTTGTGGCATCTGTGCTTCTGTGAAGCTTAGACGGCCTTCTGTCGAGTGGTAGAGCCCAGGGGCCTGTCTTCTCACGCAAGGACAGCATGTGGGATATAACGGGGTAGAAGGACGGTTTCTGTCTCGGGTTCCTCCTAATGGTTCAAAGCAAGGGTGGGAACAGGTGGGATTGTCCTCTCCTGCTAGAACATTCTAAGTCTTAAGCTTGCTTTTGCTCCTAAGCCCTGTGCTACTCCCACTATCATTGCTTCTGTGGCTTTCAGATTCTAATATGTGTTGCTTGTGCCAGTCTGGTTTGGAGATGCGGGATGGGACAATGCCAGCTGCTTGCATTTAGTAAGGGCCAGTGCCACACAAAACGTGGCACCTTTATTTTATTTTTGTTCCCTCCTCGCTGTCTCACTAAAGGAAGAGAAGAAACCACCTCCTCCGGTTCCGAAGAAGCCAGCCAAATCCAAGGCGGCAATGAGCCGCGACAAAGCCTCAGACGCAGGGGACAAACAGCGTCAGGAGGCCAGAAAGAGACTCCTGGCAGCCAAGCGAGCAGCATCTGTGCGGCAGAACTCAGCCACAGAGAGTGCGGACAGCATCGAGATTTATGTCCCTGAGGCCCAGACCAGGCTCTAAGGCCACAAAGGAGAAAGCACTCAATTTTAAATCATTAAAAACTCAATGCAAATGGAACAGCGTTTTCTCACCCTTTAGTATGGTTATTATCTCTAGAGACCCTGAGCCAACTTTCCAATTGACACAAACAAGGGCTCACAATGTGGCTTTTCTGGGTCCCTCTAAGCTTTAGGTTATGAAGACTTGACTCACAAAAAAAAAATTTTAAAAAAATCAAAAACCACAATCTAGACCCTTTTTCCTTTGGGCTGTCACGGCGGACCAGAAGACGACTGGGCAGCCCTGGCCTCCAGTTTGCAGTCTTTTTACTTGCCCTGTCTGCTGAGAATTAGCTTGTTTACAAGACGACGACAGTCCAAGGCAGCCTTGGGCCCCTGCCATGTCCCTCCCTTCCCAACATCCCACAGCTTTTCTTTTCCCTTCAGAGCTCACACGGGTCACCATCGAGGCCAGTAGCTTTCTGGTCCACACCCTTTGGGGCTGAGGGCATAGAGGACAAAAAGAGATGGGCAGCATTCCTCCCTCCCCACCCTCCCCGCCAAGTGCTCACACACTGTCCGCCCGCGCACAGATGAGGTGACTGTCCTCCGCAGTGTCAGGCTGGACTGGCCTCTGAGCAGACGAGGAAAGTGCTGGTCCCTGGAGCACATGTGGGGAAGCCATGGTTACCGTGCTCCAGCCCCTTTCTTCAGCAAAAGAAAATTTAGGACTCCCAAGTGGCTTCCAGGGGGTTGTCTGTCCTTGGCCGCACCTTCGTCCACTCCCCCCGGGGCAGGTGGCGGTGTCTGTACGTATGTGTACATATGCACATAGACCTTAGAGTGTATATTTAATAAACGCCATCTGCTCACCCAAGCCCACCAGCGCCGCTGCCATCGGCTCTCGGGGTACCTGCAGGAGGCAGGTGTGTGAATAGCATATATTTTTACATGTACTATATCTAGGTGTGTGTACAAGTGTGTGTAAAAATAGACCTTGTGTGTAAGCAGCCTTCCTTTTTCGGTTGTCCACCCAACCCATCAGCCCAGCCTCTACAGTTTTTTTATTCTGTTGTAACTTTCATCCCAATCTCCCCTGTCCCCCACTCCTGTACCCCTATTCCCAAGGTGTTCTGAGCCCTGAGCTGCAAAGGCCTGGGCCCACAGAGCAGGATGGGGAGGGCAAGGCTGGGTCAGGCCGCCTGGAGGGGGCCGGACCCAGCAGGCAGTTTGGCATACTGGGGGCTGTTCCATGCTGTGGGTATGGCTCAAGGGCACTGGGGACATCATCTTATCTGGCGCATGCTACAGGGGTCCCCTAGGTGAAGCAAGGCCTGCTCTGGGGGCCTGTTCCAGCTTGGCCGCCCCCTCTGTGACCTTGGGCAAGTCACTTGACCTCTGTGTGCCTCAACTTCCTCCTCTGTAAAGTGGGGTCAGTCCCTGCCCCTCCCTACCTCACAGGCATGTTGTGAGAATAAATGAGGTAACGTGTACCAAGGGCTCATGGCATTATTGTAGTGTGCTGGGCTGCGCTAAGGAGTATGGCAGCAGATGCTACAGGAAACCCAGCTAGGGCCCCCTCTCAAAAGGCAGCTCTTAGGAGACAAGCTGTCTGGAGGACATCGGTTAACTTCAGCTGTCGAGTACCTTCTCCGTGAGCCTGGGCAGTCAGCTGAGGCTCAGTGTTCTAAGGGAGCATCGGACCAACACACTTCCTTCGTGGGTGCCACCACAGAAGCGAGGAGGCGGACCAAGACCTGTCCATCGGCACAACACACTTCCCTCATAGGTACCACCACAGAAGCGAGGAGAAAAAGACCTGGCCTCCATAGGTTCTTCAGTGGTGTCCTCAACAATCCGGGCCACCCAGTGTACTGAGGAATGTGCTCTGCTGTGCCGGGGGAATGCTGCATGGGCTGCCTCAAAGCTCACCAGGAAGCCAGTGTGGCTCAGTCTGACGCGGCAGGAAACGTGATGTGGAAGAAAGGGGTTGCACGGAGTAGTCCAATCCAGGTGGAAGAAGACCTGGGTATTGATGGACAAGACAGGAGGGGAGGTAGATGCAACCCACAGTGGGGTCAGAGCATAATATTTAAAAGGTTCTTGGGCCGGGTCCTAGAACCACATACTTATTCCTCCCTTGACCCAACCCATCTAGGAGACCCCAACCCCAGGGAAACAGATTCATCCCCACCTTTTCAACAGTTTGACCCCAGCTGGACCGTGCTGGGTCTGCATTGCACTTTTCCTTCACCTACCCCAGCCAGGGGGATTGAAGGGTAAGTGGTTTCCTGTCATGTAGGACTTAGCTTGTTTTTGCATCCCACATATAACCAGCCCTTCAAAGATCTAAGCAAATGCTGAAAAGCCAAGCTAGCCATGAGGGATAGAGGGCAGATAGCTGCCTGATGACTGTCATGGGCCCAGGGACTTGGAGTGTTTGACTACAGCATAGGAGCCTGGCAGAGCCAGCCTGGGGAAGGCTCTTGGAATCAGAAGCATACAGGGTGGGCGAGTCTGTGCAGATGTGCGGCTCTACACCTAGACAGCCTAGAACAGCAGGTTCTAAAGGGAACTCTCCAAATCCGCCTGCACCTCCTGAGAACAGCATTTTCTGCCCTGCCACAAAACCCTCAAGCAAATGGTCCAGATAGCTCACCCTTACCCAGGGTATTTGGAGCCTAAAATACCCAACATCCTGCAGGTGGCCCAAGCCCTGTTCCCCTTGATTTGCCCCTGTCCACTGGAGTTCAGTTAGGGCCCTTGATGTTTTAGTCACCAGCTTTTTCTAGTCGGAAGAACCCCCAGCAGCTGTCCCCCTTCCTCTTGGTTTGTGACTGAGATCATTTTTAAGTGCCCAAGCAGCTTACAGTCTGTCCCTCGATTTTGGTGTTTTTTTTTTTAATATTTATTATGTATACATTATTCTGTGTGTATGCCTGCAGGCCAGAAGAGGGCACCAGACCTCATTACAGATGGTTGTAAGCCACCATGTGGTTGCTGGGAATTGAACTCAGGACCTTTGGAAGAGCAGGCAGTGCTCTTAACCTCTGAGCCATCTCTCCAGCCCTCGATTTTGGTTTTTGAGGTCTCACTATGTAGCCCAGTCTTGACCTGTGTTCTGACTCTGCCTCCCAGGTGCTAGGATGGCAAGCATCCATCACCCTGCTTCTCCTCTTTTCTGATGGGATTCAAAGCAAACAGTTTTGACAAGACTATGACTTAGATGGTGTCCCACCTCCTTTGAGCTTGTCCCATCAGGAAGCACTTGACACTTCTCAGAAAGGCTGACAGCAACTTCCTGGAGGAGTTGGAATGCCTCTGGCTTCTGTGATTCAGAGACACAGCGCTCTCTTGAAGGCTTTGGGGAGTGAGGCAGGGAAGCCCAGGAAGTCAGATGAAGCACCCCAGTGTCCTCAGAACTACCACCCCCCCCCGAGCTATAGATCTGAGATATTACCCTTCGAGGACCCCAAAGTCCTCAGACTCGCGCAGAGTCCTCCCGGAGTGACTTAGGAGCGTGGTAAGAGCTGCATAGGGACCTGAGGATGGGAGACCATGTGGGTAAATATAGTAGAAGACAGACTGACAACCAGGGCAGCTGCAGCAGTGGCATACGGTCTTACCCAGGATCTAGGGTGTGTCTGCAGCCTGCTGAACCTGCCATGATACAGGCAGATGGAACTTTTGTGTGGCCCTCTACTGAGGCCCCTTCACATCCTGCCCTCTTGCCAGGGGGCAGCTGTCTCCTTTCAGGCACATGGTCAGTGAGAGCACCCTGGACTCTGCCCTCTCCCCACACTGTGCCTTCCATCTCTTCCCTCTGCTCTCGAGCTGGACGGTGAGGCCTGGGGAAGCCTTCCCCTGCACTTAGTCTAGGCTAGCCTGGCACCAGCCTGTGTTCCGTGCTTGTGCAGACTTGCTTTGCACCTTCGTCACTGCTGTAGTGATTTACATGTGACAGACGTGACTACCTGGCCCGACCCAGGAGACAGGAGCTCCTGAGACAGGGAGGCAGGCTCTCCTACTGACTCAGAACCCACCACGGAGCCTCGGGGTCAAGGGCTCAGGGGTGAAGCATTTGCCTAGCACATGCTAGTCACTGCTAGGGGGAAGGGGAGGAAATGCCAGGTGTGGTGGAAGACAGCTACAGTTGCTCGGGAGCCAAGGGAGGCAGCTGCTTGAGTTCAGGCGTTAGAGGCCAGCCCAGGCAACATAGGCCTGTCTCAAAAATGAAAAGAAGCCAGGCGGTGGTGGCACATGCCTTTAATCCCAGCACTCAGGAGGCAGAGGCAGGCAGATCTCTGTGAGTTCGAGGCCAGCCTGGTCTACAAGAGCTAGTTCCAGGACAGGAACCAAAAAGCTACAGAGAAACCCTGTCTCGAAAAATAAAAAAAATAAAAAAAAAATGAAAAGAAGGCTGAGAATGTACATCAGTGGCAGAGTGTTTGCCTAGTATGCACAGGCCCTGGATTCAAGTCCCCCGTCCCAAAGAACTACCTAAATGACTGACCTGGGGGAGAATGGACAGATACTTTATCAAGATGGCAACCTTCATCCTGGGCTTTGAAGCCAAGTAGGAAACTCCAGAGGCTGTGGAGGGCTAGCAGAGGCCAAGGCCTGTGCTGCTGCTCAGACAGGCTGCGCTGGGAAGGCCTTGAGTGCTAGGTCAGGAGTAAGGCCTGCAGCAGGGCCTGCTCTAGGCAACAGGGACGTCGGCACAGAACCCTAACCCCTGGCTCCAGCCTGTCTGGACTGGTTCCAGCCAACACTGCAAGTTGTCTCTGAGGCATCAGCAGACTACACCTCAAGATTCAGTAGGGAGTCTGCTAGACCAGCAGCCCGCACATCTAAATCTATATAGTCCGCACTTTGGGTGGGTGTTGCCTTAACTAGGTGACCACAGTGTACACTGCCAGCAATGGGGACATCTATTTGGCATTCCTGACCCGATGCACTGAGAGGCACAATGTAATCGGAGACTACGCATTCATTTCCCAGCCACCCAGACCCGAAAAATCGCGCAGAAACTATATTAATTACAGCACAGCTTGACCAACGTTATTCCTACCTGGCTCTTATATCTCAAATTAACCCATTTCTATTAATCTGTGTATCGCCAGAAGACCGTGGCTTACCGGCAAGGTTCTGGCGTCCTACTTCGGCAGCTACATGGTGGAAAGAGAAACGAATTTACTCCCACACAGGTGCTGTGGCGCGCACACCCACACATCCACAAACAAGCAGCTAGCTCAGCTTTCTGCACAAGCTTGATGACCTGAGTTCAATCCCCAGAGCCGAGGTGAAAGGTGAGAGCAGAGAACCAGTTCCGCAAAGCTGTCCTCTGACCTCCACACACACAAATGACACACACACCCACACACACATCCACACGATGAGACACAAATGACACACACCCACACACATATCATCCACACAATGACAAGACACAAATGACACACACCCACAAACACATCCACACAATGAGAGACAAATGACACACTCACACCCACACACACATCCACACAATGACGAGACACAAATGACACACACCCACACACAAACACATCATCCACACAATGACGAGTAAAAGGAAAGAAAAACAGGGTAGGGCCAGGCAGGGTAACACACATCCTGAATCCCAGCACTTTGGCAGAGGCAGGGAGATTTCTTTTAAGTTCCAGCCCAGCCTGCTCCATATAGTGAGTAATAGGCCACTCGGGGCTACACAGTTAAGTAATAAACGTGTTCCCAGAAGCTACCTGGGAGAATACACAGTAACTAGCCTGGCTCTCCAAAAACATCAGTTGAACAAAAGCTGGCCATTTCTGTCCCAAGAGGTTAAAGGTAGTCCAGCAGAAACAAAGTATTTGATGAAACATAACACACTTGTGCAAGCACAAACTCTCAATCAACTAGGGATAGAAAACTTCCAAGCTGGAAAGAGCAGCTGCAAAAAACCCAGATACATGAAGTCTGCCCTGCGACAGACATAAAAGCTGACACATGCCAGTGACCCCAACACTTTAGAGGCTAGGAAGTGAGACTTTCAAGGACAGCCCCAGTTACGTAGCAAGTTGGAGGCCAGCCTGGGCTACATGAGATTCTCAAAAAATGCGGCAACCACAACCATAAAATTCAGGAATAGAACAAGGATGTCTCCCCTCCTCTTCCCTCCTCTGTAACACGGAACTGGGGGGTCCAGCCAGGACGATTAGGCAGGGCGATGGTTTTTATATTAACCTGAATAAGTAGCCTCCAGGTTGGAAAGAAAGAAAATTATCAAAACTACATCCATCTCTAGATAACATGATTTTCTAGATAATATGAAAATCCCGAGGTTATCTCTGAAAGAACTATTAAGTGAGTGACTTCAGGAGTTTACTAGTGCAGCAATATAACTCTCTCAGCTGGGTGTGGCAGACATGCCTTTGATCCCAGCACTGAGGATGCAGATAGGAGGCCCACCAAGTCACCTCTATACATTACTGGGAATGATGCCTTGTCTCAGACCCTACTTCCTGACACAGCGTACCTCTAAAGCTTCCAGACTCCCCTACATGGTAAGAGCGTCTCAAGACAGGAACTCCCTCACCAGGAAGACATGCTTAGCGGGTTGGCGCCTCCAGCTCCACCCTGCAGACTCTAGGAGCGAAACAGGCTGAGGGTAAGTTAAGCACCAGTGGCCAGTGGTTTGGTCAACTGTATCTATGTCACAGGCCCCCATAAGGAACCCTACAGGTGAGGGCTGGCTGGCGTCTGGGCCAATGAAGAACACATGCAATGCTGAGAGCACAGACACCTGGGGAGCCCATGGCAGCCCCCCCCCTCACCCCCAGTGCTTTGCCCTATACATGTCTGCTGGGATGTCCCAGCTGTGTCCTTTAGAATGTACCCATAGGAGTATGGGTACAGCCGGGTGATGGTGGCACATGCTTTTAATCCCAGAACTCAGGAGACAGAGGCAGGAGGATCTCTGTGAGTTCAAGGCCAGCCTCGTCTATAGAATGAGTTCTAGGATAGACTCCAAAGCTACACAAAGAACCCTGCCTCAAAAAACAAAATAAAACAAAACAAATGTATGGGTACTTAACTCATTTTAAAAATGAAGGATAAAGTTCTAGTCCTTAAAGGCTATTATTACAAACTGTTTAGGATAATTTAAAAAATACAGGTTAGTAGTTATTCACTTGGTATAATCAAACTTGTAGTCATGTTAGGTATGTTTTCAAGGTTAAACAGATATATTTTAGATAGGTGATCTTCAAACACTTCATAGACCAAAGGACATGGCATTTAAGATGTTTTAATAACATTAGGCTTTTTATAATAGCGAAACACGTCTGCTCCTGGCAAAATCAATTTACCTCAGAAAAAGATGACAGGCATTGAAGAACCTCCATATGGAATTTGCTTTTACTGTGGCAAAGTTAGCCACTGGGCAAGAAATGCCCCTGCCTTGACTCCTGACAGTATAATGTCATAATTGGACAAGAAAGACACAAAAGAAGATGACTACCAAAATTAACCACAAGGTAGGATAATTCTTCAAAATTCCTACTTCAAAAAATGTCTGGCAGATATTCTAGGCCTATAAGCTGAAGATAGATGCCCAGTGTTGCAGAGGAACCATGGCTGATTGTCCAGGCAGCCAGATATTTCTTAACTTTGTTGTTAACTTTAGAAGTTACTTGCTTTGCACTCCTCGTTAACTCAGGCCTGGGCTACAAGAGATAGTTCCAGGACAGGCTTCAAAGCTACAAAGAAACCCTGTCTCAAAAAAGGCATTAAAAAAAAAAAAAAGAGTTGTGGTCATGGCCATGGTGTCTCTTCACAGCAACAGAAAACCCTAAGACATGAACTTCAGGCCAAAGAGCCCCTGTCTCAAAAAATAAGGTAGATAGCTCCGAGGAAATTGTTGGTGGAGTTTTTTGTTAGGACCACTGGCTCCTCAATAAATGCACAGAGACTTAATTATAAATGCTTGGTTGGTAGCTTAGGCTTGTTACTAACCGGCTCTTACAACTTACCCCACAGTTCTTATCTATGCTCTATCATGTGGCGGTAACTCCTTTTCAGCACAGTATATTCAGTTGTTTCTCCCCATGTCTCCTGGTGATTACACCCCCTTATTCCCCATGCTCTTTTTGTCTGCAAGTCCCTCCTAACCTTTCCAGCCTAATTATTGGTCAGTCAGCTCTTTATTAACCAATGAGAGTAACATGTATTCAGTGTACAAAAGGATTGTTCCCCAGTAAGAAATAGAAATCATCCCTTGTAGATAACACATATCAGATCCCATATGGTTCTACCAGGCCCTCTAGCACAAGGTAATGCTGAAATGTGCTTTAAAAAGCCTCCGAATTTTCTTTTTAAATATTTATCTATTTATCTAT
>NC_022033.1:21429143-21431761 GCF_000317375.1 Microtus ochrogaster | reverse complement strand
GGTCTTTTTGTAGTTCCCATGTAATCAAAAACTAAAGCTGGCTTTGGAGTTAGAGCAGAGCTCTCCCCTTCTCTAAACCCAAGCATGCTTGTTAAAGAAAAATCCAAAATCTCTGCCTCATGTCAGAAGATACACCTGGTATGGAACAAAAGAAAACCCAAATTATTAACTATTCTATTGCCACTAATCTCATAATTCTTCGGTTTTATTTTGACTCCTTAAAACTTTTCTTTAGGTATAAATACCTCAAATTTTATAATATATATATATATCACCTGTCATGATATTAATCATCATATAGAGTACTACTGATTCTAGAAATAGGCTGCATCTAGTTTCCTAGACATGATTTCAGGCTTGAGGCTGAAGCAGGTAACTAGTTAGTAACTAAGTTTGTGTACCCAAGATGTATTTAATAGATTGTGGTCCTTTAACCCCTCCAATATCTGCTGTATATAACATTTAATTTTCATGAATTGAACCATGATGATTCATAACAGCAACCTCTGAAATCTCTAAAATGATGTTGTGGCCCAACAATGATGAATATGGTAATGCCACTAAATTGACAAACAGCATCCAAAGATCAGCTCTGGACTAAAAACTGCTCGGGACAATTTCAACATGGTTAGCTTAGATGGTTCAACCTTACAGACTACCCCAGTCAGGACTTCAGATAAGCCCTACACGTTGCCATTACACCCAAACTGGACAACAGCTACCTCCCCCAGGACTTGACCATTATCTTAATTTCCTCAGGGTTCCCTAAAGATGCCACTGATCCCAGACAATGAGAAATAATTTTAAGAACACAATGTCCACATTGACAAGAGGTGGAGTGGGTGGTTTTTGGTCATTTGGTGGATGTTTGTCAAGACTTAGGAGAGTTGGTCACAACTTGTTGTTGGTCATAGTCAGGGAGGATAATAAGCAAAGGAAATTGGATTCGGGGATCTCATTCTGAAAAGAAAACGGGTGATTTTAGATTGGTATGAATTTTTGTATATTAATATAAACTTAAGGTTATTTTTGTTGTACTATATATGTTTTTACTCTTGTTTAAGGTTTTTTGTTTGTTTTTTTTTTTTCGAGACAGGGTTTCTCTGTGGTTTGAGCCTGTCCTGGAACTAGCTCTATAGACCAGGTTGGTCTCGAATTCACAGAGATCCGCCTGCCTCTGCCTCCCAAGTGCTGGGATTAAAGGCATGCACCACCACCGCCCGGCCTGTTTAAGATATTTTTGTATGTTGATACAAATGTAAAGTTATTTTTGTTATACTGCATGTATGTTTCTACTCTTGTTTAGATATTTTTGTATGCTGATACAAGTTTAAAGTTATTTTTGTTGCATGGTACATGTTTCTACTCTTGTGTAAGGTATTTTGGGATATTGATACAAATTTAAGGTTATTTTTGTTATACTGTATTATCTGTTTGTATTTCATGTTTAAGGTATTGTACCTAAGCAGTTCATTTATAAATGTAAAGTCTAGACCTTGAAAGCTATTTAGGATAAGAAAATACAGGTTAGTAGTTAGTCATCTATATCAATCAAACTTAGAGTCACGTTGGTATATTTTTAGGGTCAATCAGAGAAATATTTTAAATATATATGGTCTTTAAACAACTACAGAATATGGCACTTTCACTGGGCAGTGGTAGTGCACACCTTTAATCCCAGAATTTGGGAGGCCGAAGCAGGTGGATCTTTGTGAGTTCAACACCAGCCTGGTCTACAGAGTGAGTTCCAGGACTGGCTCCATGGTTACTGAGAGACCCTGTTTCCAAAAACCATATATATATTATGTTTTAATAGCATAGGGCCTTTCATGACAATGGTGAGCCATGTCTGCTCCCGGCAGTACTAATCTACTTCATAAAAGGATGATGGCTATCAAATAACCTTCATATGGAGTTTGTTTTCTTTTTCTTTTCTTTTTTTTAAATATTTATTTATTATGTATACAATATTCTGTCTGTGTGTGTGTGTGCAAGCCAGAAGAGGGCACCAAACCTCATTACAGATGGTTGTGAGCCACCATGTGGTTGCTGGGGATTGAACTCATGACCTTTGGAAGAGCAGGCAATGCTCTTAACCACTGAGCCATCTCTCCAGCCCCTGGAGTTTGTTTTCTTTATGGCAAAAAGCTAACTATTTGGGCAAGAAATTGCCCTTGCCTCAACTGCAGCTGCTGACAGTGTACTCTCCAAACAGGACAAGCCAAACACACACACACACACACACACACACACACACACACACACACACACACGACTGTCAAACTTTGCCACAACAAGGTAGGACAATCCTTCAAAAATTCCTGCTTCACAGAAAAGTCTTGTCAGATATTCTAGGTCCATAAGCCAAAGATGGATGCCCTAACATTTCAGAGGAACCTCAGAGTGGCGGTCTAGACATCCAGATGTCTCTTTTGTTTCATAGTTTTGGAAGTTGCTTGCTCTGCACTTCCTGTTTACTCAGGTAATATATTCTTCTCAGGTCTCAGATAGAATTGAAGACTAGATAGTTTTAGTTACATTTCCCCCTTACTCATGACAGAAAGTAAATTAGTTACAAAACTTTGAACTCATCAAGAGATGATAAAATATTTTCTCTA
>NC_022033.1:21424642-21429012 GCF_000317375.1 Microtus ochrogaster | reverse complement strand
TTACTTGGTAATTGTTCTTATTGTATATACTTTTGCACTGTAAGAGTTAAAACCTTTCCTTTTTATTTAGACAAAGAGGGGGAAATGTTGCAGGAAAATTATCCATACAGCCAATCCACTGTGCCAATAAAGCAACCTTGAATCTAGGATGGAGTCAATAATTGGTTGACCGAGATTAGTCATAAAGTTCTTGGAGGGCTTGGCAGGTTGACTAGAGAGGACAGGAAGAGACTTGGAAGGAGTTCAGGGGAATTTCTGGTTCTGAAGCTTCCAGAAAATGGGGAGAAAGGGTCAGCCAATTGCTCCATTTTCCTTGGATTTCCAGGTCTTCATCAAATTTATGACTTCCAAAGTTTTATTATACTAGAACAAACTAGGTAATTGTTTCATCTGGCAGCTACTTCAACCAATCACTTCAATTTTCTATGAATGTCTGGGGCCAACTGAGTCACAAAGGCAATTTTAAAAGCCTGCCAGTTTTCTGAGACATTGGGGTCAAAGGGAGTGTATATCCAGTAAGCATAACAGAGGTGCTCCAGAAACCCAGTTTTCCTGTTTCCTCTGCATAACTTTAGACACCCTGCAGAGGTTGGTTGGCTGCCTAGCTGCTGCTCTCAGTCCAGTCAGGAGGGCCCAGTGATGGGTGTCCAGTGCTCCCTTACATTAAGTTGGTGTTGAGATTCCACCATGCCCCAGGGCCTGCTATAGTTGTGGACTTCAGTTAAGATCCATTCATTTTCCTCAGAGCAGATTACCCATGCAGACAAAGAAGACCGAACACAGGCATGTGGTGGCCACCTTCATTCACATGCCTAAATTCTGCCCAAAGGGATGGAGTTAATGATAATGACCAATCTCCCCAGAACTCCACAAATGTCCAGACCCCAAAATGCTCAGCTGTCAGTCTTTTCCCAAGTAAATAGCCGCCATCCATTTGACTTTCATTTTTTGCTTAAGTTCGCAGGGGCCTCAGGCTCCCATGGGCCTCTGAGAATGCATACAATCTTGACCCTGTATTTGGGCATATCCTCGATGGATGACCTTTCCATTTCTGGCATCCACAAGCCTCCAAGTCCACAGACCTCTCGCATTGAGGGCCTATATTGGACCATCAGCTCTGAGTCAGGGGTCTCCTGGGATCTCACTGGGGCCTCCAAATGTTAGATAGTTGATGACCACAAAGAAAATCAAATTTTAAATTAGCCAAATTTTATTAAAGCAGAAGCTCCCAGGCAGTGGCAGTGCATGCCTTTAATCCCAGCACTCAGAGGCAGAGCCAGGTGGATCTTTGAGTTTGAGGCCAGCTTAGTCTGCAGAGCAAGTTACAAGACAGCCGGGGCTACACAGAGAAACCCTGTCTTGGAAAAACAAAACAAACAAAAAACCTGCAGCTGGCCAAAAACCAGGGTCAGAACTGAGGCCCTGACTGATGCCAAGAGGGGATTTTTAAAGGCAAAACCTACAACTGCTTAACTTCTACCAATGTGAGAGAGCACCGTGCATGGCTTGCAAGTGGCAATCAAGCAAGTTTACAGAAGCCAAGATATGCAGTTAGCTCATCATTTCACAACGGTCACATAGTTTTGGGAAAAGGGCGAAGGGGCTTCAGTGGTCCATGTCTCCTGATATAGCTTAACAGACTCAGCTTCTTGAACATGTTTAACGGGCTAGGGTTGCTGGCAGGGCTGGCCTCGGGCCTCTAATATGGAGTTGTTTTAGCTGCTACAACAAAGAGATCATTCAGGGGAGATGAGCACTGGCTGCTCTCCCAGAGGACCCATAGATGGCTCACAATCATCCATAAATCCAGTTCCAGGGGATCTGATACCTTCTGCTGGCCTCTGTGGTCACCAGACACACATGGTACACAAACATACATGTGGGCTAAACATCCATACATATAAACTAATTTTTTTCATATAAACTAATTTTTTAAATTAAAAAAAATTACAGACAAGGGAAAGAAGTAGGCTCATGGCAGATCGTCACCTGTCCCTCAGCTCCTCCAAATCCAGTCCCCCAGTCTCACCCTAACTCTGCAGCAGACCACCTGCCAAGACCTCTTTACACCCTCCTACCCCATCCCCATCTCCAGTGGATCACACAGATCTTCCCCTTCTAACATCCCTCCCCCTACTCATTGCTTTATCCCAGCCCCCCACTTCAGGAGGGACTCCCTGGGAATCCACAGGCCACTCCCATCAGGGGAAGCAATTAGGCTAACTAACTGCAGACCTTCGCCTCTTCCTCCAGTCCTCCAAATCCAATCCCCCAGTCTCAACCCCAGCTCTATGACACACCTCCAGCTGTGGCCTTTCCTCACTCTCTGCCCCACTTCCCAGAGGACTGAGCAGATCTTGGTGGCACACCCTGCTTCCCTCCCTCCTGTGAACTCCCTCAGCGCCACCAGTCCATCCCCAGTCCTAAGTGTCAGCTTCTACAGTAGTTTGGATTGTAATTGGCCCCCATAATCTCATAGGGGGTGGCACTATTAGGAAGTATGGCCTTGTTGGAGGCTCTGAGGTTTCCTATGCTCAGGATACCACCCAGGTCTCAGTTCGTTTCCTGCAAGAAGATACAGGGTTCTCAGCTACCACTCCAGTACCATGTCTGCCTGCATGCCACCAAGCTCCCTGTAATTGATGATAATGGACTGAACCTATGAAACTGTGAGCTAACTGTTCCAATTAGATGTTTTCCTTATATAAGTTTTTGTGGTCATGGTATCTCTGCAAAGAAAAAGAAACCCTAACTAAAACAGTTTCCAATATCCCCCCCAAAAAAAAACCCCAGTGACCATATCTGTCAGGACCCTAGAAGAATCCCCTAGACAGCCACCAGATTCTCCTAAGAACCAGAGAGGAAACAGAAGCCAAACAAAACACCCACCCAACAAAGACCAGATATCAGCACTTAGAATTACCATCTCCCCAACCCTAGATGCCAGTGTAGCAAGCAGGGCAACAGTGTAGCAATCCTAGATGCCAGTAGCAAGCAGGGCAACATGTCTCCACTAGAGCCCAGCAACCCTACCTGAGTATATTAACACAGCTGGAGCACATGAAATAGACCGTAAAACAACACTTACAAATATAACAGAGGTCCTTAAAGAGGAAATTAATAAATTCCTTAAAGAAATCTATGAACGGGGTAGATGGAGAGAATGGGAGGAGGGGGTGAGAACTAGGATTGGTATGTAAAGGAAAAAAGTAAGCTTGTGGGTTTTTTAAATAAGAGAAATAGAAAAAGAAAGAAAGAATTTTCTGTGTCTTTAACCTGAATTTATTCTCCTTCCTCTATACTATTATCTTCAAGAAAATCATAGAAGAAAATTTCCCTAATTTAATGAAGGCACTGCCTTTCCAGATAGAGAAAAGCGTACAGAACACCAAACAGACTGGACCAGAAAAAGAAAGTGCCCTGTCCACATAATAACCAAAATACTAAACATACAGAATAAAGAAGAATATTAAAAACTGGAAACGAAAAAGATATCTAAAGGCAGACATATTAGAATTACATCTGACTTCTCAACGGAGAGTCTAAAGGCCACAAGGGCTTGGGCAGATGTGATACAGAATCTAAGAGACCACAGATGCTAACCCAGACTACTTACTATATCCAGCAAAACTATCAATCATGGGCTGAAGCAAGGGCTCTGTAGTTAAAAGCAATGGGTATGGGGTGGAGAGATGGCTCAGAGGTCCTGAGTTCATTTCCCAGCAACCACATGGTGGCTCATAACCATCTGTAAAGAGATATGGCACCCTCTTCTGGCTTGTATATGTAATATGTAAATATATTATATATATATATAATTTTTTTAAAAAAAAGAGCATTGGGTGCTCTTTCAGAGAATCTGGGTTCACTTCTCAGCATCCACATGGAGGCTTACAACCATCTGGAACTCCAATCCCAGGGGATCTGACACCCTCTTCTGGCCTCCTCAGGCACCAGGCACAACGGTGGTGCACAGACATATATGCAAGCAAAAAACACCCATATGTATAAAATAATGGTAATAATGCTAAACTATCAATCACGATAAAGGAGAAAATAAGAGACACAATAAAATCAAATTTAAGCAGTATCTATCAACAGATCCAGTGCTACAGAAAATGCTAGAAGAAAAACTAACAAAATGGATGTGAAAACAGGATCCATCCTTCTGCTGCATCCAAGAAACACACCTTAACATCAACAGACTTCACCTCAGAGTAAAGGAATGCATAAAGAGATTCCAAGCAAATGGACCTAAGAAACAAAATCGACTTCAAACCAAAGCTAATCAGAAGAGATAGGGAAGAACATTATATACTCAAAGGAAAAATCCATCAAGAGAACATTGCAATTCTTACATCTTTTTTTTT
>NC_022033.1:21418765-21423652 GCF_000317375.1 Microtus ochrogaster | reverse complement strand
GTGCGCCACCACCGCCCGGCCAAAAATTTACTTTCTTATACCTTCTTCTAGCACCTCATGGAACTTTCTCCAAAACTGACCACATACTTGCACACAAAGCAAGTCTCAATAGATAGAAGAAAACTGAAATAGCATCCTGCATCCTCTCTGACCACCATGGATTAAAGCTGGACACCAACAATGACCGAAACAACAGAAAGTTAACGAAATCATGGCAATGCACAAATCACCACTGAACGAAAAATGGTCAAGACAGAAATTAAGAAAGAAAGCAATGACTTTCTAGAATTGAATGGAAACAAATACAGAACATACACAAGGTTATGAGATGCAATGAAGGTGGTTCTAAGTTCATAGCACTAAGTTGCCTGCATAAAAAAAAAATGAAGAAAAGGGCTAGAGAGATGGCTCAGTGGTTAAGAGCATTGCCTGCTCTTCCAAAGGTCCTGAGTTCAATTCCCGGCGACCACATGGTGGCTCAGAACCATCTGTGATGAGATCTGGTGCCCTCTTCTGGCCTGCGGACATACACGCAGACAGAATATTGTATACATAATAAATAAATAAATATTTTTTTAAAAAATGAAGAAAAGTAGTGGTGGTGCACTCCTTTAATCCCAGCACTTGGGAGGAAAATCTTAGTAAGTTCGAGGCCAGTCTGGTCTACAGAGTGAGTGTCAGGACAGGTTCCAAAGCTACAGAGAAATCCTGTCTTCAAACACCCCCCCCCAAAGAAGGCAGAAAAAAGAAGAGATCTCATACTAGTAACTTAACAACACACCTGAAAACTCTAGAACAAAAAGAAGAAATCATGCAGGGTGGTGGTGGTGCACACCTTTGATCCCAGGACTCTGGAGGCAGAGGCAGGTGGATTTCTTGAGTTAAAAGCCAGCCTGCTTTATGGAGTGAGTTCCAGGACAGCCCGGGCTACACAGTGAAATTCTGTCTGAAGACGAAAAAAGGGGAAGGAGGAAGAAGAGGAGGAGAAGGAGAAGGAATAATAATCATACCCAAAAGGAATAGACAGCAAGAAATAACCAAACTCAGGACTGAAATCAATCAAATAGAAACAAAACAATACAAAGAATCAGCGGAACAAAAAATTGGTTCTTTGAGAAAAATCAGTAAGACTGACAAACTTTTATCCAAATTAACTAAAAGGTGGATAGAAAATATCCAAATTAACAAAATCAGAAATGAAAAGGGGGACATAATTTCAGCCATTGAGAAAATCCAAAGAACCATAAGGAAATACTTTTAAAGCCTGTACTCCACCAAACTGAAAAATCGATACATATCACTTACTAAAGTTAAATTGAGTTCAGATAAGCGGTTGGCACAGAAAAGACTTTCTGAACAGAACACGCTTAGCACAGGCACTAAGATTAACAATAAGTAGGACCTCATGAACTGAGAAACTTCTGTTTGACAAAAGGACACTGTCATTCTGATGTGTAGCAGCCTACAGAATGGGAAAACATTTTTTACCAACCACACATCTGATAGCTAATATCCAAAATACATAACTCAAAAACAAGTAATCAAGAAAACAAATAACCCAACTTAAAAAAATGGGGTACAGATCTAAACAGAATTCTCAAAAGAGGAGACTTAAATGGCTGAGAAACACTTAAAGAAATGGTCAACATCTTAGCCATCAGAGAAATGCAAACCAAAATTACTTCAGGATTTCAACTTCCACCTGTCAGGATGGCTAATATCAATAAACTAAGTGACATCTCATGTTGAAGAGGATGTGGAGTAAGGGGAACACTCCTTCATTGCTGGTGGGAGTGCAAACTTGTACAACCACTGTGGAAATTAGGGTGTTGGTTCCTCAGGAAGATGGGAATCAATCTACCTCAAGATCCAGCTATACCACCCTTGGGCATATCCCAAAGGACGCTCCGTGTTACCATGGAGACCTTGCTCAACCATGTCCATTGCTGCTCTTTTCATAGTAGCCAGAAACTGGAAACAACCTAGGTGTCCCTCAATGGAAGAGTGGATAAAGAAAACATGGTACATCAACACAGGGGAGTACTCTTCAGCCGTCAGGAAGAATGCCGTGGAATTCACAGGTGAATGGATGGATCTAACATAAAATCACTCTGAGTGAGTTGTCCCAGACCCAGACAGTCAAATATGGTTTGTGTTCACTTACATATGGATATTAGTCATGAAGTCAATGATAATCAAACTACAATCCATAGAACCACAGAGATTAGGAATAGAGCAAGGGACTGGGGTGGAGGGCAGATTGATCTCATTAGGAAAGGAACATAGAACAGATGTGGATGGATTGGGGGGCTGGAATGGGAAGACTGAGTGAGGAGGGGAGAGGGGATGAGGAGGGAATACAGGGAGAGGCAGCGAAAATTGGGGGCCATTTGAGAGGTAGTATGGAAACGGTAGAAGCCGCCTAAAATATGTACGTACATAAGGGCAATCCAAATAAAATCATCAAATACTGGAGGAGACAGAGCCCCAGCTGGCCACTTGTTACCAAACGAAGCTTCCAGTTTTAGGATTGGGCACATCTAATTGAGTTGTTGGCCAAAGGGGTCCCATGGGAGTTCCCCAAACCACCCAGGCTGTTGCCAAGACTATAGGTTGTTCTCCACAAACTGACAGCAAGGCCCCATTGCTGAAGACAACACCCACACAACTCACTGAACACGGACAAGTCAAGATGGTGGCTACATAAAGCCTTAAACCCCTTTGTTCTAGCATCTTTGGCATGCTACCAAAAGAGAAATGTGAACACCAAGCCAGCCCCAAATCCTGTGGTATTCTGCCTGCAAGATCTTCTAGGGCAAAGTTTATGGGAATGACCAACCAGTTTCTGATTTGATTTAAGGTCTACTCCATAAGATGGAACTATACCCAACACTGCTTGAGTGACCAAGAACCAGACACTAGATAGGCCAGGGACATATGGTAAAAACCAAATACTACGGTTCTAGAAACAAAAATAAAAATGCAAGCAAAAAACATTCAGCAACAAAATGACTCCTAAGGACATTTTGCTCTGCTCACAGATCAGTGCCTTGCTTAGCCATTGTCAGAGATGCTTCCTCCCACAGCGCGTGGGAACAAATCCAGAGACCCAAGCCAGGCATTCCGCAGAGAGTGAGACACCTTGGAACACTCAGCCCTCATAGGGTGTCTCCCTCAAGTCCCTCCCCTCAGGGTTCAAGGAACCCCAGGGAAGAGACAGAAAGAGCGCAAAGGCCAGAGGGATGGAGGAGACCAGGGACTCAAGGCCCTCTAAATCAATATGGCCACAGTTCATATGAACTCACAGAGACTGAGGCAGCAGGCACAGGGCAGCGCCAGGTCCTCTGCGGATCTGTTGAAGCTTCCAGTTTAGTTTTCATGGGATTCCTGAGCGTGTGCATGAGCAGGTGTCTGAGTCCTGGGCTTCTCCTGGGCTCGTTCCTGCTGTTTGTCTTGTCTAATTCTGATGTGATAGTTTTGTTTTAGCTTACTATATTTACTTTTGTTATATTTTATTATTATCCCTTAGAAGCCTATTTGTTTTCTAATGAGAGGCAGAAAGGGAGTGGATCCAGAAGGGAGGGGAGCAGAGGGAAAGGAAGAGGAGGAGCAACTGGGAGGAGAAACCATACTCAGGATATATTATGAGAAAAAAATTATTTTCAATAAAAGGAAAAATATTTAATTATTTAATTTAATTTAAAAATTACAATATGATCCAGGAATTCCATTTCTGGGCATGCACTCGATTGCGGCCGGGCGGTGGTGGCGCACGCCTTTAATCCCAGCACTTGGGAGGCAGAGGCAGGCGGATCTCTGTGAGTTCGAGACCAGCCTGGTTTACAAGAACTAGTTCCAGGACAGGCTCCAAAACCACAGAGAAACCCTGTCTCGAAAAAAAGATAGCATTATTGCCAGGCACTGTGGTACATGCCTGTAATCCAGCACTCAGAAGGTTGGTAAGTTTAAAGCCAGCCCCAGCTATCAAGTAAGACCCTGTCTTAGAAACAAAGCAACTAGCCAGTTGTGGTAAAGCATGTCTTTAACCAGCACCTGAGAGGGAGAGACTGGTAAATCTCTATAAACTTGAGGCCCACCTGCTCTACACAATGAGTTCCTGACTAGCCATGAACTACATGGTGAAACCCTGACTCAAAAATAAAATAAATAACAAAAAGCAGCATTAGGGCCAGAGATGCAATGCAGTTGGTGCATTGCTTGCCTAGCGTGCATGAGGTTCTGGGTTCAATCCCAAGGACACCATAAAGCCAGGAGTGATGGCATGCACCCGTCATCCTGGCATTTAAGTGTAGAGGCAGGATGATTAGAAATTAAAGATTATCCTCAGCTACCCAGCAAATTCAAGTCCAGCTTTAGCTGCATGAGACCTTGTTTCAAAGAAGTTGGGGAGAGGAGTAACACTGGGGTCTTGGCTCTGTGGTTAACAGCACTTGCTATTCTTTTAGAGGACCCTGGTTCAATTCCCAGCACCTACATGGTGGCTCACAACCATCTGTAGTTCTAGTCCTGGGGCAATCAATGGCCTCTTCTGGCCTCCATGGCAAAAGGCACTCCAGTGATACACAGACATACATGTGAAATACTCACACACATAAAATAAACTTAAACAAAATTTAAAGACAGCATTTTTCATTCATTTCCTTTCTTCTTTTGCATTGCTAGGCCTCATGCAGGCTAAGCAAGTTCTTTATGTTGAGCTCTGCCCCTAGCTGGAGCAGTATCCCCATAATCAAAACAGGAAGACAATCTAAATATTCGTCCAAAGGTAGATAAACACAATATGGCACACTCAGACTGGACCAGTGAGGTGGGTGAGCACGGGATGGCACACTCAGACTGGACCAGTGAGGTGGGTGAGCACGGGAT
>NC_022033.1:21416715-21418251 GCF_000317375.1 Microtus ochrogaster | reverse complement strand
TGAGGTGGGTGGGCACAGGATAGCACACTCAGACTGGACCAGTGAGGTGGGTGGGCACAGGATAGCACACTCAGACAGGAGCAGTGAGGTGGGTGAGCACGGGATAGCACACTCAGACTGGAGCAGTGAGGTGGGTGAGCACAGGATGGCACACTCAGACAGGAGCAGTATTCAGCTTTGAAGGGTAAGGAAATGGGGACTGGCCATGTAGCTCTGTGGTACAGCTCCCCGTTTTTTGTCAGATAGGATCTTATTCTGTAGCTCTGGCTATCCCGGAACTCACTATGTAGACTGTGGAGGCCCAAAAAATGTGAGCCTACTGCCACCTTGTCTGACAGTCAGAGTTGGGAGGTTGCTTAAAATGGCTGACAAGCATAGCTGCACGTTTTGATATTAAGAGAGCTCATACAAGTAGATCCATTCCATCCTGACAGAGGTTACCTGGGGTGCGGCTGCCTTCAGGATACCCGGTCTAGGGTGGCTTCATTGCCTAAACGACAGAACATTAATGACTTGATGGCTTGAAGTGTTGAAGTAACTGTTCAGCTGTCTTTTGTATCAAGTTAAAGTCATTTTTCGTTGCCGTCTTCCCCTTTTGTATTGGGGTCTAAAAGTGTGTGGAAATTAAACAGGGGCGATGTCAGTGTTCGCTGGAGTGCCCTCCCAGCACTTTCTCTGGTTTCTGTCCTATCATTTTCACACACATCTTCATATTCTTTACTAATATTCTAAATTCTCACACCCCCACCCCGTTAAGAGGCTTTTTTGTGTGTCGAGGCAGGCCGTTGTCCATAGACCAGGCTGGCCTTAAACTCACAGAGATATGCCTGCCTTTGCCCCCGAGTGCTGGGATCAGAAAGTGTATGCAACCACGCTTATCTCAATGTCTGTGTGCATGTGTGTGCGTGTACGTGTGTAAGAAGTTAAAGATGTCACTCACTCCGTAAGAGTGCTTGCCCAGCAGGCAGGAGGCCATGGGTTTGAGTCCCCAGCATTACCTATACTCTTAGCACTTGGGAAGTAAAGTGGAAGTGGAGAAGGAATTCAAAGTGTCCTCAGGGGCATGGCGTCTGAGACCAGCATTGCTACAAGACCATCTCAATATGTGTGTGTGTACACATGTATATATTTATAATATGTATCACCCCATACATACACAGGCACAGAAAGTAACTAAAACTACAACACAGAACTTGGAAAGTTGTACATCTGAAGAGATGAATCAGCAGGTGGCGGAGTTTGTGGCAAAGGCTGGTGGCGTGAGTTCCACTACCAGAACCTATGTAAAGATGGACGGAGAGGACCAACCCCGTAAAGTCAGCCTCCAACCTCTGGAAGATGCCCTTGGCACCTGCACCTCACCCCATCACACACACAACTAAACAATGGTAAAAAGGGCTGAGATGGTTCAGTGCTTACAAGCATGGCTCTTTTAAGAGGACCCAAATTTGGTTCCCAGAACTCAGGAGGCAGAGGCAGATGAATCTCTACAAATTCGAGGCCAGCCTGGTCTACATAATGAATTCCAGGATAGCC
>NC_022033.1:21415703-21416385 GCF_000317375.1 Microtus ochrogaster | reverse complement strand
AGTTAGAATACGGGTCGTAAATTAGATACCTAAATTGATGTAAATTTTGCGATTCTGATAATTACGCTATCAATATGTAAGAGACCCTTCCTTTTAGAATACACTAAATATTATCTGTACAAAGTGGTGAAAGGCATGCTTTGTATAGTTCACTGTTGAATGCTGGGGAATGCCTACGTACTCGGGAAGGGCCAAATGTCAGCTGGAGAATCTCAATGAAGTCAGTTTTCTGTACAGTTCTTGTAACCTTACTGTATGCTTGGAAGTAATGGAAAAGAACGTTTCCAAAAATTAATACATCTGAGATGAAATGGATCTCTCCCGAATCTTCTCTACCCATCTAAGCTCTCTCCAGCGGCTCCCCTGGAAATCCTGGGACCTGAGAGGAGGCTCAGTGGTGAAGGCACTTGCTGTCAAGACTGACCATAGGAGTTGGCTCCCCAGACTACATTCGGAAGGAGAGAACTGACCCTGCAAGTTGTCTGCTGACTTCCACACTAACTCCTTCACAAATAAATATAATTAATATATTTTTAAATTCTTTTTTTAATGTTTATTTATTATGTATACAATATTCTGTCTGTCTATATGTCTGCAGGCCAGAAGAGGGCACCAGACCTCATTCCAGATGGTTGTGAGCCACCATGTGATTGCTGGGAATTGAACTCAGGATCTTTGGAAG
>NC_022033.1:21412329-21415441 GCF_000317375.1 Microtus ochrogaster | reverse complement strand
TTGAAGCCAACTCTCTCCCCTCTCATTCCAGTCATTTTCAAGTCATATTGACTGAAGCTCTGACATGTTTCCAGGGCCCCTCCCCTCTCGCCCAACTTCCTGCTGCCCCTTGAGCCTCAACCATCACCTCTTCCACTTTCTGTCCCTCTCCTGTCCTCAAGTGTGCCTTATGCTGTCTGTCCCCTGCACCGAAATCCATCACCCTTTCCTTTGTGACTTTTAGCATTTAGCTAAGTTCTAGTTCCGGGGTGTGTTTCCGCCTGTTGTTATCTAATGTTGCCCACGACTGGTAAAGCTGTTAGCTTCTGTTTATTTAGATAGCCTCACTCCGTAGCACAGACTGACCTCGAACCCCATGCTGGCCTTAAACGATGATAACTGGCGTGGAACACCATCTCCTCTCAATAGCTCCTCGCTGGTCCCCAGTGTCACCCTTATTTTATTTTAACCCAGGTCTCTGAACCCTTCTGCTCAGAACCGTCCCACGTCTTGGAAGTTGCGCACTTCCCTCCCTCCCAGGGCTCCTTGGGCAGATGCATCAGTAGCCCCCTCGCAGGGTCAGGCAGCTATTTACAAAGTAACTGGATGCTGGGAAGTTCCCTAGGGAACGTGTGATGGCTGCTGCTGTAAGGACTGTCCTCGGTTCCCACTGAAAAAAGACCATACTTGGCCTAGTGAAAGCCAGCCCTCCCTTCAGGGAGCCTCTGGGACACGCTGGGGAGCAGTCGGAGAGCTGGGAAACCCTCAGGGCTCCACCCTTCTTGCCAGTCTGGACACCTCACGCTGCTTCCATGCCCCAGTCTGGGCCGACCCCGCCATAGGCAGCGATGAGGGGGCCTATTCCAGGAGCACCCCATCTCCCAGCCTGCAAGCAGAGACCTAATAAGGCTGGGCTGGCAGCCGCGGACCCTGCCCCCCACTCCACCCCCGCGCATTCTTCTGCCTTGTAAGGCCTGGCCATCAGCGGCCCCGCCAGCCGGGTCTCCGCCCCCAGAGCTCAGAGCAGTAGCCCCAGCATCAGCCAGCCAGCTCCCGCAGCACCGCCGCACCGTCCAGGACTTTTCTTCTCTGCAGCAGGTGGGAGATGGCGCAGCTTCTGGGCAGCTACAGTAGGTGGCCAGGTCGAACCTCACCTGGCCCTCAGAGGGCTGTGACATGACGTGCAGAGTGGTGTGGGCTGGGGTTGCTACCTTGCTCGGGTCCTATCGGTACCCTGGCTCGGGACTGAGCAATTGAAGGTTCTACGGCCCGGAAAAGTGGTCTTTGGGCAAGGAAACGTGTACAGAGTGTCCTTTTGCTAAAGAGCCTCACACACCAAGCCCAGAGCTTCAGGCTAACTGCCGATACAGGTGCCGGTGAGGGCGTGGGATGGGGCGCCCTGACCCAAGAAACCGTGTCAGAGGAAACTGAGCCCTGCAGGGCTCCATTCACCTCCAGAACACAGGTTTCCTTTTCCCCACTTTGCAAACCCCCGGGGCAGGAGACGGGGATGGTGACCCTTACACCTCCCGCTGCCTATACACCAGTGCTGTGTGCACCAGACAGAACAGGAGGTCTGGGTCCCTGCAGCTGCCCTCGTTCTACCAGGGATGTGGAGTACTTGGTCTCTGATAAGCCGGTTCAAGAGCGGAGTGGGGCATCTGGCACTGCCCAGCTATGGGGATAAGTAATAAGTAAGGGGCCTGGGCGTCACCTGTAGCAAGAAGTGGTCTAGTCATGGCCACCCGCCAAGTCCCAGCTGTCTGATCCTTGGTGTCTAGGACCCAAGAAAAGGGGAAAATATGGCTTCAGGGTTAAGGCCCCAGCTTAGCCCTAACCTTGGTCACTCAACCAAATCTAGAAACTGCCTGGCCACAGCCTTTGCCACCCACTGCCCCTAGCCTAATGTGGTGTCATGGGCATGCACTTCCCTTTGTATGTGTGTGTGTGGGGGGGCTCTCATGAGTGCTAGGATAAAGAGGGCAGGGATACAGGTGGGTGTGGCAGCAAGCAATAGAGGAGCCTAGCAGACAGGAGGGGCTCCCATCCAGCACCGCACCAAGATACACCAAGGCCTGGTGTTTGATGGGCTGCTGTGTGATGGGGGCCCACTGGGCCTTACAAAGCTAGAATCTCAAGACTACAGGCAGGTGCAGCCTGAAGACCTGCTGGAGCTGACCAGGATCCCAGCTGGGGCTGGGGGTGGGGGTGCGTACTACAGGCAGGGGTGGAGGAAGTAGTGCATAGGCCCCAGGCCTAGGGGGACAGAGGGCAGACATACTGGGGCCTTGGCTAGTTGACGGGAGGCAGACACTAAGTCTTGAGATGTATTCTCGGCACAAGCTATGGCGGATTTAGGCTGAGTGCTTTCCCTGGCCTCAGTTTCCCTATCTGTACAGCGGTGGTCACGCAACCTCTCGCTACAGAGTCATCAGCGAGCCTGGTGCTGCAGACCGCACTAGCGGTAAGGAATGAAGGAGTTTGCAAACATTGTCAAGATAAGGGTGAAGACCAGCACCCTGGGGACTCCAGAGCTCAGCTGGAGGAAGGAAGGCCTAGGAATGGCTGTAGAATGCTAGTGGTCACCAGGATGGCCTCTCATCAAGGGGACACAGTGTGATGGGCCAGGATCAGCTAGAAACTGGGAGAACACACTGGGGCCTTTAATGCCAGGCTGGGGGACCCAGGTTTGCTCTGGGTGTGTGGGGGGAGGACACACAGACCTCTGAAGGTTTTAAGGAGACAAGTGGAGGTCTGAATTTGAAAGGGATGGGAAGAACTGGTCCAAGGCCAAAAGCTTACTTCTAAATGAATCTAGTTTCAGTCTAAATGGATCTAGTTTCAACTTGGGGGGCCAGGATGAAACTGTTGCCACCTGGGACCAGTCAGGCTCCCTGAGGAGAGCAGCTGGGTTCCACAGACCAGAGGAAATGGGAGGGGGGGTGACAGTGCAGAAGATGGAGAGGCTGGGAGGGCAGAGGGATGGGGGGAGCAAAGGGATGAAGAGGAATAGGGAGGGCAGAGGGATGGGGAGGGCAGAGGGATGGAGAGGGATAGGGAGGGCAGAGGGATGGGGAGGGCAGAGGGATGGGGAGGGATAGGGAGGGCAGAGGGATGGGGAGGGATAGGGAGG
>NC_022033.1:21410278-21412229 GCF_000317375.1 Microtus ochrogaster | reverse complement strand
CAGAGGGATGGGGAGGGATAGGGAGGGCAGAGGGATGGGGAGGGATAGGGAGGGCAGAGGGATGGAGAGGGATAGGGAGGGCAGAGGGATGGAGAGGGATGGGGGAGGGTAATATCAAGAGTACCGTGCTGCTGCTCAGCCTCCTCCTAGTAGGGCCCTACCTCCCTGTCACTGTGAGATGATGGTCACACGCTATCAAGGACTATTGTAGTAGACAGTGCACCTTCATGGTTGGCACCAAGCCAAACCCAATGTTTCACCCAGTCCTAGCAAAATTAGTTCTTTTTATTCCCAGCACCACTCCAGGGACTCTCTAGACACTAAATGCCCATCATCACCCCACACCGCTTCCTGCAGGGAGGCCCCAACACCTGAAGCCAAGATGTCCAGCAAGAGGGCCAAAGCCAAGACCACCAAGAAGCGGCCCCAGAGGGCTACATCGAATGTCTTCGCCATGTTTGACCAGTCCCAGATCCAGGAGTTTAAGGAGGCCTTCAACATGATTGACCAGAACCGTGATGGCTTCATTGACAAGGAGGATCTACACGACATGCTGGCCTCTCTGGGTGAGTGGGCCAGGTGGATGGGGACCTACGTGGGGCGGAGAGAAGGGCTGCTTGGCACTTACAGGGTGCTTCCTGTAAAATGAGACCTGCGGTGTTACCCTACAGGTAGTATTGCTCTGACTGCCCACTTAGCAGAGAGAAAGACTGAGGTATGGAGCAGGTCATCACAGGGATCTGAACCCGAACAGTGCTCTAGTCTAGATCTTCTCAACATCTCAGAAGGAAAAGACTGTTGTGGGAGGAGGGGCAGGTCCCCAAGGGTTAAGAGCTCCTTGGAGCATCCTATGAAAACAAGGTAAGGGACATGAAGCTCAGAGGGACAGGGCCATAAAGGTGCCCCCTCTTGGTCAGGCAGCACCTTGTGTTTAGGGCTTCACATCCCTGAGACAGAATGGGTCTAAATAGCCAATAGGCACAGAAAAACACGTGCCTGTGTCTGATGGGTCCATGGATCAGATGTGGTTGCTGGTTAAAGAACATTGTCCTCCCAGAACACGGTCCACAGAATCAACTAAGCAGGGCCCATAGAGGCTCACAGAGGCTGAAGCAACAATCGACGAATCTGCACATATGTTATGGTTGTTAGCTTGGTGTTTTTATAGGACACATAACAGTGGAAATTGGGGTGCCTCTGACTCTTTCACCTGCTCCTGGGACCCTCTTCCTCCTACTGGGTGGCCTTGTCCCGCCTTGATCTGAGGGTTTGTGCCTAGTCTGATTGTATCTTGTCACGCGTGTTCTGTTGATAGCCCCGGGAGGTCTGCCCTTTCCTGAAGGGGAATGGAGAAAGAGGAGAAGGTCTAGAGGAGAGGGGAGGGGGGTAAAGGAGAGGAGAGGACTGGGAAAAGTGGAGGGAGGGGAAACTGTGGTTGGGATGTAGTATATGAGAGAGGAATAAAGAAAAGAAAAACAAAAAATTGGTACCCTCCAAAAAAAAGAAAGAAAAGTATTTAAAAAAAACTGTCCTCAAATTAAAAAATAGAAAGGGAAGCAAGTAAGACAATAGCAAGCTCTGCAGCCATCATCCTAATTCTCCTTGCAACCTCTTGGGGGCGGCAGTGAGAGACTCAGGAAGAACCTGCAATCTGCCCAAGGTCACACAGCAGCCCAGTGTTCAGTTAGGATTTCAACCCAGCAGAGACTGCAGCATCCCGAGCAGTGCCGTCAGACCATTAGGACCACTGACTTAGCTCACAGTACTAAAGACACAGGAAGCAGAGGCACAGAGCTAGTGTAAATCCAATGCTCCCTGATTTAACCACTTTTGAATCATTGCCGGAATTCGGGGACAGACTGCTGAGTTTAGTGGCTGTGTGCCAGGCACAGTGGCACAGGGGTGGGGGTTGGTCTCACAGTGGGGTGGAGGAGGAGCCAGGGGCTTGTGG
>NC_022033.1:21407178-21409260 GCF_000317375.1 Microtus ochrogaster | reverse complement strand
GATGAGGAGGTGGATGAGATGTACCGCGAGGCACCCATTGATAAGAAGGGCAACTTCAACTACGTGGAGTTCACCCGCATCCTCAAACACGGCGCCAAGGACAAAGACGACTAGGCTATCCTTAGCTTAGCCCAGACCCTACCCTAGTCACTTCCCCAGCACACACACACTACCCTTCATGAGGAGTTGGGGTTCTGGCTCCCAGCGCAGGAAATGAACCGGAAGGCCCACAGGGTGAGGCAGGGGGGTCTGCCATGGCCTCAGGCACCTAGAAGGGATCTCTTTAAGGAAGAGCTGCAGTGGGGGAGGGCAGCCAAGGGTGGGGCTGAGGCAGCTGAAGATGTCCACCCTGAGGCGTGCCCCCATATTCCTGGGCTGCCCCGAGGAGGAAAGCACCCCGGTCTTGGTGTTGAACACTAATTCCCAGCATCCCCACAAAGGCCCGCACACATTTCCCATGTCCCTGTGGAGGATGACAATCAGCACTATGCCTGTCCGGTTTCCAGAGCACAAAGGAATGTACAGAGAGAGACTGCCGGGGGAAGCAGCCTCTAATACAAGGCTGAGCACTGCCTCCGTCTGTGTGTGTGTCTGTGACTGGGGAAACTGGGGACCATGTCCCATCACATCCTTTCCTCTCATCCCAGCGGCGGCCTGATGCACCATGCCACTCTGTCCGGGGGAGGGCTCAGGGGTCTGCCAGGTACTGAAGCCTCAGAAGTCCCCAGTCCAGGGGCTGGCTCCATGCTCAGCTGAGAGCAGATTAGTCAGTAGAAGAGAAGCAGTCCTCTGAGAAGAAAGAACAGCACGGTGAGACCCAGGGAGTCACCAGGGAGACAGAGGGGTTTTGACCATTGGGGGTCAAAGGTTAAGGTCACAGCCCTCAGGACTAAGGCCTGATTTCCAGGTTACGTCACTGTTCTAGAGAAGCTTGAAATTAAGGGGGGGGGGTGCTCTAAGAACAAGGAAGAAGGGCTGGAGAGATGGCTCAGAGGTTAAGAGAACTACTGACTGAAGTTCCGGAGGTCCTGAGTTCAATTCCCAGCAACCACATGATGACACACACCCATCTATTATGAGATTTGGTGCCCAGAACACCATATACATAATAAATAAATTTTAAAAAAAGAACAATGAAGAAGAGATTAAGGGGGGCTCTAAGAACAATGAAGAAGAGATTAAGGGGGGCTCTAAGAACAATGAAGAAGTAGGTGCCCAGCGGCTCAAGAAGTGACTGGTCACCTGCCCCAGCTGCCTCCCTCATCCTGTCCAGTTCCAGGAGGCCACAGGGTCCAACCTCTACCCCAGCATATGCACATACACACCCTATTCCGGCACACAAGGTAGGCAGGGCTGGGCCGCCACTACATTTGAATGATGGGGTCACTGACCACACTCCCTACAGCGTAAAGGGAACTGCCTGGTCTCACCTAGTCTATGGATGAAGGAGGGGGCCTCACATGTCCTACCTGACCCCAGCAGAGGCCAGGGATAGGTGTTGGATCCAGAGTGGTCCATGCGAGGCAAGGACAGCACACAAGGGGACACCAACCCAGTCTGGAGGCTCCATCTGACCACCAGCCTCAACCTTCCTCTGTAGCAGGAAGCCAGATGCACACACTCTCAGTTTCAAAGTGAAATTTGAGACAATTTCTTGGTCTCAACTCTGGATGGGACCAGGCCTGGTAAGGTCCAAACCAGCCCCAAATAGTGTTCCAAACTCAGGCCCAGCCCCACCTGTAACCCTGAGTGACCCTTGGCCTGGTACTGGGCAACACATCCTCTTGTTAAACCACTGAGGTACCTTCAGTTTCTAGAAGGCAGGGAGCCAGACATGGTGGCTTGCACCTATAATCCCTGCAGACCAAAGCAGGAGGACCATCACAGGGTTGAGGTCAGCCTGGACTACAAAGTGAGACCTGATGTCCGGAGGGCAAAAAGGAGACAGAGTCATCTCAGGAAGACATCTCTCTGGGATCCCACGTCCAGCCTGGACAAGGGAGGTCACGGCTTTACAGCTGTCATAGGGCTGAAAGGTCGCCAAAGGGGGCAGGGGTGGGGAGTGGGGGGCCAGGGGTGGAG
>NC_022033.1:21386793-21407078 GCF_000317375.1 Microtus ochrogaster | reverse complement strand
CTGATTTGAAGCAGGGGGTGGGGAGTGGGGGGCAGGGGCAGGTAAATACTCTGCGGAGGCTAGAGAGTAGGAAAACCAGGCACGGACCAGCGCAGCCAAGGCCTGCAGCAGCAACATGCCAGCTCCACAGCTGAGAGGAAGATGGTGTCTCATCCCATAAACTGACTTAAGCAACTTTACAAGAAGAAAAAAAACCTAAGCAGCTAAGGAGAGGCAGAGGTAAAAGCTCATAGAGACCAAAAGATGATCACAAACTCAGGGCCAGCCTGGGCTACAAAGGAAGATTCGTGTATAAATAAACACAAGTTAGTGAGTTTTATCTTCTCAGGTGACAATTAGAGAAAACAGGGAAACCTTCCCAGAACTAGAACTTTGCAAGTTTTGCATGAACCCCAGAAGCCACAAATGAGAAGTCGGGAGACTAACGACTATACCGTCAAAAGCCAGTGCCAGGGGAGCAGTAGCAGCCAGTAGGACAATGCTGAGGGGTGTGGTCTAGCTTAGTGCTGATGAACAAAGTCACTGAAATGTAGCAATCGCGGCTACAATTTAAACACGTTTCATGGCTTTTCCTCAAAATCACTGCAGGCATTAAAGCCAAGACAAACAAACAAAAAAGGATTATTTTCTGCAAACCTTTTTGAACTTTCACTATGCTTTTAAATCCTAAAAGAACCAGATCTCTACTTCAGAACAAATTACAATCTACTGAAAAGCATACACTGAGAAGTTATTTATTTCAGCCTTTGGTGCAAGGGCAGACAGGCTAGCCTCAAACTCACTATGTAGTTAAGAAGGACCTTGAACCCCAGTGGTGGTGGCACACACAGGCAGACCTCTGTGAGTTCGAGAGTAGCCTGGTCTACAGAGTAAGTTCCAGGACAGCCAGGACTGTTACAGAGAGAAACCCTATCTCCAAAAAAAAAAAAAAAAGAGAGAGACCTTACTCCTCCTGCCTGCCTTTGCCTACCAAATACTGGGCTGATAGGCATGTACTACAGAGTGTGCATGTGCACACTCTATGGCACGCATGTGGAAGTAAGAAGACAATTTCCAGACTGGGTGCTCACCTTCCACCCTGAGGCAGCAGGGTTTCTTGGCTCTGTGCTGCACTCTAAGCCCAGGCTAGCCCCAATTTTTCCAGCCACTTCTTTTTGTCTCCTTTCTCACCACAGGAATTTAGGAACTACAGAAGCACACCTAATTTTTTGTTGTTACTTTAATATGGATGATGGACCAGCCCAACTCCATCTCTAGATTAAAAGTCATCTTGTTACAAGATCAAAATAAGCTTTTTCCTGTTTTCAAGTTTGGATTTGACCAAGTCTTGACTAACTTTCTGGAATTTGACATGTTCTATTTGACATGACCTATAGCCTAACCTCCACCCTGATGTTTTGCCGAATAATTTTGAGATGGTTTGCCAAGTTCCTATGTAACCAAAAACCATTGGAAATCCTCTAGCCTTGCAGGTTTTTGGGCTAATAAGCCTACTTTTTCCTATGTTCAATGCTATTTTCTCAAACCCTACTTTGAGATAGCCTTGTGTCTTAGGTAGGGTTTCTATTCCTGTGAAAAGACACCATGACCACAGCAACTCCTATAAGGAAAACATTGACTTGAGGGGGTGGCTCACAGTTTGAGAGGTTCAGTCCATTATCATCACGGTGGGGATCTTGGCAGCAGGTGGGCAGGTGTGGCGCTGAAGGAGCAGCTGACAGTCCTACATTTTGCGGGCAACAGAAAATTGACTCTCATAACTTTTCCAAGACCTACTGAATACGGCATTTAAAATGTTTACAGAAGAAAGCTTCCGGTGAAAGAAGGCAATCCTAAGGTCTCCAAGGAAGACAGCTGGGGCACAGACCGCGATTGTGGTGACACTAACCACTGGGGAAAACTGCTCCAAGCCTTGCTTTTGGCCAGGTCCTGCAAAAACTGGAATTATTGGGTTGACTGCTCTTTTCTGCCTAAGTCAAGGTGGATCGATTTCCCAAGTTCCTCATCCACAGGAAAATCTCTCAGACCTGTACCTGGGAGCTGAAGGCACTGCTCGGTGCTGACCTGTGTTGATACATGAAGACTGACCTCTGCCCCCAATGAAATCACCCCTGGAGCCGGGCGGTGGTGGCGCACGCCTTTAATCCCAGCACTCGGGAGGCAGAGGCAGGCGGATCTCTGTGAGTTCGAGACCAGCCTGGTCTACAGAGCTAGTTCCAGGACAGGCTCCAAAGCCACAGAGAAACCCTGTCTTAAAAAACCAAAAAATAAATAAAAAAAAGAGCTAGTTCCAGGACAGGCTCCAAAACCACAGAGAAACCCTGTCTCGAAAAACAAAAACAAAAACAAAAAATAGAAATCACCCCTGGAGCTTAGGGTAACTGTCCAGGTAATGGTAAGTCTCTGCATTTTAACTGATAGACAGGCCATTTGGACCCTCCCTCCTGCTCTAATGTGTCCTTCTCAGATCTCTGATGGTATTGACAGCTAACTCTAGCTTCTTCAACTTAGCACCAGGCAAGGTGTTTCAGTTAAAATCCAGGCTTACTACTCTAGAGCTATTAGGTCACCTGACAAGAAAGGCAAACTCACAGGCAGGATGGTCATACTAACAGCTTCACACGGAAGGATAAACAGGTCTTAGGTGTAACTTTTACTATTTAAACGAACTCGCTTTGCAAAGACTGTTCTTAGTAATCAACCACTGTGTCTAATGGTAGATAACTGGATAAAGATTTTAAGTTTTGTATGTTGTAAAGATCTAAAAACAGTTCTATATAAATGCAAGTTATAAACATCTGAGGTTATAAAAGCTTGAATAAACTGTAAGGTTCTAAAAATGATTTAAGATATATAAATACAGGTTAAAAAGGTATAAAATGATCTAAAAAAATCAGATTTCTTTCTCCTTCTATGCTATTGTTATATGGAGATTTCAAAAGTCCAGAGTTTAGCCGGGTAGTGGTGGTGTACACCTTTAATTCCAATACTCAGGGAGGCAGAGGCAGGAGGAGCTCTATGAGTTCGAGGCCATCCTGGTCTACAGAGTGAGTTCCAGAACAGCTAGAGATACAGAGAAATCCTGTCTTGGAAAAAAAAAAGTCCAGAATTTTACATTGATCAATAGAATTCTGATGAGCATATCAATCTCAAGTTCAGTCTCCTTTGCTTGTCTTCTAAGGACAGGCCCAAAGATACTTCTTATCAGGCTAAAAACACCCCTGTCCCAGCTGTATGCCCCACCCTCTGGACAGAGCAAAGAATGTTTGTGCTTTTGAACCTAAAGCTTCCACTGTGACTTGAAGACATGCAGCTAGTCCAGTCGTTTTACAGATACCTGTTGGCAGCTTTTTCTACAATGTGAATTTCAATATTAATATATTAATTATAACAATGGAAACAATAATGTATCTAAAACGTTGATCTTTTTTATAAACTTAAAGGTTCCTATAAACTTCAGGGAATCGTAACTTGAACCCAGCTGGCACAGATCAAACGGACCCCAGATAAGGACTCTTGCCAGGTCAGTCAACACCTATGCCTATCACCTATTCCTGAGGAGAAAGCTCCAAATATAAGATTTCCCCTTAATTTCCTTAACTTTAGCTTCCCTAGGGTATATCTGTCTCCATAGACTTCTTGGCTGGTAGACACCATCAACTTCACACTACAAACTGCCGAGTCCTGCCTAGGCTCGGGCTCAAGTCCTGAGATGGGGAAGGGGCATCGGCGCAAGGAAAAATAGGACCACCTGATGGACTGCACACAAGCTGCTCCAAATAGCTTGAGCCGCCTTTATTTATACTTTAACAGAGCTTGTTCTACCACGTTTACATCAACAGTTTTATTATTGGTTTCTATTTTTGACTTCTAAGAATTACATCATAGACACTGTGGGTCTTTGTCCTCCTCAGGGATCGTTGGCCACAGGTCCCCAAGAGAAAAGGGAACAGACGCAGCAAGCAGGGATTAGACAGCTATGAGTATGACAGAAAGAACCTCCAGAGTCAGCTTCAGTGAGACAGCTCAACTTTATTCCAGGGAGTAAGGAATATATAGACAGGGATGGCAGCTGGGGCATCACCCATAGGTGCTCATAGTGTGTTTCATTTGCATTTGACAGCTCAGTCCTAGAGCGGAACACTTAGTGATCATAAGGGCCACAAGGGAAGAGCATCTGCAGGGAAAGTGTCAAAGGTCACGCCTAAGATAAGTAAACCAGGCCAGGCTCAGGGACAGACTCCAGATAAGGTCAGGCAAAGAGCAGGAAGCCCTTCTGGGGGAAGGGAGTCTTCCATTTTGCTCAGAGAGCTGTCCCGACATGAAGGATTGCCACTTTAAGCAGCAAGACCTTCCAACAATCTTCAGAAAAGCCTCCCTTGTTCCCCCCTTTATGCTTCCCCAAACATATTTTACCTACCATCCCCTACATAACCTCATTCTAGACACATAGTTCAGCATTTTTTTTAAAGCTTCACTAAATTTGAACCAGGCACAACACATTGCAGTTTCAAAGTTAAAGGGTTACAGACATGAGTATATTTTTCTAAGGATAACGATACTCAAACCCAAACAATTCTTTTGTGTAAGTTACGCTTTGATATAGTTCACTGGTCTACAAGAGGATCCTACTCATCTCATTCTTTCTGTAAAGGGAGGACTCCGATAAGGAACTTTCCCCATCCCACCATCTGGCTCTTCTTCCACCACTGTAAGCTCCTGTGTATGGTAACCGTAGATCCGCCCATCCCACAGTTTGCATTGCAGTTTTTCCCTTGCCATAGCAGGTCCCACCATTGATTCCATATGCTTGGTATCCAGGGCCCCTAACCTCAACAGCGGGCACTGTGTGTCCCCGAGGCCTTTGCCCTTTTCTATGTTTGCATCGCCTTAATCTCCTTCCCAGACTGTGAGGCGGGGCTAATGTTCCAGGTGCTGTCTCCGCGTCTGTGCCAACATTTCCTGCTACTACTGTTGTGAGTCCCTTTCGCCACAAGGATGCTATCTACCTTTCCCTTAGAATAATTATGATAGCGTGACTGCCTCTATTGAGTCAGAAAAGTTCCCAGGATTAGGAGTTGCAGTTAATAATTCCAGATAAGAAATCTGAGAAGCAGTAGCCCTGTGCTAAACCTTAGGGGAAGATATTCAAGAAAGAATGGAATTTCCAGGAAAAAATTACAGCTGTCGTAAGTATGACTGACAGAGTGAAACTAAAAACCGCCAAAAGAATCACCAACATAAGGAAAGAGAAAAGAGTCTGCAAGCTGCAAATCCAGCTGTGTCCTGAACTGTCCTGAGGGCCGCTGTCCTTGCCAAGAATAGACCATCTCTGTAAGATTTGCTTCACAGAGACTTGTTGGGCAGGCAGGCGTTCATACGCTGATCTGCATGGCTCCCAACACATCCAAGCGGCTACAAAACCTGGACTTGCTGAAAGCTGGTGTGAACAGTCGAGCTGATGGTGTGAACAGTCGAGCTGATGGGAACAGTCCAGCTGATGGTGGGAACAGTCCAGCTGATGGTGGGAACAGTCCAGCTTATTGACAGCTCCCTGTTTCTTTAGCTGGGTCAGCAAGCCAGATGCTTCTGCTGAGCGCCCCACTGCCCAAGTCACCTCCCAGCCTTTGGTTATCATTTCAGTCCCAATGTCAGCTGAGAAGCAGTTAGAGAAGAGAATCTATCTTCCCTTATCCTCAACAAAGGCTGGAGGTTAGGGCCTACGTAAACTCCCCAGCAAAGAATACAAAATGCCCACTGACTCCCTCACTGTCAGAAAGATACCTCTTAAAACCAAGTAGACCACAATCCAGCAAGAGATAGATTCGTTAGCTGAGATAGTTCTGCAATATGATAAGGAACGTGACTGTTCCATGCAGAGAGGAGAGGACAGCTTTAGGAAAAATGCATCAGTACTCGGGAGGCAGAGGCAGGCGGATCTCTGTGAGTTCGAGGTCAGCCTGGTCTACACAGTGAGTTCCAGGACAGGCTCCAAAGCAACAGAGAAATCCTTTATTGGAAAATCAAAAAAAAAAAAAGAAAATAAGATGTATTCTTTCTATACTAATCAATCAAATGTAATTAGAGACCCTAGCCATGATACAAATTTTGTTTCTTGACAAGTAAGAAATACTAAGATAATACCCCCACCCCATGCTGGCATCACCAATCCACACAGCAGACAGAAAAAACTGTTCCCTAACAAGGATTTGAAAGGGACAATTTAGCCA
Organism: Microtus ochrogaster; assembly: GCF_000317375.1. Taxonomy (NCBI): domain Eukaryota; kingdom Metazoa; phylum Chordata; class Mammalia; order Rodentia; family Cricetidae; genus Microtus; species Microtus ochrogaster. The sequence continues at coordinate 21,400,848 of NC_022033.1, read as the reverse complement.
AGTGGGAAACGACAGACCAGTCTGACTCCATCTTAAAATTAAAAGCTATCTTGTTACAAGGTAAGAATAAGTTCGTTCACGTTTTCTGTAAAACTTAGGTTTGCCCAGGTCTTGACGCATTTTTTGGAATTTGACAAGTTTCCTTACTCTATACACTAACCTCCACATTGATAAGATGTTCTGCCAAGCAATTCTGAAATATTCTGCCAGGTTCCTACATAGCCAAAAACCCTTGGCAATCCTCTAGCCTTGCAGTTTGGGGGCTATAGAAGCCCTACTTTTTCCTATGTTTAATGCTATTTCCTCAAACCCTGCTTTAGGGCTATCACCCTGACAGAAAATAAAGCTTGCTTATGTTAGCCGGGCGATGGTGGCGCACGCCTTTAATCCCAGCACTCGGGAGGCAGAGGCAGGCGGATCTCTGTGAGTTCGAGACCAGCCTGGTCTACAGAGCTAGTTCCAGGACAGGCTCCAAAGCCACAGAGAAACCCTGTCTCGAAAAAACAAAACAAAACAAAACAAAAAAAAAGCTTGCTTATGTTGATTAACAGAATCTGGGAACTGGTCTTTCCTCCTGTTCAGTGGGATTTACATGGGTTCTGGGGATCAAACTTGGCCTCAGGCTTGTGGCTAACACTTGACCCACTGGGTCATCTTCCCTGGCTACCGAGAGAGCTGGAAGCTGTTGTTCCTCCAAGATTCAAACATTCCACCCTGCAAGAAGCTCCTTAAGCAAGAAGGGGAAGCATTCAAAACAGCTTCAGTGAGTCCCTGAAACTGGATTCACTAGATTCCTCCCTGCTAGAGTAAGCGATAAAAACTGCGAGCCTCTAAGGTTCTGAGAGTAACCAAGCTGCAAAGCGGAGTCTGAGACCAGCTGCTTGGAACAGACAGACCAGCTGTGAGCTGCCAGGGACGTTTAGACCAACTGAGGCATCCGGAAAGGACGCTATCCAACCTGCTGAGCTTCCTGCGAGCAGTGCAGTGTGCTCCAGGTTCCCAGCTTTTGTCATCTGTCACCCCTACTGGCGTAGGCTTTGTTGATGCAGCTGTCTCTAAGTTGTTGCTGCTCCTGTAAGTAACCCCAATAAACTCACTGGTTCACCAGGCTGGACTTTGGTGAGACCTGTACTTCTGTCTGTTGTGGGTTCCCCATCTGGGGTGAGTAGATGTGTGTTGGGTGTCCCCAGGAAAGCTGTGTCACACAACAGAAGCCAGTCTGGGCTATGTGAGACCCTGGTCTCAAAAATGAAAGTGAGCAGAGAAGAGAGGAAGGCAGGCGTTTTGAACTGGGAGGAAGGAAAGGGAAAGGGCTTCTAAGTTGAAGCTTTGTTTTTTTGTGGCAGCATCCCAAACTCCATATGCTAACATATGTTTAGAACCACTGGTATTCATGGGGGGGGGGGCAGATTAAAAACAAACCACTTCATGCTGTCACACTGTCAAATATAAAGCAAGAGACAATATCAAACCCTGGCAAAGATGAACAGGAAAGGAATCATCTCTCAATGGCAGCGGGAGGAAAGCCTGCATTGCAGCCAGGCATTTAAGTACAATTTAGCACTTTTACACCCATCACATGCAGGAAGAAACATGGCTGAAGTGGGGAGCTGGAACCTATGCAATGTCTAAGGACACAGAGGCAGGGAGATTGCTCACAAGCTCCAGAACAGCTAGGGGTTGTCATGACACCCTGTCTCAATCAAATCAAATTAAAAGTAAAAACCAGCAAAGAACCATGCTTTCTTTCCCAGATATAAACGGTTACTTGAGAATCTCCCAAGCAAGATAAGGCTGTCTATAGTCAAAACACATCTGAGCTCCTTAACTCCATACAAGAAGAAAGCTCTTTAGAAACCTTTTAAACAATCCAGCTTCAGAAGCCACCAACATGGCACATGCACTTTTACTGAGACATTTAAGCAAGACTCCTAAGGAGTCCACACACGTGTGCACTGTCAGACACCTGTGCCGTCACGTGCGCTGTCCCAGGTGCTTGCGTGTGCAGCGTCCTGTTCCCCAGGTCCTCTCTCACTCACCTCTCCACCTCCCCTAGCACTTGAGAAGTAGAGGCAGTTCAAGGTCATCCTCAGTTATCTAGGGAGTTGGAGGTTAACCTGAGCTACAAGAGATCATTTCCAAAATCATCCTGACAATCATCACCTAGGGCTCCACAGGCCGACACAGCAAGATGAATCTCCTGTTCCTGATGAAGTGGAAGTCTCCTGAATTAAAAAAAAAACAACCCAGGAAATATAGAGAAAAGATTACCCAATTAAAAAAACAACAAACAATAAGGTGGTATTTTTGTTTGTACTTTAATAAATAAAGGGAGCCTGGAGATCAGAATGCAGAGCTAACCACACTGGTTAGCAGCCATAGAAGCCAAGCAGTGGTGGCTCACACCTTTAACCCCAGCACTAGGGAGGTGAAGATGACGGGAAGTGATGGCCGAGCTGAGAGAGGACTGTAAGGTGGGAGCAGACCGGAGCCCAGGATAGAGAGGCATTCAGTGTGAAGACTTGTAGAGACAGGTCACCCATTCGTCTGAGGATTTCGTAGAGGTAGGAACTAGTGGTTTGGCTGCTCTGCTTCTTAGATCCTTCAGCTTTCTCCCCCTACAGGAGAGTCTTTAACATGAGGAAATAAATGGTCAAGCCTTGAAGAAAAAGAGAAAACCTGAAGCCAATATGGATCTCCTGAAACCCCTGGGACAGCCTTGCGATGCAGTAACAAAGAAATTACAGGCATGGATGGAGTTCAGAAAGAGCAGGAGCCATGCAGGGACAAAGCTAGGCAGTAGAAAGAACTCACTTGCCCGGCCCCCTGCTCCAAAACAACAAAGAAAAAGAAAACAGGGACCTAAGCCACTTCCTTAACTAACGCCCACCTTACCGGCTCACACAAGCACGGAGACGCCTCCTGAATTCACACACAAGGAGGAGCAAAACCTTGAAGCCAGAGGAGCACAGTGAACAGGACAGAACTGGGGGGCGGGGGGGGGGATCAGCGCGCTGGCCTGGTGCATGTAGGGTAAGTGCTCCACCATGGAGCCATCCCACTGTCCCAGGCGCTTAGATAATCTTTGTGAGGCTCAGGTTTCATCTATAAACCAAAGATCTCTCTCAACGGGCACCTCACACAGCTGTCAGCAATACTAAATGAAGTATTTGTTCTCCACAGCTGTGGTGGTTCACGTTCAACCCCAGCACTCAGCAGGCCGAGGCAGACAGATCTCTGTGAGTTCCAGGCCAGCTGGGGCTACAAAGCGAGATTCTCCCCTGACTCCATCTCAAAAAAATAAAGCAAGCACGAAGGAATATCCATCTAGGACTGGCAAAAAAGTAAACGTACCATGGGGTGGAGAGCTGCCTCAGTGGTTAGGAGCACTGGCTCTTCCTCTAGGGGAGCCGAATTCCATTTCTAGCACTCGCGTGACGGCTCCTAACCGTAAATACAATTCCAGGGAAACCCGAGGCCCTTTTCTAGCCTCGGAGGGCAAAAGGCACACATGTGGGGCATAAGCCTACACGCCGGCAAACCACACACACACATTAAAATAAATGTACAAGGATACTGGAGAGATGGCTCAGTGGTTAAGAGAACACACTGCTCTTGAAGAGAACCAGAGTTCGATTCCCATCATTCACACGCTGGGCCGCTCAAAATTACCTGTAACTCCAGCCCCAGGAGCAGCTGATGCCTCTGCTCTCTGAACATATACCTAAGTTAAAGAAAGTCCTTTAAAAAAGTGAAACTCACCAACAAAACCCGGTCCAAAACAAAAGGCCTCTGTGAAGAGCAGTTATCCTAGGTAGCAAACGAGCTGAATTGGCCAGCAAAGGGAGGTGCAAAGGACCCGTGCGGGTAGGACGCAGAGCGGCACACCTTTAACCCTAGCACTGAAGGCTGAGGAAGGAGGGGCAAGAGTTCAAAGCCAATCAGGGTTACATGAGACCCTGCCCCCAAAACACAAGGATATTACCAGACGTGGCCATTAGGTGTCAGCCAAGGACACTGCATAAACTGGTAGCCTTGGCCACAGAATTCTGAGCTGGGTTGGTGCACCAGCTTCCTCTTTCGACTCCAGTCCTAGAAGAACCCTCTCAGAAACTCTCATGGTCCCCCCACACTCTCTCAGAGTGTGACGACAAGAGGTGGTACCTGTTTTCCCGCACCCCCTATACCACGTTCTGTCTTACCAAGGGCCCAAATTCGGAGCCAAGGCCTATGGGCTGAAACAATGATTCCCTTCTTAAATTGTTCATGCCAAGTGCTTTGGCAAAGTAACACAAAGTCTGACTAACAAAAACTTGACACTAAAGACATGAGGAAGACACCACTGGGATGACCTGATAACATGACCCACCAAGCCTCAGACCCGATCCGTGGTGAGCATTTGGAACAGTCGGAACTACGAGCCAGAAAAGCCAGAGTGTTGCAGACACATTACATTCTGTCCATGCCCTGAGACTTTGTAGGAAGCTGAGTTTAAAGGAGAGGACATTCCAAGTCACCCCAGCATGCAGGCTGTGGCCCTGTCATCCAGGTCCACGGAGAGAATACAGAGCAAAGAGAGCAGAGCCCCCAGAAACCACCCACCAGTCGGAAAAGCCTGTGTAAGGCCGGGGACAAGGAGTTACTGATAGCGAAGCAGTGTGGAAAATGTTAGGGTCCAAAGATAACCCCACAAAGCCCAACACTCACACATGCAATCCACACAAGGAGTGCTGCCCCAAATGTAACAAAGGCGCCCCCTGGGCCAGGGACTGTGGGACACAACCTGTCACTTCACAGCAACTCCAGACGGGGCACCCCTCAGCTAAAAGGAGAAACCCCTAGGGTGTTTTGGACACTGCACATTTTTCCACACCCTCCCATGATGACCATACCTCTCAATGGGCTGGCAGTGAAGGGACTTGGGGACGCTGGGGTACACATCACCATCATCTGGTTTAGGAGGTCCTTGTGTTTATGTGTTGTTTTCGTTGGTTAATGAATAAAGAAACTGCATTGGCCTTTTGATAGGGCAGAACTTAGGTAGGAAGAGAAAACAGAACTGAAGGGCTGAGTCAGAGAAGCCATGGGTCCTCCTCCATCCTCACTGGAAGTTTAGACCCAGTTCCTCCATCAGCAGAACAGGAGAGAACACCCATACTACTGTCTGCTCAGTACACTGGAAGGACCTAGATGACACCCAAGGTTCCTTCCCTCCAGTCAAAGCCAATGTCACACACAACCTTGTAGCAGCAGACCTTCTGCCATCCCTACCTTCCTGTTTTGAAGACCCAGTCAGGTCAGATCAGCGGAAACCTGCATTGATGAGGTCTAGATTTGTGTTATGCCTTCTGTCTGCATACAGATAAAATTTGAGACTCTACCAGAATTTGTTTCCTCTCTTCTGTAGTGACAGAGACCTAGAGCAGCTGGTAAACAGCATCCCAGGTTGGCTGATGTAGAGCGGACAGAAACTAACAGGTCAAAGAGGATACTGGGTTTCTGAGAAAACTTGGGATTCTGTAGCTCCCAATTGTACAGGTTGCTAGTGGAGAAAGGTCAATGGACCAGCTTCTGTCTATCATAAGCATCAACTAGAAGGGTCCATGATTGACAGGGGAAGAGTCAGTTTTAGCCTGGAGGCTGCTCCATCCGTGAGCAGGGACATGTTTGGAAGACTTTTAAGTTCTTCCTTCACTCCCTGCCCCCATTCATCTTTGATCCCCCTCTGTGTACAGCCAACTCTTCAGGTGGGCTCTTGTCTTGAGGTCTCAACTGTGTGAGGGTTTAAAAAGATAACTAGCTAGAGCTAGATTTAGTCTTTCTTTGGTCTGATCCTTCCTTACTAGTCTTTTCTTTATATTGGGAACAGAAATGCTGACCCTGCCATTGCATATTGGAAATACAACTTTACATGGGATTGGAGCCTGTAAATCTCAGAAGTGACACTGTACAAAAGTACAGGCTGGCAAAAAACACCAAAAGATGTTGGGGCAGGCTGACCTGTTGAACAGTCGTCATGTGAATAGGGGAATGAGGATTAAAAAAAGATAGAATCAGGAGGGCTCTCAATACTGTAGCAGCCCCGAGTTTATTTCATATAGCCCTTTTATACCCAGAGCAGAAGACTTCCTTACCATGGTTGAAGGAACAAAGCAGAATCACCTCCCTAATTCACAAGATATCTAGAAACCATACCTTTGGCCTCGAGGAGGTAAACATCTAGCAACCATACCTTCGGCCAGACATCCTGCCACGGACCAGCTCAGGGGAAGCACTCATACCATGGGAGAAGCAGAATCTTGGTACACAGGAAGGCACAAGTTCGGCAAATGACAGACACAACACACAAGAGTAGTTGAAATCTGCTTCGATTTTACTCTATTCATGTTTTGATTATATAGTATTCAAACAAAGAACAAACCAGAAGGTCATGTGTCATTAGTTGGCACAGTATGAAAGCTTCTTTTAGTCACATCAGCGATTTATAAGAAAAGCGTATTATCAGGGACAGGTGTTAGACATAAAACATCCTTAGAAGAGGAAATCTTGTCCTTGGGAACATAAACCTCAAGACAAGTGGTCTCATCTTAGGAACAGAAAGTGTCTCATTGCTATCATGGCCCTTCATCTTTCTAACCCTTTCTTTATCTCATCTAGCGACCAAATATGCCTGACAGTTCTCTGCAACAGTTGAAATACTTTTTTGTACCTCCTTATACAGCAGACACCATGGAGGTTGGGATCTAGCAAGCCTATCCATAAAGTTCAAAGTATAATGCTGTCCATCAACATTAACCCATCTATTCCCTTGCTCATCATATACCCTGTGTATGACAAGGGTTCTGCTGTAGTCTTATATATTCCCATACTGTGCTTCCCTATCCCAGAGCTGTTCCTGAAGAGATAATCTTTTTTTAAATATTTATTTATTGTGTATACAATATTCTGTCTGCGTGCATGCCTGAAGAGGGCGCCAGATCTCATTACAGATGGCTATGAGCCACCATGTGGTTGCTGAGAATTGAACTCAGGACCTTTGGAAGAGCAGGCAATGCTCTTAATCACTGAGCCATCTCTCCAGCCCCTTGAAGAGATAATCTTTGTCTTGTAGATAGACTAACATTATTATAAAAGAGATTGTGCAAAGTCCATATCCCGCATAGCCAGCTACTCAAGAAACCCATCTATGCCTCAGCGGTGGCTAATACCGGGCCATCTGCCACTGACCTCCAGGAAGCCTAGTCACATAGGACATGTAGCTCCCATCCAGCATGACATGTCATGTCACACAGACGACACTGGAGTTGTGGTATGGCAATGTTCTACAATCTGGCCGTGAGGAGCAAGAACAAGCTTGAACTCTCTGACCTTAAGTCAAGATGGAAGTCACTCACTGTGGACTCCCATAATTCTCCCTTTAATTTTTTAAATCTGTGCTTCTGACACAAGACAGATGACTGTCTTTTCAACCTTCCAGACTTGCCTATCACCGGTACACACATTCTACCATGCGTATCCTGTCTTAGCATATACTCCTAAGGCTTCAATACCTCCCAGTAAGGGAGTAAAGGATGACCAAGGTGAAATGGCTTTTTAAAATTGATCCAGGATGTCTTTAGCAGTTTTAGCTGCATCAAATTCCAAATTAGCCTTTTTAATTGAACCAACTCTAAGAACTCATTACCATCATGCCAAATTCCTCTCAAATGAGCTCTAACCTCTTTCTATCCAGTAACACTTTCATTGTGAACAGAAGAGATAACAAACATTAACAGGTTAACAACATAATTCTAGTATGAGTATTAATAATGGACACACAATTGGTTAAATTACAAGTCTCATAATTCTGATTCATTCAAGGGAGAAAAAAATGTTTTTTGTGGTGGGTGAGGTATGAGCAACTCCAGAATTCTGAACCTTTTCCTTACTCAATGAATTTATGCTACCAACTTCCAACGATATTTGAGCTTTTCCAGTTCCCATATACTGAATGCCAGCAGCAAAACCTTTATCCCACTCCTCCTAGTCAGTTTGGGGGGGGGCTCTTCAGTTTGGTTTCCCAACCAGTCCAGCACATTATTTCTCAATTCCAGTGATAGTACACTGAATGTGTGTATACTGAAGACACACATTGCCTCCATAATAGTGTTTAATTGCTCCACTGAGTCTGTTTCCCACAGAGGGGAAACGTCTGAGGCACCTGTTCTCCAGGCCTTCTATTTCAACAGCGATGGAAACTATACTGGTAAAGGTGACCTCCGCGTACCAAGACAAAGTGTGGATAAACTGCCAAACACTCAGAACCACGGATTCATTGTGGAAAAAGATAGGCATTCCTTCTCCAGATCCAGAGGTCTGGTCTATCAAAAAGCCAGGGATCATCAGCCGTCACTATAATCTCCTTCCCTTCCTAGAATGCAGGATGTAATATCAGAGGATCAGGAAACAGGTTCAGAAATCTCACTCCAACTCCTCTGGAGGAGCATCAACAGCCACAATATCATGAGGGCAGGTACTCCTCTGTTCCACACACCACACCAAATGCTCAGGCAGCCATCAAGTTTCTTTTTCTTCCTGTGAAAAAAAAACACAAACATGCCCTCGACCCCATATCAAAGCAGGGTCAGGGTTCTTCCAAAATACAGTTCAAGATTTTTCCCATTTCACCTCAGCAAAAGTCACTTGAGTACCATCATGCCAAAATCTATCCATGGCATACTGCTCACGAGCATCCACATTCAAAAGATTGTAAATAAAAAGGGCATGATTTATACATTATATGCTAAGGATATAACTCATTTTTTTTTATTAAGTTGTATCTTAGATTGCCATGCGACCGCTCAATAGTACCTCATCCTTGAGGATTGTAAGGAATGCCTATTTTATGCTCAATTTACCATTGGGAAGAAAACTGCTGAAATGCTTTACTAATATATCCCGATCTATTATCCGTTTTTATTTTAGGAATCCTCATATAGGAAAAACATTTTAAGCAATGAGCTATCACCAGTTTGTGCAGTGGCCATCAACAAACTTAAATAGACTGTCATTTGCACAGTTTAGTTTCCCAAATTCTGAACATGACTAACATTCATTTGACATAAATGATTAGGAAGAAGGCCTCAAGGATTTACCCCTAAGAAGGCACAGGCAAATACTGTGGGCATATATCACATTCCTTGACAATCTGATGAGCAACTTCCCTGGTAAGATCAAATTGTTTTCTTAAATTTCTATTATGATGAGGAAGGGCAGGAGACTGTTGAGTCAATTCTACCTGGGACAAGGCGGACCATCTGTATTAATATATCAGCCAACGCATTACTGTCCACTAGAGGGCCAGGAAGATTAGAATGAACCCAAATATGACCCACAAAGCAGGGCATTGTTTCTTCCTAACCCTGATCAGGTAGGACACCTGCATTGGGGCTATACAAATACATTCCCATTTGGCTCATAACATCTTGACCCCACAAATTTACAAACAAGTGGGGGAAAATGTATGGTCGAAAAGCTCCTTCATGACCTTCTTCATCTTTCTAGGAAAAGCCCAATGCTACTTTGCTCAGGACTCTGAGTCTGGCCAATCCCTTGCAGTTGTGTAATAGAATCCATCTTTGGCCACACTGAAAGCTATTGACTGGCAGTAATAACACACATCTGCACCAGCATCTAGGAGGTCAGAAAAGCTCTTTCCATTTATAAAAAAAGTGAGTTCTGGGCACTGTGGACCAACAGGCATCAGATGAACCAAATCTAGCCTCTTCTCTTTTACCTCTTGAAACTTGATTTATTGTTTACACTTGGGGAAGTAAAATTAATTGTGCAGATTTCAAGCCCATATTTACCACAGAAATTTGATTAGGCAAGTGGCTCATAACCTTGATTTCTCCTTCATAATCAGCATCAATAACACTGGGAGCAACAAACCCCCTGTGTGGTGGTACTCCTCTCCATCAATAACCCTACAGTGCCTTTTGGTAAAGGCCCATAAACACCAAAAGGGAGGGTTTGCATGCCCATTTGGGAGTTAAAACTGTGCAGAGCGAAGAACTGAGATCCAATTCTGCACTGCCGAGGTACCATTTCCTTGCAGAGGAACAGACTTCTGAAGCACCCCACAACATTGTCTCGGGCCCTGGGGCAAGCCCCTCTGCCCCCTTCCCGGCAGTGGATTCCCATGGGCATCCTTCTTTGATCTACATTCATTAGCCCAATGTTTTCCTCTCTCGCATTTTGGGCACAATCCGGGTTCCTTCTTTGTCCCAACACTTTTTCTCTTATCAGGACACTGCTTGACCTTGTGCCCCATCCGGCCACACCCAAAGCAACTTCCAGAAGAGCCCACAGCTCTCCCTTTTCTCAGGCCTTGATTTCTTTGTTGGAAGAGAATATCCTTAACTGTTTTTCCCTGTAATGCAGCAGCCATAGCTAACCCCTGAGTATATGAAGGCCCAATATCTGAGCAAAGTCGAATATAATCAGAGATGTTGCCCTTGTTTCTATAAGGTCTCAAAGCAGCCTGACAGACAGCATTAGCATTTTCATAGGCTAGCACTTTGACAAATCTATCTTCTGTAACCCCAATTAACCTGCTTGTTGCCTCCCTCAACCTAGAGACAAAGTCCTGAAATAATTCATCAGGTCCTTGTCTTATTTTTGACAAGTCCATGGTGCGCATCCCAGTAGATGGAAGCCTATTCCAGGCCATCTTGGCAGCCATCTCTACCTGGGCATACGCTGGGAGATCAAAATTTAACTGCTGATCTGTTGTCTGATAAATGCCTTCTCCGGCAAGCATATCAAAAGTAATGGAACTTTGCTGGGCCCGATTTCTTGCAGCTGTGGCTTTACATTGTTCCATAAATTCAGCTTTCCACCATAGGTAATACTCTCTTGACAGGCAAGCTCTGGCAATCAGTTTCCAATCCCCAGGGGTCAAGATCATTATAGTTATGTCTTCAAGCAGACCTATTGTAAAGGGTGCAGTGGGCCCATAGAGAGAGCATGCCATTTTTAATTCCTTGAGTTGTTTAAACAGAACCGGCATACGCACCAAAATAATATTGCCCTGTGCATCTCGCTGCTCAATCACTTGGAACATCTGAAACCCTTGCACATCCTCCCCTCTGCTAGCTGCTTCTTTAACACTAGCTTCCAGGGGAGACATATGACTAACAGTGAGTGTTTGCCATACCCTGGGAAGTCTTTGTACCACAGATGGCTCCCCAGGCGGATCTAATCCAGCCATGACAGTAGGAAGAGGAGTGCCCTTCCGAGAAGAGACTTGCAGACTCTCCAGTTTTTGTGAAAGGGAAACCACTAAATCCCTCAAGCCCTTCAGCTCCTCCTCAATCTCATCATCTGGTTTCTGCCCTTTGACATTCACAGTCTGAATCTGGGGAGGTGAAAACTTCTCATTACTGTACCCAGTGCGTTCTTCCTCAAACTCAGCTTCAACAGGATCAAACTGATCATCATCCAACAATTCTGTAAAGGTGTCCGCATCCAGGGGCTCCTTCAGCAGGGCAGAGGGTTTTGTTTCACTTTTAACTGTTTCAGGAGGAAACACCTTCTGCCCTTCAGGGTGCAAATTCAAACTGTCCTGGATAAGTGCCCACAGACTGGGAGCACCAACTGAGACCTTTCCAGGCCCATGCTTGTTAGAATGCTGTTGGATTTTTGCTCCAATTCTCCTCCATGTGTCTGCATCCAAGGTCCTGTGCTTGGAAAACCATGGGCACACCTGCTCGACAAACTCTAAGAATTCTTGTACTTGCTGCTGCTCCACTTCAGCTCCTCTGGCTTTTAAAATATCTTTAATCAAATGTATAAACAGCTGTCTACTATTACCCTGCTCCATGTTTACAATTTTGCTCCAATCACTTGCAGTGTTCTTCCTGAGGTTCCACGTGTGGGTGCCACCTATCAGTACCACCAAGCTTGTCAAACTGAATAGGGGACTGAGGATTAAGAGACAAAAAAACAGAAGACAGAATTAGGACTCTCAGTGAATATGCAGCAGCCCCAAATTATTTCCTCACAGCCCTTTTACATCCAAAGCAAAAGATTTCCTTAACATGGTTCAAGAAACAAACAGGCATACTCATCTCCTTAATACTCAAAAAACCTAGAAACCACACCTTTGGCCAAACATCCTGTTATCTGGTCTTGAGGAGCAAGAATAAGCTTGAACTCTCTTACCTTAGGTTAAGATGGGATGAAGTTACTGTGGGCTCCCACAAGATTAAAAAGATGTTGGAGGCACTTGAATATGAACTAAATGTATTTTGCATAATAAAACTGCCATGAGTTTTTAAGGTAAAATATGGTTTAAACATGAAATGTCTCCCAATCAGGCTTATGTATTGAATACTTAATCCCCAACTAGTGGCACTAGATTCAGGAAATCTTAGGAGACAGTGGAAGAAGCCAGGTGGTGGTGGTGGCGCACGCCTTTAATCCCAGCACTCAGGAAGCAGAAGCAGGTAGATCTGTGAGTTGAAGGTCAGCCTGGTCTACAAGAGCTAGTTCTTCCAGAACAGGTTCCAAATCTACAGAGAAAAACTCTGCTTCAAAAACCAAATCAAAGGAGACAGTGGAAGTAGGTCATGAGAACACAGCTTCAAAGTTATCTATCCTTGGTTCCACGTCCCTTTTTGTCTACATCTGCTATGTGACCTTAGCCACTTACTCCCAGTATCAAAAGAGTCAAGGACTACGAAACTGAATGTCTGTAATCATGACTTCCTCTGAGAGGGAGAGAGCGAGAACAGAGTCCAGCTCTCAGTTCTCAAATCTGCCATGTCTGCGGGCCCTAGACCTCTCCCTCTTGAATGACCACCAGCCAGTTTGAAGACCAGACTACCAGCTGCACCGGATCTGTACCAGGGCTCCCACCCCTACTTAGCACCTGGGCTTTATGTGGATCACCATGATTACTCTTTCTTTAAAATCTACATACAGGCTGGGCGATGGTGGCGCACACCTTTAATCCCAGCACTGGGAGGCCAGAGGCAGGCAGATCTCTGAGTTTAAGGCCAATCTGGTCTACAAGAGCCAGTTCCAGGACAGGATCCAAAGATACAGAGAAACCCTGTCTCAAAAAACAAAAACCAAACAAACAAATCTACATACAGAAACATTAGAGCGTTTGAGTCATGTGATATTATGAACAAAGCCCCCTGACAAGCTTCCTGTTTCTCCCCAGCAAAGCCTCACTCACATCTACCCAAAGGACAGTTTAAAAAAAAACAAAAACAAACAAACAAAAAAAACCAGATGGTTGTGAGTCACCATGTGGTTGCCGGGAATTGAACTCAGGACCTTTGGAAGAGCAGGCAATGCTCTTAACCGCTGAGCCATCTCTCCAACTCCCCAAAGAACAGTTTTAGGACACTTGTCTTTGTGTTAGTCATGACAGCACCCTGACCAAAACCTTCTAGAAGTTTCCTGCTCTAAGCATAGATCTAAGTGTTCTTCACCTTTGAGGAAGAAACACGCTTTGGTTAGACAGGTGGCTCAGTGATTAAGAACACTACCTACTCTTCCACAGGACCCAGGATCAATTCCCAGCACCAGTCACCCTTAACTCCAATTACAGGGATGCCAATGCCTTCTTGTGCCCTCCTTGGAAACCCACCCACATACATGCATGCAGGCACACACAGGCACAGGCACCCCTTTGGGGGAAAACAAAACTCAGATCAAAATTGGTCTTCACGAGAGGAATTCAGAGCTGGAGAGATGACACGGAGGTTCTTGCAGAGAACCCTAGTTACACTGCCAATATCCACATTAGGAGGTTCCAATCTCCCTGTATGTAACTCTGGCTCCAAGGAACAATACTCTTTTGGTCCTTCTAATATCAATACAACTCATATCATAAAAACATACAAATATGATAGAAGAGAAAGTGGGAAGTACCCTACAACAGATGGGCACAGGAAGATCGCTTCCTATGTATAACCCCAGCAGCACAGACATTAAGGGCAACATTGAATAAATGGGACCTCCTGAGACTGAGAAGCTTCTGTAAAGCAAAGGACACTGTCA
>NC_022033.1:21378156-21385478 GCF_000317375.1 Microtus ochrogaster | reverse complement strand
GGGGAGGAGGCAGAAATCCTTAATAAATAAATAAAATTAAAAAAAATACAAATACACATAGATTAAAACAAACAAAAAAATGGACTCTTAGAGGCTAAGAGCACTGGCTGTACTTTCAGAGGCTCTGAGTTCAATTCCCAGCAACCACATGGTGGCTCACAACCATCCATAATTCAATCTTGTCCCTCTTCTGGCCTGCAGACAAAGCACTGTATACATAATACGTAAATAAATTAAAAAAAAAAAAAAGGTCAAGTTTCTCAAAACAAATAACCAAACAAACTCAGTCAGGCCTGGTGGCACACACTTTTGATCCCAGTTCTGCAAAGGCAGAGGCAGGCAATTCTGTGAGTTCAAGGCCAGCAAGACCTAAAGAGATCCTCCACCAAAATAAGTAAATAAACAAAACCTAAAATTATCAAAAGGGTGTGCAAAAGAGATAAAGGGAAAGTCTTACCTTAACCGACTGTCTATTCAGATGCAATCTGTAGGACGTATCCACCTGGGGAGTTGAGAAAGCAAAGTCACCAGTCAGCAAAGGAAGAGTGACCCCGCCTAAGCACACGAGCGCCCGTAGCTCACTGCAGACACACTTCATCATCTATTAAATTTATAACCAAGCCGGGCGGTGGTGGCAGACGCCTTTAATCCCAGCACTCGGGAGGCAGAGGCAGGCGGATCTCTGGGAGTTCGAGGCCAGCCTGGCCTACAAGAGCTAGTTCCAGGACAGGAACCAAAAAGCTATGGAGAAACCCTGTCTTGGAAAAAATAAAATAAAATTACAATCAAGAGAATTTATTATTACTTTGTCTTTGTCCCAAGCAGTTTTAGTGCTTTTCTTTTTTAGAAAGGGGCTCTCTTGCCATGTAGGCTGACCTCGGACTATACAGATGAAGATGACTGGATCCTCTTGCCTCCACCAGCTGAGTGCTGGGTTACTGGCGCTGTGCTGGGAACAGAAGCTGGTTCTTCAACACCAAGTGAGCTACAGCTTTCCTGCTGTTTTCTTTTTGAGACAGGGTATTACATAACTCTGAATTCATGATCCTTCTGCCTCAGTCTAAGCTAAGAGTGCCTATCTTTAAACAACGTCATTTTCCCACCTAAGTTCATAAGTTCACCTTGTTCTTCAACCCAGACAACCACCTTCATTTTCAGATTTGCTTTTCCTAGAGTTTTGAGAGGGTCATACTGTTTTGCAACCAGCTTCTTTAGCCATCCATAACCTGTACACATTTTCAGGGTATTTTCTCTATGTGCACTGGAACACTTCCTCTGCCCTTCATCAGTGGGTCGTTTATAGCCTGGATTCTCCTCTGACTAGGCTTCTATGAACACTCTTGTGTAGGCATATGCTTTGACCGACTTGTCTGTGGCGCTTCCTGCCATTCCGTACAAACAGCTCTCTGCTGTCAAACTGACTTACTGCTGAGCACCCTGTTTCCTGTGAGACACACACAGTGGTCTGTGAAACATGACTGCAGTCACTGCAGGAAGCCATAAATGTAACCAGTAACCCTGACCACCAACATTCAATAGTGCAATGTAAAAATGCTGTAGCCCAGGGTAAGTAGCCCTGGTGGGTGAGGGACAGGGATAAGAGTGGAAGAGAGAGAGAAAGGGGGAGGAGGGAGGCTTGTCTCTTAAAGGGACAGGACAGACCATTACAAATAGGGTAAGAGCTAAGCATTTTTCTTCATTCACTTATTTACTTAGTGGTTTGTTTGTTTTTTTGAGAGTTTCTCTGTGTAGCTCTGAAGCCTGTCATGGAACTCAGTCTGTAGACCAGGCAGCCCTCAAACTCACAGAGATCCGCCTGCCTCTGCTTCCCAAGTGCTGATAATAAAGGCTTTCGCCACCAATGGCCAGGCATTTATTTATTTTTATTCTGATTTTTTTTCAAACAAGGTCCCATGGATTTGGCCTCAAACTTATATAGCTGGGAATGATATTGAACGTCTCATCTTCCTGCCTCTGTCTCCAAAGTGCTAAGATTACAAGCACAGACGACTGGTTCTGGAGTTCATGCACGCCAGGCAAGCATTAAGCAACGACACTTCATTCCTAGCCCTGTATTTTTCCCCTCTACTGGGAACCAAGGGCCTCTCACTCACACTCGAGGCGAATTACTTGTCAGGACAGCCTCGGGAGGAAACCATTCCTGGATGGGAAGGACCCAAAGTCCTATTCAGGGTCTACCAATGTCCAGGCACAGTCTGGGACAAGGACTTGAGCTGGCTGAAGCCTTCCCTGAGTTTGCTGGAAGACTCAATCAGCATTCATGGGCTTTTTACACCTCGACTTCAATTCTGCTCCCATAAATAATCCAGATGGCCAAGAAATGGCATTACCTCACCCAACCTAAGCAGACAGGCAAAGAGACCCCTGCATGGCGACTGTGGAGGAAGACCGCTTGAGCACGCAAGTTCCAAGCTGGCTTTTCTAAAACTAATAAAAATACAAACACGAAAACCAAAAAAGCCCCACATGGATAGTCAGAGGGATCTTTCTTGCCTGGCTGAAGTTACTCCCCCGAGCCTCCCCCCCCAAATCACTAACTTTGGCCAAGGAGGGCACTAGAGCCTGAATCTCAAGGACCTAAGGGAACAATGACAAAAACAGTACATGGCTCTGTGGGGGGCAGAGTGTCTGCTCCAGGGAGGCAGGAGGCTGGACAAAGGAGGAAGACCAGAGCCAAGTGACAAGGAAATGGGTCTCCTGAACGGCAGGGGTTAAGCCCATAGTACAGAACTGAATTTTAAGATCCTGGACAGGAGGGTACTGGTTAGGAAGGGGAGGTCTATTAGGGTTAAGAGTTAAAGGGTTGGCAGAGACATGAGGACATGCCCCAGAGGCTGGGCTGGCGGAGTGAAGAGGAGCTAGGACCTAAAAGCCCATCTCTGTTTATTCCATTTATTTTTATTTTGTGTTTGCATGTGTGTTAGGGCCATGAGGGACCTGTGGAGGTCAGAGGACAATTTGAGAAAGTCAGTTCTTTCCTTTCACCGTGTGAGTCCCGGGATCAAGTTGGTAAAAGGAATCTTTACCGTTAGTTGTCTCACTGGCTCCCAGTCTGTTTAAACACCATCTTCTCCCACTATTTAGAGCACGAGGAAAGGGTCACCACAACAAGAGATAGAAGTTTAAAAACTAACTAGATGCACCTGCCAGGTGTGGGACACATGTCTTAATAGCAATACTTAGAAAAGATCAGCAAGAAGACTGGGCTACAGAGTGAGTTCCAGGCCAGCCTGAGCAACTTAGTAAGACCCTTCTCAAAACTCAAGAAAGCTGGAGTGGGAGCTGGCTTGTTTGTCAAGAATGCGAAAAGCCCTGTGTTCACTCTCCAGTACAGCATAAAGAAAACCAGGCTTGGGGCAGCTGTTTACAGTCCCAGCTCTTGGGAGGTGAAAACAAGGAGGGAGAGAAACTCAAGGTCATCACTAACTAAGGAGTGAGTTCCGGGCTAGCGTAGGCTACCAGTAAATTCCAAGACTTGGCGGCAGAGGCTAGAGGAATGCCTCAAGTTCTAAGCTAGCCTTGCCTACATAGAGTTCCAGGTCAGCCAGGTCCACTCAGTAAGATCCTGGTTGAAGAAAAAAAAAAAGCAAAGAATAAATAAAACAATCTTAAACAGAGCTTTGTGTAGTCAGACTGTACTTGCTCTAAAATTAGAACAAATGTGACTACTTAAAGTAAAAAAATTGCATATTTTTTAAGCCAGTAATAGTACATGCCTTCAGTCGGGCACTTGGGAGGTTGAAGTAAGAGAATCCTGAGTTCAATGCCAACCAGGATTAAAGGCAAGGCACTATCTAAAAAGGAAAGGAAGCAGGCTGGCAGGCGCCTACCACAAAATCTCAGAAAGCAACGAGTATCATCACCATTCCTGAGACAGTCTCGTTTATGGCTCTGCTGGCCACCAAAGATACACCCTCAAGTCCTCCTCCCAGACCCAGCTCATAGGACTATCAAAATACTCCTACACATCTTTTAACTTCTTTTGGGGGGGGTCATATTTTCATATCCTCATTCTCTCTCTGCCCTCCCTTTCCCTTCTCTTTTTGCTGACAATGCTAGAGACCAAACTTATGCAGTTAGGCACACCTTCTATTCCACAGATGAAGCCTCACCTTGCTGCCCAGCTGGCCTGTCCTCCTTCGTCAACCTCCTGAGATCAAATCACAGACACACACATATAACCAAGCCAACTGGACATACTTTTAATGTCCTATGAAGGTTTTGTAAGATTGTGTTATATTGAGGCAGTGAAAATAATTCCACCTTTTTTTTCTACCCTTTGTAATTGCATGTGCTGTGTAACTGTGTTTCTAGCAGAAGAAAACTTTTGCTTTTTAGTAATTATTGTGTAAGAACAAAAGTCTAGGGCTGGAGAAATGACTCAGTAATTAAGAGCATCTGTCTGCTCTTTCAGAGGACCCGTGTTTGGTTCCCAGAAGCCACATGAAGGCTCACTTAGGTCTGGAACACCAATTCCAGAGGCTCTGAAGCCTTTTTGATCTCTGTGGGCACTGCATGCACACAATGTATAGACATGCACGCAGGTAAAGCAGCCATAAGCATAAAATATAATAAATCTTTTTTTAAAATATTTATTTATTATGTATACAATATTCTGTCCGTATGTCTGCAGGCCAGAAGAGGGCACCAGACCTCATTACAGATGGTTGTGGTTGCTGGGAATTGAACTCCGGACCTTTGGAAGAGCAAGCAATGCTCTTAACCACTGAGCCATCTCTCCAGCCCAATAAATCTTAAAAAAGGAAAGAAACCAAGTCCTAGAATGAGTGGGTGGGCTGACACTTGCCTGCAATCCTAGCACTTGGGAGGCGAAGGCGGACAGCTCCGCCTACACAGCAACTTCAAGGCCAGACTAAGTGAGTGACAGCCAATCGCAGTTTTGTTGGGTATTTTTGGTTGAGTTTCGTGCTCCCCCCCCCCACAAGTTTTTTTTTCTGTGTAGCCCTGGTTGTCCAGGAACTAACTCTGTACACCAAACTGGCCTCAGACTCAGAGATCTGCCTGCATCTGCCTCTCAGGTGCTGAGATTAAAAGTGTGCACCACCATACCAGGCAAGAACTTTTCAAAAATTAAATTCTAAAGAAAAAACATACTCCTTCCATTTTTATTTGTATTTCACGCCTAGAATAATTCTCTACAGATTGGTTTCTAAGTCAAACACTCTCAAATTATTTTTATTTTACTTTTAATAATTTATTTTTATTTTATATACACTGGTGTATTTGCCTTCACGTATGTATGTATCCTGGAGTTACAAGCAGTTAGTTGTGAGCTGCCAAGTGGATGCTGGGAAACAAACCCGGATCTTCTGAAAGAAGTGCTCTTAACTGCTGAGCCATCTCTCCAGCCTCTCAAACTCTTTAAAAAACAATAACTACAGCCTCCATAAATAAGTCAAAACTAAATGTGATCCTAACTCAAGCTTTGGCTAGTTCAACAAAAATGTCCAGGGCTGAATGAAGGCCACCAAGCAGAAAAGAACACCGGGAGAGAAATCACAGCAGACAAAAAGCAATGGCTTGAAATGGTTACAATGAAAATTTCTAAACAACCAGAGAGCCAAGGCCAAGTGGTGGCACACTACCCGGACTGGATGGATGAAGCCCCTAAAAATTGTCTCACCAAAACCTAAGAGGGCAGCTATTGCAGCATCCAGCTCATCTTGATGATTACAATAGTCATAAAATATGTTACAGTTTCAAAAAACAAACAACAACAAAAATAAATAAAAGCTTTCCCAAAGTCACTTGAGTCAGCAGTGTCCTTACAGTACAAAGGTCAGCCTGTCACCACTATCATCCACATTCAGTGGTTTTCCACTACTCTACCATCTACATACCCTTAGGACTCCTTGGTCATACAATGAAAGGTGCTTTAAGACAGAGGAGAAAGAAAAACTAATAGCTGGGTTTGGGGGCACAGGACTTTAAACTCAGCACTGGGGAGGCAGAAGCAGGAAGACTCTGTTGAGTTTACCCTGTATAAAAGAAAACAACAAACCCTCATAAAAAACAAAGACAGAAAACTACCAAGATTCTTACGGCAAGCTGTAATCCAGGTTAAATGCCAGAGGCAACAAAGGACCAGTTACCACAAAAAGCCATTAAGAAACACAACGAGGGTGCCCGGAGGGCAGGGGCTAAAGGTACAGCAAACACGTGCAAGGCCCTAGCTTCCGCCACCAGGAGACAACAATAGAAAAACAACAATAAAACGAGTTGTGCAGCACTTGGGAGGTAAAGAGGCAAGAGGTCCTCGCCTACACAGCAAGTTCAAGGCCAGCCTGGACTGTAGACTCTGTATAAAACTACGAGCACTTACCCTCCAAAAGAGAAAACCTTGATATTAATTCTCTGACTCAGGAGCCTATTCCTACTTGACTTCTACAGTCTTGCTGGGGGTGCTGACAGGCACGAGAGAATGCCACAAGGCTAGAGGCAAAGAGGAACACGTGCTTCTCTCTCAAAGGACCGAAGCAGCATTTCCAGCACCCACATCCGGTTGGTTGACTGTAATTTAGCTCTGGGGAAATCAAATCTTTTCTGGCCTCCATGATCACTGCACTCACACGCACAAACCCACACTCACACACATACACACATTTTAAGTAACAAATAAAGGTAAGTGAAAAGTTTCTGCGGCCCGATAAACCTCTCCGCCGACATAATAACCCGAATCAGACCAAGTCAAACCGAATTAGAAACAGCCCAGGTTTAAAATCAGACCAAATCAAACCAAATTAGACATAGCCCAGGTTTAATAAATACCAGCGCTCCCGGGTGCCTTTGAGTTCCTCAGAGAGAAGAGAATGGAAGACCGGAAAAGCACATTGTTTGTTCTCTGGGGGGCAGCTTAAATACCCTGGGGGGGTGGTCTTGACCCTCCCTGGGGAGGGGTCATTGTTTGGCGGGCTTTCTTGATCCTCCCTAAGGAGGAGTCATCGTTTGGCGGGCTTTCTCAGGGGTGGAGTCTGGTCTGATGCAACTTCCAGGGGAGGGGACTTGGGAGGAAACTTTCACCATAAACCATAAACTCCTTTAACCTCAGCACTCAGGAAGGCAGAGGCAGGGGGATCTCTGAGTTGGAGGCCAGCCTGCTCTGTATTCCAGACAGCCAGAGCTATATAGTGAGACCATGTCTCAAAACAGCTTTCTCTAAATCCCTTTAAGGTTTATTATTGTGTGCATGTGTTTTATGTGCATGCATATCCATGTATGTGCATGCAGTGCTCTCGGAGGCCAGAAGAGTGTCAGATACCCTGAAGTGAAATCCTGTCTCA
>NC_022033.1:21373640-21377923 GCF_000317375.1 Microtus ochrogaster | reverse complement strand
AAGAAAGAAAAATAGGGGCCCAACACGATAGCTCACGGGTAAAGAAAGGGATCTTGATACTGAGCCTGGCAACTTGAATTCAGTCTCCAGAGCCCTGTGAATTATGTTCTGACCCCCACATGCACACAAACACACTAAATACACGCAAAAAATGCTTAATTAAATAGGGGCTTGCATGTGGCTTGATGGGAGAAGACTTGCTTGCATGCAGGATCTGGGTTTCACCTCGGCACCAGGGGTGGACGCAGGGAAATTAGGATAAGTGAAGACCCAACAGCCAAGTGAAAGCTAACCGCATGTGACTGACCAACAGCACAGCAGACTCTTAAGACGCAGTTCAGTGGAAATCCACAATGAGATAAAGACAACCTCGGTGTGCGCCAAAAATCTCAATCCTGAAGATCTCTCCTTCCAGGGATGCAGCTTCTCCATCTGTTTTTGTTCTGAGACAGGGACTCCTGCTCTATAGCACTGGCTCTCAACCCCCTTGGGGCTGCATATCAGATTATTTACATTACGATTCCTAATAACAATAAACTTGCAATATGAAGTAGCCATGAAATACTTTTATGGCTGGCAGTCACCACAACATGAAGAACTGTATTAAAGGGTCATAGTGTTAGGAAGGCTGAGAACCACTGCTCTTGAGCTAGGACTGACGTTGAACTCACGATTCTCCTGCCTTTACCTTTGGACTGCTGGGATTACTGACCTACTTCCACACTGCCTCAAGAACTGTGAAGGAAACCAAGTGGATGGCTTCCTTTTTTGGTCGTTTTTGTTTTATGGAAGTACTGGGTATTGGCTTTATGCATGAGCGCAGCCCCAACCCTAGATGCAGCCTTTTTTTTTGTCTTTCCTCCTTTGAGACAAGGTCTCTCTCTCTATGTAGCTTTGGCTGGCCTGGAACTCACTAAGTAGACTCACAGAGATCCACTTGCCTCAGCTCCAAGTGCTGGGATTAAAGGTGTGCACCAACACACCACAAACACACACACACATACATACACACGTATGTATCCACACACAGTATACATGGTGCTAGGTTTCAAATTCACGTGTGTTAGAGAAGAGTGCATGTGACCAAACTAGATGAGAGCCAGGTGTGCAGGGCACACACAGGTGTGCAGGGCACACACAGGTGTGCAGGGCACACACAGGTGTGCAGGGCACACACAGGTGTGCAGGGCACACAGAGTCCTGGCACCCAAGGTGAAGTGAAAGAACTGAAGCCCAAGGATTCCAGATCAGACAGACAACATAGCAAGACTAGCCACCTTATTAAAATAATAATAATAATAATAACAACAGTAACTTACCATCAGGCCTGCTGAGCCATGTCTGTCTGGGAGTCTGAAGCAGAATGTCGTTGAGCTTAGGAGTTTGAGGCCAGCCTGGGTAACAGTGACATTTTGTCATAAACCAAAACAAACACCAGTTGGAAAAAGTTTTCTTGTCAAAATTATCAACAAGTCTGGCCAAAGCCCTTCTAGGCACAACACTAACCATATCTGGCTTAGAGCACACAGATTAACACCGTGACATTTTTCAGTGGCTGCCAATAACCATCCAGATCCCAGGAAGAGCACCCAGCCGTTGGAATCTTCCAGAACAGAGCTGTGGAGAATCACCTCAGGCAGGCTTTAGCTTCGCAGTGAAGCCTCCTTAAAAACATTAAAACCCAGTGGGATCCCGCCTGGTGTAGCAATGCACACATCTCACTCTGTATTTACAGACAAGACTGACCCGGCAACTGTCAAGTTCACGGTATATTTAGGCTTGGGAGTTTGTTTATGTGAAATCCAGACACAGAGCCAGACTCCCTCACAACAGCCAGGTACCCTTCCGTGAGGGTCAGGGAGACTTCAGAGCTCTGCCGCAGCTGAGCAGACTTGGGAATACTGGCCTAGCAGGGCTTCCACTGACGTAATCTGTGGGGAGTTCTGTGTGCTTGCAGGGGCTCCTGCTCCAGAGAGAAGAGATGGCTCTCTTACCTGCTGCACATGCTTAGCACGACATCTGGCTCAGCAGCTAGGAACCAGGTCTCATCCCCACTTTCGCTAGAGGTCCCTGCCTCCAGCACACTGCTAGCCTAGTGGCCAAGGCCCATTAGGTTTTACCTTGTTTACCCAAGTCTCCCCACTTCCTTCACTGTCTCACAGGTCCACGGGTGGAATACCACTTAGCCAAGAAATTGCTGTGCCCATCTCTGGGTTTTGGCTTTTCCGTTGGTGAAAAGGAGGATCCTGGGAAATGTCAGCGACATTTTAGAAGGACAGCAGCGTGGCATTGCTGGTAGATAACGTTTTCAGCCAGACTGGCTTCCATGAAACTTAAGATTTCACACTCTATCACCAAAGCTTAGGGCTTTCTGGGAGGAAAATTTAACTTTTGCCCCCAAAGTTTCTGCGACTAGAGTACAATTTAAAAAAAAAATTGTTGCCAGATGTTGTAGGGACAATTGTAGTTTCTGTCGCTTAGATAGCGGAAGCAACTGTACAGATCACAAGTCTGAGACCAGCCTGGGACCCCAGCTCAACAGTAAAATAATGATGGTAAGATAATTAAAGAAAAAGAAAAACGAAAGGCTGTTCCAATGCTGTTGGTACCAGCACAAGGGTCTCAGGTGTTTGGGCCTATACGACCACAAACCCAGAAAAGGCCTCTCTGAGCTGGAGTTAGGGCCCGCCATACTTAGGTAGAGAGTCAAGAGACAACCGACTGTCGGGAACTTGCAGGCAAGGAAAGCATGAGGGAAAAGACACCAGCCTGGACCGCTGGAAGAGTCTCGGCTCGCCTTCCGACTCCATCTAAGGCTAGCCACCAACGGAAAGGCTCGGGCTCCATCATGAGACCCACCTGGGCCAGGGCACCGGCAGGTGTGTTAAGGGTCGGCACCCAGAGCCTAACTGCGCACACCTCGCAGTGCGACTCGCTGGTCGCCTCAGCCGCGCTCCTGGGGCGCAGGCTGCACCCGACCCGGCCGACCCTCGGCGCTAGGCCCTAGGCTTAGGGTTTTAGGCAAAGTGGCCTCCCCCCCACCACGCGACCCTACGGACTGACAAACCCACAGGTCCCCGAGCAGCTGGGAGTTACATCTCCGCAGCTCCCGAGCCTCAGTTTCCCCAACCCCACACGGACAAGCACCCCGACGAGGGAACGAACTTACAGAGGTCCGAGGGACTCGCACCCTTTGTGGCCCGGCGGCGCCCCACCCCCAGCGAGGCGCACACAGTAGGCGCTCCGGAAACGCTCTCCGAAAGGAGGAGCGGGCCACTTCCTGCCCCCGAGCTGACTCCTGGAGTCCGGGTCCCACCGCTCCGCCCCCGGCCCGGGCCATGTGGCATTCCTAAGGTGGGTGGGCGCAGGAAGGAGGTGCCGCGGGCCCGCCCCCTCCGGCGCGTGGGAGGGGCAAAGCCCCCCGGCTCCGCGGACCCGCCCCCGGGGGTGGGCGTAGCTGGCCACGCTCCGCACAAAGTTTGTTTCTGCCTCGGGGCGGTGGGGGAGGGTGCGGCGGGCGCGGTGGGAGGAGAGGGGATCTGACGTCAGGTCGCGAGGTGCTTTCCAGCCGCGAGCTGTCAGGCGGGTGTCAGACCCGGCAGGTACGCGGCGCGCTCCCCCGGCGCCCCCCGCCCCGGCCGGGCCGTCCAACACCCCATCGCGGCCGCGTGGGCCGGAAAGTCGCCGGGGAAGGTGAGTGCGGGGCGCTGGAGGGCTGGGGACGAGGGCGGGGGCGCGCGGACAACTTGGAAAGTTTCTTGGGGCGGCGGGGCGGGGGAGGGGGCGTCGTCCCGGCGCGTGCGACAGTGGGTGTGTGAGCCCGGGGGTGTGTGTGAGTCCTGACCGCTGAGCTCTGGCGCGGGATGTCGGGGGAGTGGGTTCGGTCGGGATCTTTTGGGGGGAGTCGGCTCCCAAAGATCCCATCCTGGGAGAGAGCGGCCGGTGCCCCGCAGCGGGGTGAGCGCGCGCGGGGAGCGGGTTTGTTTGGTTTCAAAAGTGCACGTTGCTAACCGCCGGCTGCCCCCCCCTCCCCTCGGCGGCCGAGCTGGACCGGGGGCCGCCGAGTGACAGCTGGAGGTGGGGGCCGCGGGCGGGGCCCCAACGAGGAGGGCTGGGGAGCCCGCGCGAGTTCCCCTTTCCTTTGGAACAAAGGAAAGTCTGTCTCCGAGGCATCTGTCACTCCCGGGCGGGCCAAGACTGTGGGGCGCGTGGGGCTGGCGACGCGGAGAAAGTTTGTGCGCGCCGGGACCCCGGGGCCAGGCGAGGGGCAGTCGAGCCTTCTG
>NC_022033.1:21345414-21373540 GCF_000317375.1 Microtus ochrogaster | reverse complement strand
GGGGGGGGGGCGGCGCGGAGGTTGGAGCCCAGCCCCCTCTCTTCCCCTCCCCCTCCGGGCCGAGTTCGGAGCACAAAGCCGAGAGCGCACGCTCCGACGGCCCCGCGCCCCAAGAGTCAGCCTGCGCGGAGTACCGGGGAAGGGTTTGGGAGCCAAACTTTTTCTTGCCCCAGAATGGACACGTGAGTTTTTTTTTTCTTGCAGAGTTCCCCCGGGCCAGGTGGCGGGCCGGCAGAGGAGCTGTTGCATGCTTCGTGAATCTGGAGGGGGCGGGGAGTTATGAGGGGTGAGGGTGCCTTGAGCGCGGGCCGATTCGGTGGCGCCCCATGAGCCATGTGCTCCGCTGCGCCTGGGCCGCGGGGGAGGTTGCGCGCTTTGTGTGAACCGCTGAGAACTTCAACCTCAGTGTGCGGCCTGGGGGGAGAGAATCTGGAGCTGGGAGAGTTGTCAGAAAGTTCCTGTGGGAGTGGCTGCAGCAGATGGTGTGGTGGGAGTATGTAGGAGATTGCTTGGGGTGCAGGGTCCAAGAGGTGCAGCCAATAACCCAGTTAGGGTGAAAGCTGATGGATGGCTAGTATGATGACGTGCGTGCTCCTCGGTCGGAGAGATCGTGGGTGGGCAGGTCACTTGGAGTTCGTGGGTGGGCGGGTACAGGAATTAGGCTAGTCTTAAGAGTCGTTGTAGTCGTTGGTCCTAGGTATGGAGTGTAAATTGTCTGTGTTCATAAAACTTGGGGAGCTTGTGGGATGTGAGCAGTGGGTCGGGTCGGTTGTTTGAGCACTGGTAAACTTGCACGGCTAAAATCGAGGCATTACTGGGATGTGTTTGTATGGGAAACCTGCAGGCGAGCTTGGGTGCAGGATGCAGAGGTGGAAAAGTTCCCTCTGAGGGGTCCCCCTCTGGCCTCACACTGGGAACTCTGAAGACTGGATTCTTGGCTGGCAGCCAGAGTGGAATTTGTAAAGATGACCTTCAGTAAACTTTTCACAACTGCCAGGGCTGCATCCCTGAACTGCTGTCCCAGCTGTCCTGGTGACTGAAATGCAATGTCTGCTCTCAGAAAGCAGACCATTTGTGATACTTTGAGAAACAGTACCTCTGAGCAGTGCCCGGTTCGCCTCCAGGTGGCCTGGCTGAAGGTAGACCCTTCCCTCGAAAGTCTGGCTTAGCCAACCCAGAGATCTGGGCTCTGGCCCAAGTCGAGGAAACAAAACCTGAGTTATGCCAGACTCTGTTGGCTAGGCCTGCTGGGGAGCTGTTAAAAGGCAGAGAAGGGAGGAGTCTTGAGATTCTGGCACAGCCCTTGCCTAGAACTTGTGCTTTTAAAATGTAAATTTCTTTTGCTTTTGTGAACAGGAACTTTGGTGGAGGAGCAGCTGATGTGAGCTATCTAGGCAGAAAACTTCCTTCGTTGAACAGGGAAGGAAGGAGGGCTTCAGATTCAGAGAAAGGAGGACACCTAACTAGGATCACACAGCACTGTGGAAGCTGAAGCAGGGACCAGAGCCACACCTCATTGCTCTGGATCTGAGACCCGACCCCTGGAGAGGGTCTAAGAACCAATCATAGGAATGACTCACTACTCCCTGCACTCCACAGTAGCTGGCCGCAGGACCATCGTGAACATTTTCCAGGCCTGCCTCTAGGCCTTGGAAGGAAAACTACCCGATACTAAATACTACTTTATAATTTTTTTAGTATTTTCAGGTTTAATCTTTTCTAAACTTTATGTGTATGAGTGTTTTGCCTGCACATACGCATGTGTACCTCAGAGGTCAGAAGAGGACACCTCACCCCTGGAAGTGGATTTATGGATGATTGTGAGCTGCTGTGTGGGTGTGGGGAAGGCACAGCCCCAGAAAGTCACTTTTAAATAAGAGCAAGCTGGGGGGGGGGCGGTGTGCTGGAGAAATGACTCGGTGGTTTAAGAGCACTTGTTCTTGCAGAGAACCTGGGTTCAGTTCCCAGCACAGACACAGGCTCACAACCATCTGTAACTCCAATTCCAGAGGATCCTTCTCCCTCTCCTGGCCTCCCAGAGTATTGCATCTGTGGTGCCCAGGCATATTCTAGGCAGAACATCTATATGCATTAAAGAAAAGAAATAAAACCTTGGGAGGAAGAAAGAGTAGAGTAAGAAGATAATAGAAGAGTACTTTGATCAAAGAATATTATAGTATATAAAATTTTAAAATAAACAAAGGCTAATGCCTTTCTGTCCCCCCAACCCTAATTAACTGCTGATCCAGCCATGTTGTAGCAAGCACCGAAGTGTACTCTCTCTTTTCCAATTATTTGTTTTATATGTATGAGTGTTTTGTCTACACATGGGTGCCCACAGAGGTAACAAGAAGGCATTGAATCCCCTGGAACTGGAGTTACAGATGGTTGTGAGCTACCATTTGCGTGCTGGGAACTGAAGCAGGTCCTCTGGAAGAGTAGCCAGAACTCTCAACTGCTGAGCTATTTCTCCAGTCCCACTCCTTCTTATGACCAGATAATTCATTTGTCCCGCCATCTGTGAAAGTCTTGATAGTTTCCACCTTTTGGCTGCTGTGAACATTTGTGCACAGGCGTCGGCATGGCCCCGTGTATGTGTTTGAATTCAGGGTTATGTGGTAACTCCTGGTGCCTTTGGCAGCTTTCTTAATCTGCTCCCTCATGTATAAAATGGTTAAGTTTCTCCTGTCCAGGGGCACAAGAGGTAATGGTTTCCAGGACAGCCTGGAAAGCAGAATTCAAACTGGGCATTGACAGTGGGGGGAGAGGGGGCAGAGACAGGATCATGATTTCAAGACCTGCCTGGCCTTTAGTGAGACCCTGTCTCAGTGGAGCTACAGTGGAAAGCTGTAGTCCTTTAGAGTCCTGTTCTGTTTTTAAAGGAGGTGCCACACGCTTGAGTAGTCCCTTTCTCTGTTCCATGAATTGGCATTTAGTGTTTGTCCTTCCTTGCTCAGCTTTGCTGAGCATCCATCCTTGCTCAGGCTATGGTAGTGTCCAAAATTTGGAACTCTGACTCTTTTTTGGTTTTTCGAGACAGGGTTTCTCTGTGGCTTTGGAGCCTGTCCTGGAACTCGCTCTGTAGACCAGGCTGGTCTCGAACTCACAGAGATCCGCCTGCCTCTGCCCTAGTGCTGGAATTAAAGGCGTGCGCCACCATCGCCCGGCACTCTGACTCATTTTTATGCTGGTGGATTCGTTAGGGGACAGGCTTAAGTGGTAATGTTATTCCCATCCCCTTTGTCACTTGCCCTAGGCTCCCCAGAGGTCCAGCCTAGCCCCTAGGCACCATGTCGGACAGCGACCTAGGTGAGGATGAAGGCCTTCTGTCACTGGCTGGCAAGAGGAAGCGCAGGGGGAACCTGCCCAAGGAGTCGGTAAAGATCCTCCGGGACTGGCTGTATCTGCACCGCTACAATGCCTACCCTTCAGAGCAGGAGAAGCTGAGTCTCTCTG
Organism: Microtus ochrogaster; assembly: GCF_000317375.1. NCBI lineage: Eukaryota > Metazoa > Chordata > Mammalia > Rodentia > Cricetidae > Microtus > Microtus ochrogaster. The sequence goes on along the minus strand of NC_022033.1, from coordinate 21,370,084 downwards.
GACAGACCAACCTCTCGGTGCTGCAGGTAAGACAGGACCATGCACTAGTCTCTAGCTCCGCCCTTGCTCCCCTGTGCAGGAAGACGAGAACACACAGTCAAGTGGGGTCACTGCAGCTGGACTTGGCTGTTGGTCTTCTGAAGGGATAAGGAATTGTTACTAGTGCCATTGCTGACCTTGAAGGTGGGAAGGTGCTGAGAGCTGAGATTCTCTGCAGCCCACTATGCTATGACTTGATTGCAGGACAGCAGGGTTCTGCAGTGTGCTTAAAGATTGAATTGGAGGGACTGAAGAGATGACCCAGTGGTTAAGAGCACTTCCTGCTCTTCCGTGGATCCAAGTTTGATTCTGCACCGTTATCAGCCAGCTCCAACTGATGCAACGGTTTCTTGCCTCTTGAGGCTCACATACTCCCATGAATAATTTTCTTTTTGTTTGTTTTGAGACAGGGTTTCTCTGCTTAATAGTCCTAGCTGTCCTGGAACTAGCTCTTGTAGATCTGGCCAGCCTCAAACTCACAGAGATCTGCCTGCCTCTGCCTCCCAAGTGCTGGGATTTAAGGTGTGCACCACCACTGCCCGGCTAATTTTGTCTTAATAATAATAAAAAATCTTTTAAAAATTGAGCTGGAGGTAGACAAGTTGGTACATACCTATGATCCCAGGAAGAAGGAAGAAGAGGACCCTGATGTTTCTCTCCAGTGCCTGGTGGAACTGTTCAGAGGAACAGATTTTGGACTGGCTATATAAGTCCAAAGGTATAAGTGGTATACCTTTGTAAACAACACACAGGCCACACTCGAGATGTTTGCTCTTGAAGTAATGTCTCTTTTTAGTTGTCCTGTTGACCCACAGAAGGCTTTGCTCTGTTTCCATAATGCTGACCTGCTCAGGGCCTTACCTCCCTAGGAGATCATGCAGTGGCCTGGCACCAGGGACTTGTCCCTGTCGTGCTGGCTTCCCAGTTCCTTTCCTGAGCCAGTAGCTTTCCTCCTGTCCTTTCCTCCTTTCTCCAGGGCACTGGCTTCCTCCTTCCCTCACTCCACTCTGACCTTGCTACTTCCCGAGCTTCCCAACTCTTATTCCTCCTTCCTTGAAAAGGCGTGGTGAGCTGTCAGCCTGCAAAATTCAGCCTAACCTAGTGGCTAGCCCAAGTCTGTCCTGAGACCGGGTCTGGATTCTTAAAGGACTGGTTGGCATCCCACCCCTTCATAAGAGGACTCTGGCCCTTAGCCAGGCTGCTATTGTCTCCCTCAGCCACATTTCCTCAGCTGACAATGGGAAGAAGCTTGGAGCATTCTCAAGATTTCCAACACCGTTTGGGGTGCTTACCTCTCCTCTCGTTCTTGTCCTCCAGGGGTTCATAGCCAGGGCACTCGGCACCATCGAACATTTCATATTTACATTCTGGGCTCCTTCATTGGGCCCAGCTCCTATTTCTACCATACCTTAAGGAGCATCTAGTCTGCAGGGGGAAGGGGGCAGTGGGGTACAGATTGATGATTCCTGGGACAAAGGCAGAGGAGACAGGGTAACACAGAGATTGGGGTCTCCCAGTAGGAACCCCTGGGAAGTGGCTTTGAATTTACAGGCCCTAGAAGAGGCACATAGGCAAAAACAAAAGGCCTGAAACTTGAGAGCAAAACTGCCTAGACAGTCCCCTGGTCCCCCTGCCTCCTGTCTTTATCCTTCAGTCACAGAACTACAAATCTGCTCATGCCACACACAGGGACACCACTATCCTCATGGGATCCAGACTTCAAAGCACCCCAGCTTCCTTCTCACTTCCTGGGACTGGCGCCTGGTCATGAGCATCTGGGCGCATTTGTTTCCCCCTGGCAGGGTGCTTGTCTTGCGGACGCTCTGGCCTGTAGCCTGTTTTGAGTCATTGCTGACATCCCTATGCTCCTCACACCTGTCCTGTCAAACCACTCGTCAACTGTATTGGAACTGCTTCTTGTCAGGGACACTAGTTCTCAAACCTGAGGGATGTCCTGCCCCTTTTTGGGAAATTGGGCTGAGTAAGGCACTTGCCTAGCGCACCAAAGGAGCAGGGTTGCCCAGCATTGCATGAAAGAGCTTTTCTTGCGGTCCTGCCTCTCCTCAAGATATTAGCTTAAATCATTCTTACTATGTCCTAAGTGTGTACAAATACAAAACTGACTTAAAAACGTTCAATTTTGTTCTCATATATAGCTATAAAACTAATTTTCCAAAGTAGGTAAACAAAGAGCAATGAAATTTCCCCTAACTGCTCTGCGTATTCTGCCACCTGCCCCAGCTGTGTCATTGACATGATGCACCTACTCATGATTAGCGTGGAGAGAAAAACCAAAACATCCTTGTAAAGACCAGTGGGTTCCCTAGGACCGCAGCATCCAAGTACAGGGCAGGGATCAGCCACTGGATCCCAGTGATGGCCACCTGTTCTGGACTATACTGAGAGTCAGGCACCAGTGGAGACCATCAGGCAGTCCCTGAAGATGCCTACACTCAACCCACATTAGCCTCAGAAGTGTGCTTCTCACGACTCAGCCTAAAGTACCTGTGTGAAAACTGTCAGCTCCTGGCTCCCTTTTTCAGAGACTTGATCCCATGCATTCCCTTGTCATCGCTGACAGATCGCCTGTCACTCAAGACAAAATCCTATGGCTCCTGCCAGCCTAACTCCCATCACTTGCCTGGTTACTATAGGTCTCTCTGACCCACATTCCAGCTGTGTACCAATTACCACACTCCTTACTCTGACCAGGGAACCCCAACCTCTAAAGAAGTCAGGTGTTTCCACAGAATTGGGGCATTCAGATGGCAGAGTCCTGAGGGGGTGGGGAGCAGAGGCCTTAGTTTTGTTGTTATGGCTCCACCGTGGGTGGTTTTGATCCTTATCTGTCTGGTCAGTAACTGTGGCTGCAGAAAATGGAATGTTCAAAGAGAAAATGTCGGAGCTCCTCAGTCACAAATCCCTGGATGTCCCTGTCCGTTTTCACTTTCAAAATGTCCTTTGCTCTTAAGGAGATTTCCAAACTGCCACTAAGCCACAATCTTGCCCCAAAGGAAGAGAACTCAGATGCACTCACCACTGGCCCCAACAGGTATCTGCAGCGGCCAAGCTGGTTTCTTCTCCAGGGAGCTTCTCTTTTGATTGTCTCTTTTAACTTGCCCTAGAGCCATGCATTAGCAAGTCAATGAGTCATGTAAGTAAATGGTTTGCTGGGTTTTGCCCTGAGCCAGGCAAATGGGAGACAAACCCTAAAGATCTCTAGTGGAGGATTTTCACTGGTCCTTTTGACAGTTAATGCTCCAGTTATTGGTTGGACTCATCCAGGCTCCTGTTTACTGGACTGCCTGGAGGGTCCCAGCTTCACCACCACCTGGTCTGCACGGGAGGTCTCTGTAAGCTGAAGGCAGCCAGGCAGGCTCCGCCCTACTAGGCCCTCCCTTCATTTCAATCTCTCCTGAGCAGCAGGCCCCCTGGTAATGCCCTGGGGTAACAGAGGAGCCTGTGTGAGCCGGATGGAAGGCGTGGCCTGACCCCCCAGTACAGGCAGACACTGTAGTACTGTCCTCACCAAGCTGGGGCTTCCACAGGCAACTTGTCGCCTGTTCCCAATACCCTTTGGTGTATTTTTTGAGCTTCTATGTGACATTTTTTTACTTGAATAAAAGAACTGTCAGCACTCACAAGGACAGGTTACACCAGGGGAGAAACCGATGTTCCTAAGCCTGGGTAACAGCTCTCTGAGGCCCTTGTTTAAAAACATGAAAACATGTATTGTCAGATGGAGGTGGTGGCTCACATCTGTGATCTTCAGGAGGATTGCCACGAGTTCAGGGTGGCCTGAGCTATAGAGACTCTGAGGGGGAAAAATGGACCTAGCAAGTTCTATGGGCTACATAGTGAGACCCATCTTTAAAGAGGTAGGTAGGTAGGTAGGTAGGTAGGTAGGTAGGTAGGTAGGTAGGTAGGTAGAGACAACAAAAACAGCTTGTCAACTCCACCTCGTTCTCCCTGCCCCAAATCCATAAGCCAGATAGGAAATAGCTATTCTAACAGATCTTTTTTTAATCTCTTCAAGGAGTAGGTGTGTAGGGCAGTGGTAGGGCACTTAACTAATATGCATGAGGCCCTGGGTTCAATCCCCAGTACTGGGGTGGGGGATGGTGGAAGAAATCTATGATGAAGGGTTGAGCGTGTAGAGCTTGGCCAACAATCACAGAGTACTGCCATGAGTCCCCGCAGATTTGCAGTTCTATGGGACAGGAAGGCAAAGCAATAGTCTACCATACATCTGTGCATCGGGGTGCTGGGGGAGGGGGGTGTCCTGGGACTGTGTGCCCACACGGCTGCTGATTGGTACCCAGAAAGCCTTCCTACTTTCTTCACAGTGACATTCTTCCCAGCTGTGCTAGACAGGTCACCAAAACAATCCCTGTTCCCTGCTCCCTCCACCTCACAGCAGAGGTAAAGTTAGAGAGATGCATGGCTCCTATTACAGATGGCTGAGGGAGGCAGGACTAGGAAGCAGATGGGCAGGTGCTGCCCTTGGTGGGAGAGAGGGTCTTAAGTTCACTCCCTGCCACTGGCCGGTCATATTGCAGCCTTCAAACCTGAGACCTACGGGAAAGTTACTGGACTCCTAGCGATGGCTACCGCTTCAACAGTGGAGGTCATCACAAACCCCGCGTCATAGACTGGTGATGACCAAGTGAGCAGGTCCGTGTGGAGCTGAGGTTTCATGCTTGAAGGAAGCTCTTAAGGCTGTGAGAATTACTTCGCTGTCCCTGTGGGGGACGAGCAAAGGGAGAGACCTCTAACCAAGAGGGCAAGCATCCCAAGGCAGTGCGACTGGGCACATCTCTTCATCTCTACTCCCTCCTCTAAGGCTCTCGGGGTACTGCCTACTACCTCGCAGCCTTGCATGCACATTTAGCAGACTGTCCATGAAGTGGCTGGGAAGACACTGATGTTAAAAGTGCTTAAGCTTGCCGGGCGATGGCAGTGCACGCCTTTAATCCCAGCACTTGGGAGGCAGAGGCAGGCGGATCTCTGTGAGTTCGAGACCAGCCTGGTCTACAGAGCTAGTTCCAGGACAGGCTCCAAAGCTACAGAGAAACCCTGTCTCGAAAAACCAAAAAAAAAAAAAAAAAAAAAAGTGCTTAAGCTTGTTTCTCCTACCTTCCTACCAGCCAGCAGGGCAGCCCACCTGGCCAGTGTCTGCCAGTGCTGTCATACTGGTGTCTGTCTACGTGGGTGTGCCTGGTGACACTGGTGCCTGGTGAAACCAGTGAGGTGAGGTAAAAATCCTCAGGGGCAGGCCCTCCTGAAGGTGGAGCAGAGAGGGAAAGAAGGGCCACAGGTGCCTGTCTCCAGTCAGCCTGACAGGGCTCTCCTGTGGGATGGTGTAACTTGCCAGCTGCGCCTGCTGCAGATCAGTCTCCAGCACGGCTAGACATGGCAGAGAGCCCATGGGAAAACTATACCCAAAGGCTTCCTCAAGAGACTACCAAGAAAGAAGCCTGATAGCAGGGACAGAGATGGGTACAAGAGCCTGGGTCTCTGGTCTCCTAAGCAGACAGTAGGGAAGTATGACGCATTGGTGCAGCTCTTGGGAAGTAAGAAGAAAGCTTTCCTACTGACCCTTCTTTCCTATAGCAGCTGGTACTTAGTACAGACTCTGAGTGTATCTGCTGATCAACTAACAGGACAACAGGATTTAGCATGTAAACCTCAGTCAGACCACATGGTGTTCCCAACTAGTGAGGTCAGCCCTGCCACCAAGAGCCCACCATTTTCCATGTCCTCTCTTCCTTGTCGATTTTGTTGTTGTTGAACGTGGGGTTTGTTGAACTTGGTTGTTTATTCTGCCCAGACTCCTGGGCAACACACATTCACAATCTATCCATTAGTCCTTTTGTTTGAGGCAGGGTCTTACTAAATAGCCAAGTGGACCTCAAACTCGACCAGAACTTCCTACCGCAGCCTCCCAGTATTGGCATTACAGGTGCAGACCATCTCAGCTGGCTTCACTGGCTCAGTGGCCTTCTAGCATTTGCTACCGTTCCCCCGGTGCTCTATGTGATTGGCCCTGACCTTAATGACACTTTCACACAGATCCCTTAGCCTTGTCTCTCTGATGACTAATATTGATTTTAATTAAGGAAGGGTTTGTTTTTATTGCTCATAGTTGCAGGGGCCTGGTTCGTGGTCACTTGTTCTTTGTTTCTAGGTTAGTTAGGAAGCGGTGGCATTACAGTAGTGGGGGGGGGCATTTCATGGCTAACAGGAAGTAGTTAGAGAGGGATCTCTTGGGTTTATATACTATTCCTTCCTGTTTCTGGGTCATTCACCTATTTGTTTACTACCATTGCACAACCAGATAGATGTTAGCACCTCAGGGCAGGGGACACAAGTGTTCTATGGCAGCCCCAGCATGCACCAGTGACTGCCTGACACACAGTAGGCAAACAAATGATGTGAAAAGAAGCCCTGAAAGAGAGCAGGGAAAGGAGGGGCCTCTAACCCAGCTATTCTAGGCCCTATAGCAGCTGGGCTCTGGGTCCTGAGACAGATGTGGAGAGACATTTTTCTGCCAGGTGGGATCATGGTTCCTGCCTCACTGAGCTTTAAATCTGCTCACCAGGGAAACTGGAGACAGCCCAACCCATTTCATGGTTAGAAGGAAATCCTATGCACTGTGCTGAGTGAGTGGCAGCTGTTGGAGAACTCTGCCTTGGAGACATGGAGCCTTGCACCTCTGTCCACCAGCAGGCGAGAAAGCATCCCAGAAAAAAGGGGGACTGGGTTATGTAGGAGGATAGAGTTGTTTGGAAGTTTGATTTGGTTTGGTTGTCACAGCTTATCTGTGCAGCCCTGGCTGTCCTGGAGTTCAGATCTGCTGCCTTTGTCTCCAGAGTGCTGGGACTAAAGGCTGGCTTGTGTGTTTTGTTGTTTTGTTTTGAATGAGCAGGGCCCAAAAAGCTGTTTCACATGCTCACAGCAGAAGAGTAGGAGGGAATGGTTTGGAGATGGGGCAGGAGGACTTTAGTGCCTGGCTCAGGAATCTGGACCCAGGCTGGCAGTGGGAGACAAACAGCCTCTTTCTAGCTGGGACCGCCAGCCATTGCTCTTTGCAGAATATTACACCAGCCAAGAGGTCAGAAAGAGAACCGTGAAGCTAGGGGTGTTTTGTTGTTGTTTCTCGAGACAAGGTTTCTCTGTGTAGCTCTGGTTGTCCTGGAACTTGCTCTGTAGATCAGGTTGGCCTCGAACTCAAAGAGACCCACCTGTCCTGAGTGCTGGGATTAAAGGCATGTGCCACCAGCGCCCAGCAGAAATTGGGGGTATTAAAGAGTCTTAGGCTGGGGATTAGCTCAGTGATATATCACTTGCCTAACATGAGCAAGACTATGGGTGCTGACAGGGCAGCCTACAGGCACCTTGAGCTTTGTAGCATGTCACACCATACCACGAGGGGTAGCAAGCCTCATGGTCCTGGTGTTGCTTGGAAGCAATCCTTCCTCTCCCTGACAGCTCCCCTGGTATCCCTGTGTCCCTCTGATCTAGAGCGGCTCTATAGGCTGAGGAGTAAGTCACTCTCAGCATCATTCTTGCTATACCCGCCTACATCTGGCCTGGAAGCCAGTTTCTAAACAGATCAAAATTTTTCTTCCTTCACCTCCCCTAATGTAATCTGAACTACCATCCGACTCCGCTTCCAGCCTGTTGTCTACATAATAGGTCACTCCTTTGCTTAAACCCTTCTGTGGGGCCGGTAAGGTGACCTGAGGGTCAGTAAGATGGTCCAATGCACAAAGCCTGGTGACCTGAAGTTCAATGCCTAGGGCCCACAAGATGGAAAGAGAGAACCAGCTCCCACAAACTGTCTTCTGAACTCTACAAGTAGATGATGCACGTGCACACATTGATTAAAAAAACAAAACTCAAGCAGGATGGTTACACACCTTTAATCCCAGCTCTTGAGTTCAAGGCTAGCCTGGTCTATAGAGTGTGTTCCAGAACAGCTACAAAGTGAAACCCTGCCTCAAAAAAGTAAATAAATAAAAAACACAACTCACAGTTCCCTTTGTTCATAGAAAGACTAAATCCTCACGCTAAGAGGTGACCTCCAGTCACCACACTGAGCCCAGCCACACATGCCTGCCTTCAGCAGTGTTTTCAGAAAGTACTCCACTGCGCTGCTCCTGCTCCCTACCCATCTCCCATTTCAACGCTTGCCTTCCAGATTTCCTATTTATTTTGAAATAGAGTCTCATTATTTAGCCTTGGCTTCCGTGGGACTTTTATCTAAACAAGACTGGCCTTGAACTCCCAGAGATTCCCCCCCCCCCTTGTGCCTCCTAAATTCTGAGATGAAAGGTGTGTCCGGTCACACCCATCAGCCTTTTAGATTTCAGCTGAAGAGCCACTTCCTCAGAGGCTGTTTCAAGTCCACACCACCGTAAGCTTCCTCAACACCACTGCCCCATCCCTCCACTGGCCAGCATCTTGTCTATTGTTTGCTGCTGTGTCTTGGTGTCTGAAACAGTGAGCGCTGTAGAGCTGTGTTGCAGGGTATTTGATTGTGTTGTGACATCCCAAGACTGTGTTACTTAACAAAGTTAACTTTGAATCGGGGCGGAGCCAGCAACTCATTAACAAGAGTTAGTGATGGAGAATATGGAGGACCTAGCATTGGAGCGTGGCATAGGGAGAGACTTGGAAATCCTCGGCTTTTTATTGAGCCCCTTTTTGGTCTGGGAAGTGCAGAGAGATCAGCAGGTCACTCTTTCTTGACTTCTTGGATCTAGCAGGTTTTCGCTCCGATATCTGAAATATCTGACTCCGAGTCTTTACTGGTAATAGAACAACTTAGATAAACACTACATAGCTGTTTTGAATGGAGCTAACTGATGAGTCTCTTAACACTTGTTTTAGATATGTAACTGGTTCATCAATGCCCGACGTCGCCTTCTCCCAGACATGCTTCGGAAGGATGGCAAAGACCCCAATCAGTTCACCATTTCCCGCCGTGGGGGTAAGACCTCTGACGTGGCTCTCCCCAGGGGCAGCAGCCCCTCCCTGCTGGCTGTGTCTGTACCGGCTCCCACCAACGTGCTCTCCTTGTCTGTCTGCTCCGTGCCGCTCCACTCAGGCCAAGGTGAAAAGCCAGCAGCCCCCTACCCACAAGTGGAGCTGGAATCCCCTAAGGCTCTGGTGACCCCTGGGAGCACGCTCACCCTGCTGACTAGAGCTGAGGCTGGAAGCCCCACAGGTGGACTCTTCAATACGCCACCACCCACACCCCCAGAGCAGGACAAGGAAGACTTCAGCAGCTTCCAGTTGCTGGTGGAGGTGGCGCTGCAGAGGGCCGCTGAAATGGAGCTTCAGAAGCAGCAGGGTCCGGCACCCCCATTACTACACGCTTCCCTTCCTCTAGTCTCAGAAAATGCCAAGTAGGTACCTGCTACCAGGCGGCTTGAGGTTCAAGCCAGCTGTCCCAGGTTCCTGGTTCACTTCCCCTTCATACAGAGGGCTATCTATGGATCACTGCCAAGCATCGGGATCATCTGTCCAGAGGTCCTCAGCAGAGGGACAGCAGCTGGTGTCTCTGCACTGTTACGGGGCCTGTGCTCTGCTGACTGCATTCCTTCAAGCTTCCTATCGGAGGAGACAAAGGCACCAGAGCCAGGCGTGGTGCTGCTGCTGTGCTTCTCCAGAGATCCCTGGGACACCTGCACTCCGACCCGCTTTCCTAGGCAGGCTCAGGAAACCTGCCAAGTTCAGACTTGAGCTGGGTCCAAGCTGCCCCTAGGCTGTGCCTCTTTTGGTCAAGCCAGGTGTGCGTGCACATTCCAGCTTACTCGAAAGAAAAGGCCCAGCAGATGTCACAGAACCGACTTCAGTTGAATGTTTAGATTTTTGCTAAATTGTTTCTTTTCTTTTTGCTGTGCTCTGTCGATGGCAATAGGTAGCCCGGAAGCACAGGTGTGGGGAGAGAGCACCTTATGCGATGGAGCTTTATAGACGGGTGATCTGCCGCTGCACCGGGGTGATTGTATAAGGGACCAGCAGAATAGCTGCAGCTGTGCTGAATTCCAGCTGGAAGTGGTTGTTTGATTCTTGGTTTGGATTACTCTATTGTAAAAGACAGAAGAAAAATACCTACAGGTGTTGGATTATCTACACCAGGCACAGAAGGGGATAAAGCCACAGCCAAATCCAGCTGAACCAGATAGCCATTTAGACACATCAGAGATGGATGATAAAACCCAGAGACATACTTGTTTTTATTGTATTTTGGGGTGGTTAAGCTAGATTGAAACAGCTTTTGTTTTCTCTCTCTCTTTTGGGTGTCGTCTCCCCCCTTCCCCTTATTTTTTTTGTAGCCTGTTTGGAGTCATTCAGGAGTTTGGCCAGATGTCGAAAGCACCAGCATCTCCTGCTTTGGGAAAAGTGAGCCATCTGCTGGTCAGGAGGCCCTTCAAACATGCCACTGTTCACAAAAGTAGCTGGAACCATTGTGGGGAAAGGGGCCCAGCACCTGGGAGCGGGTCTGTTTCACCTCCTTTCAAATTGGAATTGCAAGGGCCTGCCTAAATTTCCCAGGGAAACAGATCACACATGGTTTTGATCTCTTCCCTTCCCTCCCTTTTTTACTTTGCTGTTTTGTTAGTTTTCAGCAACAGTATACCCCATCTTTATATATCTTAAGAAACACTAATCCTAGGTTTTTATTAACCAAAATATTTGTGTTCTGAATAACCAGAAGATTTGAGAAGCCCTGACTGTAATTTCCTGACGTTTACTAGGTTGTAAACACAGAGAAGGCAGAGAAGGGGCTCCTGGGTGTTCACCGACTTAGAGTGCCTGTCCCAGAGAAACACAACACCATTCTGGCCTTTCTAGGAAGCCCCCTGCCACTCATATAGGCTTCCCTACCTCTCCTGAGTGGCTTAGCTCCATCCCTTGCTGTGCAAGTGGGAACTGAGAGATTTGCTCTCTGTAGGGGATTGCTTTCCTAGGCTGGATCTCTTGCCTCCCTCCAAGAGATCTGGCATCCTCACCCCCTCAAGGCACTGCTGGGGAAGGATGAACATGGCAGCTTTGTAGAATTTGCTGTTTGCCCACTTGTACCCCACTGTCCGTGAGCCTAGATCCCGTGATTGCTGCAGAAGGCCTACAGTAGGGGTGATACTGGGATGAGCGGGAGTTTTCTCCCCCACAGTGCACTGAGCAGGGGAGGGGGGAGGGAGCCGTGCTGCTGACGTATTCTGGCATTTCCCCCCTCCTGGAATAAAATGGGGCATCTGAGGGGTGGGACAGTCTCTGCTTAGGTTGCTTGTAAAGATAAATCTGGAGAAGCATGGTTGTCCCATTGAACAATATTTGAGCAAAAAACTACTGTAAATAACTGGTTTTTGTCTTTTGTCAAATAAAGTTGTTTGTTTTTATTTTTAAAGTCAAACTGAATTCTTTTTAATTATTTTTATTTTATGAACATTGGCGTTTTGCTTGCATCTAATATCTGTGTGAAGAGTTGGATGCCCTGAACAGGAGTTACAGTTGTGAGCTGCCTTGTGGATGCGGGGGAATTGTACCCAGGCTCTCTGCAAGTGCAGCCAGCGCTCTTGACCACTGAGCCATTTCTCCAGCCCCAAAATGAATTCTTGATTGGACCCGCTGTGCTTTTGAGACAGAGCAGTCACTAAGGTTTTTGTTGTTTTTTTTCTTTTTTTTTTTTTGGTTTTTCGAGACAGGGTTTCTCTGTAGCTTTGGAGCCTGTCCTGGAACTCCCTTGGTAGACCAGGCTGGCCTCGAACTCACAGAGATCCGCCTGCCTCTGCCTCCCGAGTGCTGGGATTACAGGCGTGCGCCACCACCGCCCGGCTTGTTGTTTTTTTTCGAGACAGGGTTTCTCTGTGTGTAGCCCTTGCTATCCTAGAACTCGTTCTGTAGACCAGGCTAGCCTCAAACTCAGAGATCCACCTTGCCTCTGCCTCTGACCAACCACTACTACGTCTTTACTCTGCCTCGTCTACTCTTCCTCTGACCAGCTAGGTTTGTGCATTTCCTTCTGATCACAGGTAAACACTGGGTTTGCTGAGTGATGAGTAGACTTGGGAGCTGGCGGACTTGTTCCCGAGTGAGGAAAAGCATATTGCAATTTGATAATGCACACAAAGCATGTGTAAGGTCTGACCACATCTGCTTCAGCCGCAGCTGAAGTCAGGGTGACTTCCACTTCCCTCTGTGTCAGCCTGTAAGTTCCACTTGCTCCACCAGCTCTAGGTGCATTTTGCCACATCTAAATTATAATTGTGCTGTAAAGTATGAAAGCCAACAAGAGTAGTAAATGGCTCTGCTGGGTGCCTGGGCCTCTGCAGTGATTATCTTAAGTCTCTTGCTTCAGGGTCACTGAGAGATAGCCAGACCCAGTTCATGTAGTGGTGAGTGGCTAACCACTGCCAGGCATCCAGCTATCTTTAACATCAGTGTGGGCTGCGAACTTGTACAATCTAATCTACTGGCTGGTTGGGTTTTTTTTTTTTAAAGATATTTTAGATTTATTTCATGTGTAAGAGTGTTTTGCATGCATATGTCTGCCCCGGAGGTTAGAAGAGGGTGTTGAGAGCCCTAGAATTGTAGTTACAGGAGTTGAATTTGGTTTTCCATCACTATGTGGGTGCTGGGAACTTGGCAAGAGTAACAAGTGTTCCTAACTGCTGGGCCATATCCCCAGCCTTGGGTTTTTGTTTGTGTGCTTTTGTTTTTTGTATTAGACTCACCTGTGTGAACACAGTCTGGCCTTGAATTCTTTTTTTTTTTTAAAGATTTATTATTTATTATGTATACAACATTCTGCCTCCATGTATGCACGCACACCAGAAGAGGGCACCAGATCCCATTACAGATGGTTGTGAGCCACCATGTGGTTGCTGGGAATTGAGCTCAGGACCTCTGGAAGAGCAGGCAGTGCTCTTAACCATTGAGCCATTTCTCCAGCCCCTGGCCTTGAATTCTTGATCCTCCTATATCCAAGGTTAAAGAACTGAACCCCAGTATTCACCAGGGCCTGTTATCACCCCCAAACTAGACATTGAGGCCCAAGAGGAAGAAGTAAACCTCAAAAGAGATTTGTTTTTGCTGGGCATAATACAGTTCCAGTACTCTAGGAGTAGAGGCAGGAAGATCAGTGACTCCGAGGCTAGCCTGGGCTACATAGCAGGATGCTATGGCATCTGAAGAGTAATGTTCCGTATTGTGGTTTGGGCCTGAAATGTCCCCTGAAAACCCTTCAGTTAAAAGCTGCTGGAACCTGATGGGCTTTTGGGAAGGGGCTTTTTTTTTTTTTTCCAGATCATGAAAGCTATAATTGATTAGTTGATGGGTGTTTTTTATAATTTAGTGGCATAGGGGAGTAGGAACTAAGAGGCGGGGACTAAGTAGGTCCCTGGATGGGCCTGCCCTGGCAGAGTCTATACCGTGGCCCCATCCTTTTCCTGTTTTCCTTTCCCTTCCTTGCTAGAGTACAGTAAATACCTTTGCTCCCCCTTAAACCTCTAGTCAGGCCTGAGCCAACATAAGGCATCCTTTAAATTATTTCTCGAGGTCATTGGCCATGGTGATGAAAATGTGACTGCTAACCCTGAAGAGGAGCAGTGCTTAGGGTGGATCCACTTCGTGAGGAGAAATAACTTCGATCAATACTTTTCAAAGAACTAAAACCGCTTGGTAGAGTAGCTGCCTGGCATTCATGACGCCCTGGGTTCGATCCCCAGCACTCACAAAGGCGACATAGTCCAGGCATGGCAGCTCATAGCTGTAATCCCAGAACTCTTGTAGAGTTGACAATCAGAATTTCAGCCTGTGACTTGCCTGAGTGTGTAAAGGTGCTTGCTGCAAAGCTTAGTCACCCGGGTTCAATTCCAGGGGCCTGTGTGAGAAAAAGATCTGACTACAAATTGTCCTTTGCTCTCATGTACCGTGGCACATGTGTCCCCCTCCTCATGCACACAAATATAACTTAAAAGTTGAAAGTCATCTTCAGCTATATACCCAAGTTGGAGGCTACCATTTTGTTTTGTTTTGTTTTATTACTTTGTTTTTAATCTTACTATGTAGCTCAGGCTAGCCTCAAACTCCGGGTCCTCCTGCTTCAGTCTTCCAAGATACTAACTACATTGGTCTTTTACTGTGTGTTGGGAGGGAGGGTTGGGATCAAACTAGAGATTTCCTACCTGCTAGGTATATGCTCTACAAGTGAGCTATAACCCAGCCTCCAATCTTAACAGTTACAAGATAAAGGAGAAAAGGTCTTCCAGGTGGTGTTGATGAACTTTAATCCCAGCACTTGGGAAGCAGAGACAGGCAGATTTCTATGAGTTCAAGGTCACCCTGGTCTGCAGATTGAGTTCCAGGACAGCCAAGGCTACACAGAGAAACCCTGTCTCAAAAAAACAACAAAAAGATCTTGGGGGCCAGAGAGATGGCTTAGCAGTTAAAAGAATACTGACTGCTCTTCCAGAGTCCGGGGTCACCTCCCAGCACCCACATGGTAACTCACACACACCTGCTTGTAACTCCAGTTCCAGGGGACCCGACACCCTCACATAGGCATACGTACAGACAAAACACTAATGCACATAAAGTAAGAATAAATTTAAAAAAATAAATAAAACTGGGCAGTGGTGGCAAATGCCTTTAATCCAAGTGCTCAGGAGGCAGGGACAGGAGGATCCTAAGTTCAAGGCCAGCCTGGTCTCCAGAGTTAGTTCTAGGACAGCCAAGGCTACTCAGACTCTGTCTCAAAAAAATAAACAAATGGATGGATGGATGGATGGATGGATAGATATAGACAGACAGATGATAAATGGATCCTCCCTGAACTGTCTGACTTCTTAGCCCTCAGCAGTCTATAATGACCTGAAGGCCACCTTCCTGGATTGTCACTTAAATCACTACCCTCTCACCCTTGGGCTCCACATCGTAGATTGAGCCAAAACTACGCAATACACAACTACACCTGGACTTCCCTGTCTTCATCACTACATAGCATGGGCAGTCGCTTTCCCCACAGAATGCAGGTTTCTGTGATCTGTCAGTGTATCTGAGGCCAGCTGAGCTTACCTTCCTCTCCAACCTCACTATAAGCCGTCAGGGACACGGGCATTCAGTGGAAAGGAAACAGTCACGGTTGAGACCATATGTTTGACATGCTAAAAACCCCACACCTTACAAAGACAAATTGTGCTCTACTTCCAAATCTGTCTCCCATCCCCAAACCTGTTTTCATCAGGTTCTTTCCCATCTTAGACCACCCAAGATGTTTATTTTAACCAGATGGATGCCCTGGGATTCAGCCAGATCCCTCACTTCCTAAGATAAGAAAGCCTAGAGAGAATTCAGAAAGGGAACCAGTCAGTCTCACGCAGGACTCACATACCTTCTAGACTAGGGCTTACCAGGGCTGCCAGCTAGGCTTTGTCCAAAAACCTGAAGCACAGATCAGGTTTCCAGCACCTTACTTAACATCTAATTTGCTGGTCACCTTGAGCCACACGGCAGATCCTTCCGACCACAAACCTTCAAAAATGTCCCAGATTCTTATGTAAAATTCTTATGTAAAAACAAAATCTGTTAAATCTAAGAATTAAAATTGAACTTCACAGTCTATAACACAAAGAGTTGATGGGTTTTTTTTTTTTCCCTCCTGTAAAAGCTATTTGCAGGAGTTTAGGGTTGGGTGTGGTGGTATGATCCTGTAATACTTACACTGCGGATATGCAGGCAGGAGGATCAAGCGTTCGAGGCTAGCCTCAGCTATAGTGAATTTGAAGTATGGACTACATGAAACTTTGCCTCACTAACTAAATAAATAAATTGTCCTGAACATGGGGCTGGAGAGGTGGCTCAGTGTTTAAGAGCATTGCCTGCTCTTGCAAAGGTCATGAGTTCAATTCCCAGCAACCACATGATGGCTCACAACCATCTGTAATGAGGCTTGTCTTGAACTCCTGCTCTTCATGCCACCACCTTCCAAATGCTAAGATTACTCCAACTTTGAGCAATCCACATGGACACATCTGCACATGCATACACACACTCACACAAACATACACATAAATAAATAAAAAGCTTGGGGGTGAGTAATGAAACAGTCTCATTATGTAGTCCTAGCTGCCTCAGAACTCACTCCATAGTCCAGGCTAGCCTTGAAGTCACAGAGATAAACCTGCTTCTGTCATCTGAGCGCTGGGATTAAAGGCATGGACCAGCACACATGGCAAAATAAACTTTTAAGAGTATACATAGGGCCGGGCGGTGGTGGCGCACGCCTTTAATCCCAGCACTCGGGAGGCAGAGGCAGGCGGATCTCTGTGAGTTCGAGACCAGCCTGGTCTACAAGAGCTAGTTCCAGGACAGGCTCCAAAACCACAGAGAAACCCTGTCTCGAAAAACCAAAATAAAATTAAAAAAAAAAAAAAAAAAGAGTATACATAGGTTGGGCACGGTGAGGCATGCTTTTAATCTCAGTTCCCTGGGGAGTCAGAGGCAGGTGGATCTCTGTAAATTTCAGGCTAGACTCCTCTGCTATGGGCTACATGGTGAAAGCCTATCTATAACACACACACACACACACACACACACACACACACACACACAGAGGGAAAGGGGATTGGACAGATGGCACAGTGCTTAAAAACTCTGGCTGCTCTTCTGAGGTTCGATTCCCAGCACCCATGTGACGGCCCACCACTGTCTGTAACCCAGTTCTAGGAGATATGTCACCCTCTTCTGGGCACCAGGTGCATAAATACAATGCAGGCAAAGCACCCATGCCATGGAATGAAATAAATTATAAAAAACAAAGCAAGTGAGAAAATCATGGGTTTAGAGTCAGATAGACCCAGAGACGACCCAGTGAATACAGGCTACTTTGCTGCATAAGAGTGATGTTCCTTGATCTACTGGCTTAGTAGTAACACACTGTGTGTGGGGGTTGTTTTTGTTCATTTGAGACAGACTCTCTCACTTGTATGCTAGGCTAGCCTTGCTAGGTAGCCCAGGCTAGCTGTGACACAGGATCTTGCAGGGTAGCCAGGCCAGCCTAAAACTCCTGCCTGGGCTGCCACGGTATGGGATACCCCAGAATGTGTACCTTTGTACAAGTTCGCAGGGGGTGCAGCTGCTACCGGCAGCCCAAAACATACTCTGTGAAACAGCAACAACACACAGCGAGGGCGCAATACATATCCTGACAGCTACTACACCTACTACTTTTCTACGTCCCCTGCCAAAGTTCTCTGTTGGTTCCAACTTGCCTTATCCTTTGAAAAGCATTTTTTTCCCCTTGGGATCTTAGCCTCACGTTTGTCAGAAGAGCATGCTAGGCAAGCTGAGTTGATAAGTTATACAATTTTTTCCCCCTTTTGAGACAGGCCCTGCTATATAGCCCAGGTTGACGTGGCCTGGGACTCACCATTCTCCAGATGGTAGATAGACTCGAGCCATCGCCAGGCGAGGTAACTTTATTTTTTTCCATAGTCATGACGGTGGATGAGTTACCATGGCGAACAAAGTCTTGAGTAACTTGTAGGTTTGGGGCAGAACGCACAGTCGCTAATTCCAGCGGGGCAGCGTAGGGCTCCAGGGGACCAAGGACCTGGCTCCGAAGGCGCGCAAGTAGCAAGGCCCCTTCTACTGGGGCTCAAGGGGACGAGCCGCGACTCACTCGGCAACGTCAACCTCGGCTTTCCTCAGTCTCCACAGCGCCTCCTCGAGGTCAGAGCGCCTCGGCGCCGTGCTTGTCCCTTCTCGCTCACCCTACCTAGTGCCTGATCGAAGCTTTCCGTCACTTCCGCTCAGAGGAAGGCGCTTGCGCCGAGGCGTCGCCAAACTTTCGGACAGATGGCTGCGTGGCTGCCGATTGGCTGCGTGCGCACGCCGTAGAGGGCACGCCCCTCCCTCCTCGGCGCCTGCTCCGTGGAGCTAGCGAGCCGGCGGCTTGGCAGAGCGAGAGGCTCCTCGGCGTGCCTCGGGAGCTCATAGCTTAGACCGCCGCTGCCCCGCGCACTGAGACCCGCCATCCCAGACCCGACTCCTTTTGGCTCGGCCCGCGCGCCCCAGGCCCGGGTCGGGCGGCGCGACGGGAGGATGAGCGGCGGGCGGCGGAAAGAGGAGCCGCCTCAGCCGCAGCTGGCCAACGGGGCCCTCAAGGTGTCCGTGTGGAGCAAGGTGCTGCGGAGCGACGCGGCCTGGGACGACAAGGTGCGGAAGGCCCGCGAGGGTGAGGGTGCGGGCTCAGGAGAACGGGTCTGGATGTCCCTCGTCCCGGCCGGGCGCGGCCGTGGGAGCAGGGAGCGGGTGGCGAGGGTGCCGGGGTGCAGCGGACGAGTGCGAGCCGGAGCGAGGGGAGCCTCGGCGTCCTCCGCCGTTTGCCCTGCGGGATCCAGAGTAGTGAGAGCTTTTGAAGACTGCGAGCGGGCCGGGTGCGGAATCCCCAAAGTGGGTGTAAGTCTGCACATCGGGAGGGGTGGTACATTCCCTCCTCGATTGGATGAAAAAGACGAGATGCCCCGTGAGAGCGGGGTCTCAGACCACCTTAGAAGGGTGGGTGTTAGGAAGAAGTGTCGCTGGACGTGGGTAAGAAGTGATTGGGGACTTAACGATGCTCTCGCTGGTCACCTTCAGAGGATCTGAGCGTGGACGCTCCCCACGTTTGCCCCGTTCTGTGATCTCGAAGACTGTCACCATGCAGATTCCAGATAGTTTGAAAAGAATGTTGTATTTGGAATCCTTCCGTTGTTTGAACTACTGAAGTTGGACTTTCCCTCAGTTCCGGGGGCGGGGGATGGGAAGCACTTCCTGAAGGTGCCCTTGGCCTGCCCCCAGCCCTGCCCAACTCTTGCAAAACCTGCAGAGTCTTTATGATCTGCTGTGTCATTTTTTTTTCCTTCTGCTGCTTCTTCTCTGGTCCAAGGACTGGTGTTTGGAGTCCAGGGCAGTTCACAAACCACCAGTGTTCTTCGTGCACACGCCTGAAGCACTCCGCTTCCCACACCACCGTGCTTTCCTTCCTGGGTGGCACAGAAAGGGTACTAAGACTAATAGCCCCCCGCCCTGGACTGTCTAGAACTTGCCTGGTAAGGGAAGAGTTACCAGTGGCCAGGAACACAGTGCCCACAGTCCCTGCCTTCTTGCATCCCCTTTTCAAGAAGTAATGGTTTCTCTAATCTCCTAATGTCTAAATACATTGTCTTTCACCACACCTTAGTAGAACTCATGACAGAACCACATACGGCGGCTAGAGAGATGGCTCAGAGTACTGCTTACTTGGGCAGAGAACCTGGGTTTGATTCCCAACACCCATATGGTGGTTCACCGTGGAATCCAAGGCCCTCCTTCTCCATCCAGCGTCCATGGGCTGCAGACACACATGCATACATTCAGGCAAAACATCATGCATACCAAATAAAATGAACAGATCAAAAAAGAACCACATACTAAGCTGGATCGTAGTGGGACACGTCTTTAGTCCAGCACGCCACAGCCACGGCCTGGCTTACATAGCAGATTCCAGGCCAAGCAGGGCTACATAATGAGAATGTCTTGGGGGGGGAAATAAAGAGCTATTTAATAAACTTACGCTACTTCATCTATAGCTGTTCTGTGGCAGCCACTCCAGATAATGCATACATTGTGTCTCTTTTATAGGATGAGTTTTTAGATGTGATCTACTGGTTCCGACAGATCATTGCTGTGGTCTTGGGTGTAATTTGGGGCATTTTGCCCTTGCGAGGCTTCCTGGGAATAGCAGGGTAAGTCTCGGGTATCTCACACTCTTGTTGTTTTGTCTGAGGCGGGATCTCACTTTGGAGCTTAGCGCGTGCTGGTTCTCCTGCCTCCGCCTCGTAAGCAGCTGTGCTCAGGACCCTCATTCCTATTTTTATTTTGTAAGGGACAAGGTCTCATGTAGCCCGGGTTGTCACTTGAACGCCTGTCCTCTTGTCCCGACTTCCCAGGTGCTGTTGATGCTTACAGGCTTGCGTCAACACACTTTACTCCTGGTTTCTTTTCAGATGGAGGCTCCATTCTCCTTATGACTGGCACCGTGTGCATCTGACTGCTGAAGCAAAGTCAGCATTAGCACTCCTAGGCCTGGGGCAGTGTTCGTTAGCTCTCAGGCCCAGGAGCATCTCACAGCAGGCTGCTGTCCTGAATCTGGGCCAGTCTATGCATTTGTAGGTCTAACGTGACTCCTTGCAAGTGGTTACCATACTCCTGTGGGCAACAAGTATTCTTAATTGTGGCCTGACCTTGGTGCCTGAACTAGTTTAGGAAGTAGAGGACCTTTGTAGTTGATGACCTTTTTTTTATGCTTTGAATTTTGCCGATGTATAGCTTTTGGCTTTTGGCAGGAATTACTCTCAGGTCCCTACATTTTAAAAGTACCACCTTCACCCCCACCCCAAGTATGAGGTTTGGCCTTGCTCTTTTTACTTCACTTCTGGGCAGTGGCAACACCCTGTGACCCTGCTCATGATGATTCAGGTTAGCAAGTTACTGAAAACAAGCCTGTGCCCATGAATGCATTTGAAAGACTTAAAACTCCTAAGGAGGAACTGTGAGCAAGCTCTTCTGCAAGTGAGGAGACTTGCCTGGTCTCTTTTTATCCAGGAATACAAGTGAGCACTCCTGTGTCTCACCCCTGCCAATGGAAAGCCATGCTGGCTGTTCGAGGACTGACGGTGTTTCTTACCAGTTTCTTTAGAAAGTGAGGCATGAGTTTGCTTCAGAACCAGATTGGAGAATTTCTTTGACAGTACTAACCCAAAAGAAATATATAGTAGTCCCTCCTGCTGACAGATCTATTCAAAGACCCTCAGTGGATACCCTCAGCCAGTTACATAGCTTTTAGAAAGTTCAAGTTCTAAATGAGGAGCTCGGCACAATGGTGCATATCTCTGTGCCTAGGAGGCTGAGTCAGGAGGCTTTCTATGAGTTAATGCCAACTGGGCTACATAGGGAGTTCCTGGCCAGTCAGTAAGGGATACGGAATAAGACTGTCTCAAAAAAACAAAAATACATTTTAGGCAGTGGTGGTGCATGCCCTTAGTTCCAGTTTTACACGTCCACTGTGATAAGATCATGCACAACAAGACAAGCGGTGGTGCTCACCTTTAAACCCAGCACTCAGGAGATGGGCAGACGGATCTCTGAGTTCAGGGCCAGCCAGGGCTACACAGAAAAACCCTGTCTCAAAAAAAGAAACTAAGAAATTTTTTTCAAATTAAGAATCATGAGATATTAACAATGGTAACTAATAAAATAATTATATCAATATACTGTAATAAAATTATATGGTCCTTTCCTCTCTCAAAATACCTAATTGTTTTATGCTCCTCCTGCTAGTGATAATAGGAGATATTTGAAGAAAGTACTTCATGGCTTTTATGGTGTATCCAGGTTGCTGGCATTGCTATTCTCTAACTTTGAGGCCATTACTAAGTAAAGCCAGGGTTGTTTGGGCACAAGCCCTGATACGGTTACAGTCTGATAACCAAGCCCCTGTGTTACTGAGAGGGAGGGAGCACATGCAGCATTAGGGTGCTGGACGGAGGGGTGGTGCGGTAAAGCAGGGCAGCGTGAGATTTCACACACTGCCTGGAGCAGCCTGTAGTTGAAAATTGGGCATTTCACTTACATGGTACATGACATGTTCATTTCTGGAACTTCCCATTTGTCCGTGTTGATGGTAGATAACTGAAACCACACAAAAAGTGAGCAAGAATAAACTACTTACTATTCAGTGCCTCTTAGCTAAAAGATTTTCTACGTGTTTTTATACTGAGCAATGCACTGTACAAGGAAACCATTAAGAGTCCATGCTGTGTATCATCTTTGTTATTGTTGTTTATTTTTTGTTTCTTGGGACGGGGTTTCCTTGTGTAACAGTCCTGGCTGTCCTGGAACTCACTCTAGACCAGGCAGACCTCAAACTCACAGAAACCCGAGTGCTGGGATTAAAGGTGAGCGCCACCACTACCCATCTTGCTGTGCATGGTCTTAATGGAGTGGACGTGTAAGACTGTTTGGGGGTGGTAGGATATCAGGCCTAGGGTTCATACAGCTCTTCCTAGGAAGGACAAGGTAGAAAGATAGAATAGTGTGAGCTAAGGAGAAGGCAGGTAAGAATAATGGCAGAGGAAGAAGAGCTTGTCCTAAAGACCAGAGTAATTGGAAGGCCACAGTGGGGAAGGGGCGGTGCGACTTCAGAGCTTCTGCACCTGTTAGTCTTAAGGGATTTCCCCCTTTGGTGTATGGTTCATGCGCATGGCGTGCCATGTGTGTACATTCAGAGGCTGGAACAGGATGCTGGGGTCGTCCTCTATTTGTGCAGTGCTGCCTTGTGACAGAGTCTCTCACTATCCCAGGTTAGTCTGGCTGTCTGCAACCCCCAATACTGGGATAACAGGCATATGTTGCCATGACTGGGCTTTATATATGAGTGGATTTTTATGTTTAGAGAACCAGAGCTCTTAACAATTGAGCTTTTACCACAGCCCTTAAAACATTTTTTTTTAATTTTGTTTTTTAGATTTATTTTTATTTTATGTGCATGTTTTGTCTGTGTGAGTATGTCCTGGAATGGGAGTTACAGACAGTTGTGAGCTGTCATGTGGGTGCTGGGAATTGAACCCAGGGCCTCTGGAAGAGCAACCAGCTCCTAAAAAAGTTTTTTTATTACACTCTTCATGGCATATGTATGGCAATTAGAGAACTGCTTACAGGGGTTGGTTCTCACCTTTCACCATGTGGATTCTTGTGGTTGAGCTTGTGCCAGGCTGGCTTGGCTACAAATGCCTTTGTTCACTGTGGCCCTCCTGTAAGGTTGTGTTGTGGTTTCTGTTTTTGAGCTCTGGCTGTCCTGGAGCTCACTCTGTAGACCAGACTAGTCTTGAACTCACAGAGATGTCCTGCTTCTACTTCTCTAGTGCCATGACTGAAGGCATGTGCCAATTCCTGGCCCTTCTGTAGTATTCTGAAAGGATTTCTCTGAGATCATTCAGCGTAGTTTATGGCTCTTCTTACTGTGGACAAACAGCCTTAAAAAAAAAAAATCATAGGCAGTGATCGTGCATGTCTTTAATCCCAGCACTCAGGAGGCAGAAGCAGGCAATTCTGTGAGTTCCAGGCCAGCCTGGTCTACAGAGTGGGTTCCAGGACAGCCAAGAACATCTAAGACTACAGAGAGAAACCCTGTCTTGAAAAACAACAACAAAAAAAACCACTTCATAGAAAACTACATTCGGGCTGGAGGGATGGCTCAGAGGGTAAGAGCGCTGGCTGCTCTTCCAGAGGTCCCGAGTTCAATTCCCAGCAACCACATGGTGGCTCACAACCATCTGTACATATTATGCTTAATAAATAAATAAATCTTTAAAAAAAAAAAGAAAGAAAACTATATTCAAGTTCTTTAGATCTGTTTCTTTGAACCTGTATAATCTTGGGTTTACCTAAGATCAGTCTTCTCATCAGTAAAATAGCAACAGGGGAGTGACTGACAGGTGAATTAAATGGATGATGTAAGTAAATTGTTAAATGCAGACTTGTGTTCATCGGGCATTCCACAAGTCAGCTCACCACTATAGTTATGTGATTAGATTTATAAAATGTGGCTGAAAGAACAAGAAACGAGTGCACTTTGGACTGGCTCACCCAGTGTGCTGCCACTGTTCCATGGTTGCTATTTCTGGGATTCAGTCCCACGCTGTTGGCACAGCCAATTTTTCACTCTGGACAAACCCTACCCTCTTTTGGGTTGGTACTTTCCACCTGCTATTGGAAAGGAAAGAATTTGTTTATTTTTCCATGACCCATCCCCAACTTCCCTTGCTTGAGGCATGACTTCCTAGTGCTCATTTCTAGTGAACTTCCCTTCTCTCTCCAGAAACTTTGGCTGCCCTTTGTCTAAGTTCCCCGTCTTACTTTATTTCATCCTGTTGTGGCCCTCAGCATCAGCTACCATAAAACTTCTCATGTTTCCTTATCTGTGATTTGCCCAAGAATGGCCGACAGCTATTTTGTGTACTAAGTCTTCGCGTTGATGACCCATCTCTGGGTCTCAGCACAGCAGCTAATGATTAACTTTTTTAAAACTGGTGTTTTCGTTTACTTGTATATGTCCGTGCATGTATTTTGTGTGTATGAAGGGGGACACCCATGTAGAAGTGAGAGAACAACTCAAGGGAGTCCTTTCTCTCCACCACGTGGCCTCATTGATTGAACGCTGATGGACAGGCCTGGCCCTTTGCTACTGGGACAGGGTCTCTGTATCACCCAGACTGACTTTGGACTCCTGCAGATACCTCCTCCCAAATACCAGAACGACCTTGACCCTTAATCTTGTTTTACCTCTCACGCTGGATTTGTTTGTGCATGCCAACCATACCTCACCCACCCTGTGGCTTTGGGGATCTTGCTAGGTAGCCTAGGCTGGCCTCTATTTGGGACTCAACCTTTTTCGTATTTGTTCTGTTACCCTAGTCTACCGCGCTAATCCATTGACATCTTTGCTGTGTAACTTTTTGTCCCTCATTTAGATAATAGAAACTCATCCTTGAAGCTTAGTCAGTGTGAGGCCCTTCTAGTCCTTTCTTCCTTTCTTTTT
>NC_022033.1:21337851-21345254 GCF_000317375.1 Microtus ochrogaster | reverse complement strand
GCTCTTCTAGTCCTTTCTTGACCCTGCCTCTAACCTCACCTAAGATTAGATTTAAATACCTTTATTCCTGTGCCTTCTGTCTGCATCAGGTATTGCTTTGGAAAGGTAGTGCCTATGTCAGCCTTTTCTTGCCATCCCCAATTCCTGACTCTATGGTCCTTCTCCATCTCAGCCTATTGTTGTAGGTTGGTTTGGTTTGAGTTTGATTTCTTTCAGTGTGTCTGTCTCCGTTGTTTCCCCTGCCACCCACCACCACCACCACCTGACAGGATTTTTCTGTGTAACAGCTCTAGCTGTCCCGGAACTCATTTTGTAGACTGGGCTGGTCTCAGACTCACAGAGATCCACCTGCACCGCTACCACCCAACATCTGTCTGTCCAGGCTGGCCTTGAACTTCCAGCAGTTCTTCTTGCCTCAGCCTCCCAAGTGCTGGATTGCAGACATGAGTGACCATGTCCAACATGAGCTTATTCAACAACTGTGTTTCCTGTGAACTCCAAGAACTGTTGCACACCTAGTCCATTGGGTTTAAAAAGCCTTGAGCACTAATTACCTCTTCTAAGACATGCTTGCTCATCCCCAAGATGTTTGCTCTTAAATCCTGAAACCCGAGTTATATGTGTAAATCAGACTTCCCCACTCTTGTTACTTCTACATAGGAGAAACCCACAAACCTTACTCATGAAGCCTCTCACCTCTCCTAGGATACCATTAACTCCACCAAGTACCAGTGTACTTCCTTAGGTCACCAGTCTGGGAAACAATCTCTGCATCCCACCCCTGCCACCCCTGTTCTTTGTACTCGTGCTCCAGTCCCTACATCAGCTCGCACATCATAGGACTCAGGCCTGAGGGGGAGGTCATAGAAGTTTCAACTCCATTCCATTGCTGTTCCAAGCCTCCTAATAATAGATGGTAAGCCGAAGGCAAGGGCGTTGTGTTCACCAAGTTCACAAATGGCCTTTTAGGAATTACCCAGAGAGAAACGGTACTGTTGCTTGCTTTATCAGGCTATAAAGCAATTAAATATGTGTCTGTCCCCTGACCAACACTCAGTTGGAGCTTTGCTGAGGCTCATGGCTGGTGTAGTTCCTGTTTGGGGTAGCATGCAGCCATTGTGATTTCTTCAAGGAGGCTAAGAAATTCTGTGTACTTTAAATTAGAGAGTGGTCTGGATGTAGTGGCATATGACTTTAATCCCAGCACTTTGGAGATAGAGGCAGGCAGATCTTTTATGAGCTTGAGGCCAGCCTGGCTACATAGTGAGACCCTATCTCAAAAAAACAAAAACAAGTAGATTGAAGAATTGGGCAGTGTTAAAAATGGAACCCAAAGCCTTGTGTGTGCTAGAGAGGTACTCTGCCATTGAGACCCCTGCCCCATGCTTTAGATATTTTATCACATGCTATTGACTAAAAGTAGTTGTTTCTTAAATTTTCTGCTTAGGTGGGAAACTCCACTGAAGGTCTAGACATTTGTGTGTATTCTGTTCACCCCTCCCACCGTAATAATTAGCTAAACCCCCACCCCCCAATTTTACAGATGAGGGAGTTGCGGTTCCTCTGGAGAAACTTACACATACTCTCATAACGATGAAGTAAACAAATTGAGCCTGTTTTCCTAAGCTTGGAGCTTCTCTCTCCGGGTCATCCCCTGCCTGGGTGGGGAGACAGCAATACACATAAGCAAAGAATAAACTGGAACTCAGTGCCCTAACAGCTGGGAGAGCATGCAGCTTTCAAAGCTTATGGTTTGTTTGTTGCTTTCCCCCCCACTCCAGATTCTGCCTGATCAATGCAGGAGTCCTGTATCTCTACTTCAGCAACTACCTACAGATCGACGAGGAAGAATATGGTGGCACATGGGAGCTCACCAAGGAAGGGTTCATGACATCATTTGCCTTGTTCATGGTATGTGTAGCTGGAAGTTCTACAGTAGCTTCTGTTGATCATGAGCCGTCCGTCATTCAGGGAGCACACTAGTTGACTTACGCTATATGGTTGGGCTACTGTTCTTTTAGTGGCACATCAAGGTGATCCTCCAAAAGATGTGGTCTGGGGTGCTGTACACTTGTGTAAATCCAGGGCCTACTATCAACTATATATTAGAAACTGGGAAGTGTTTTAATACATATTTGTGGAGCTAGGTATAGTCATTCACAACTATAATACCAGCAAGGTGGATTATAAATTTGATTTTTTTTTTTTTTTTCTAGACAGGGTTTCTCTGTGGTTTTGGAGCCTGTCCTGGAACTAGCTCTTGTAGACCAGGCTGGTCTCAAACTCACAGAGAACCGCCTGCCTCTGCCTCCCGAGTGCTGGGATTAAAGGCGTGCGCCACCACCGCCCGGCTTGTAAAATGTTTTACATCCATACAGTAAAACATTCTTTCTGTGGTATTGCAGTATAGGTGAACCTTGAAAACATGCTAAGTGGAAGAACCTAGACATAAAAGGCTGCGTGATTCCACTTAGTGAAATGTCCAGAATATACAGGGCCATGGAGACAGAAAGTAGGTTGGTGATTGCCGGTAGCTGAGGGGAGGGAGAGATGGGAAATGACAAGTGACCACGGGAATAGGCCTTCTTTTTGGTGTAATGTTTTGGGATTAATGATACTTACTCTTACGAAATCCTAAAGACCTCAGAATTATACACTGCCTTTTTCATGGGGGAAGGGGGGCTGCTGTGTTGATCCAGGTGACGACATGGAACTTGCTTGTGTCTCTTCTAGGTCATTTGGATCATCTTTTACACTGCCATCCACTATGACTGATGGCGTCTGCTCCCATCTCTTCTGTCCAGTCCGAAGGACCCTTTTATTACAGCACAGACACATGCTTGTTGGGGCACTCCTGCCATGTGGAACTGAGAAGACCCATCCATGTCTTTTGGACTTAGAATCAGCGTGTTGGGCATTGGTGTTTTCTGCAAGGGTTGTGAAACTTCTCAAAGAACCATCTGCCTTTGGGGAAGCATTTCTGAATTTGTCCATCGCCAACCATTTTTTTCTTGGATACCATCATGTAACAGCTGTTTGCCAAGTGGAGCTGCTGTTAAATCTGATGCGCCTCTGGATCCGGATGAAACATTAAATTGTCTTCCTTAGTTCTCCGTCAGGTGTACAGTTTTTAAACTCTCAAGTCTTCTGAAAACACCATGCGTGTGATCCATAGCGCAGTATGGGCAGCCGTCTAATAAGTTTCCACTGTAGAGTGTTTTCAGATACTTGAATAAACAAGTCTAACAGTGTTGGCATGCCTGCTAAACTAAAGCCTTGCTTATCTCCCCACTGGCACCCTCAGAACCTAGGGAGAGTGTTAGACAGAGCCTCGGCTTTCCTCCTCCCTCTGTTCCCATAGCTGCTTCAGTCAGGCCTCTTTCTCTTTGTGGCTGTCAGGGAAACAAGGGGCTGGAGTTGGTAAGGGTTACTGCTTTGGCTTTAACAGTGCTGAGAGGGTCTACTACCTGATGTTCTGGCCCAGCACTGAGATAGGTGGGACTTAAAAGGTGTCATATTGTGTCTGGCCACCAGATGGCAGCACTAGGGTATGGCTGGGCTGTGGGTGAACACTGAAGTAGAGATCTGAGAGTTTGGCTGTCAAGGGACTTGATGTGAGGGATCATGGGAAGATCTAAATTGTTGGTCTTGCTCTGCTTGGGGGTAAGATGATGGCTGCTGTGTTAAGCCATCATGTGCTCTGCCTGTCTTTGTCTTTGCTTTGAGCCATCCTACCGTCTGAGATGTGTTTGCATTCTTAATGAGTCTTGTAAATTTCCCTAATAGTTTTTCTCTCCTTATGCTAGTGGTGATCTCTGCCTTTTTGTCGGGCTGATTAGCAGTCGTAATGGACATCCTTCCTAGGAACACCAAACCTCAGAAGTAATTTACTCTGTAGAGGCCTGGCTCTGCCTTGAATTGCGATGCACATAGACTAGAAATTGTAGGCAGGGTTGAGGCCTTGGGAGGAAGATAATGACTTCTTACAACTTGAGAGGAAGGAGCAGAAGGTCCATGTGAGACCCTGGATGTACCTGCATCCCAGCCTTGCCTCTAGGGTGCTTCTTCAGGTTTTACCGGATTGGGGTCCTGGGTTCCCCTTTGACTTCTGTTTGGACTAGACATCGTCCAAGGAGTTATCCTCAGTGAGGCTGATGTAGGAGCTGAGGGATTCTCGGAGCCCTTCACTGAGAAGAGATGCCTCCCCACTGGCAGGCGCTTCCAACAGCAGGCTGCTATGGATGGGGAAAGCAGGTAAGGGAGCCACTTCTGTGTTTGCCACACAGTTCACCACCCCAGAATGGCACCAGGGACCTCCTGCTGACAAACTCCGGCTCAACCTTTTTTTTTTTTTGGAGACAGGGTTTCTCTGCGTTGCTTTGGAGCCTGTCCTGCCACTCTCTGTAGACCAGGCTCTCCTTGAACTCACAGAGATCCATGCCTCTGCCTCCCATGCTGGGATTAAAGGTGTGCGCCATCATTGCCCAGCCTGGCTCCTCATTTCTTAGTTGATCTAACTCCATCTTGACCTCCCTACTCAGGACTCTGTTCACCCACGCACTCCAACCTTCCTCTCCCCCTGGCTACCCAGAGGTCCATGCCTGCTTTTTCCTTACTACTGCCTTGTCCTCACCACTGCTCAAGCATGTTCTGGGCTCTAGAAGGTGTCCCTGGATGTAACAGGCCCATTCTTGCTTGTGAATCCACATTTTGTTCTGCCTTCACATTTCCAGGGCTCCCCTTACCTATCCAGCTCTTTCCAGTTGAGTGATGCCGTCCGCACAGTCACAGGTAGAGGTATATCTTTGCCAGGTAGTGGGCCAAGCTTCTGCAGGACACAGGGCTCCTTTAGCACACAGCAGATGTCATCTGCCAGCTCTATGAAAGAGACACAAGCCCTTGATGTGATACCTGCCCTGGCAGTGTTCTGTGGTTAGCACATTAGGAACGTGGTCACCAAAACGTAATGGGAAGTGAAGTCTCAAGGTACTGGTCTCACGACAGCTGAGATGTAAAGTTCATCTGGGGCTAAGTTATGTGATACTGAGTTCAGTGTAAAACTGAGAAAAGCAAGCTGAATGGTCAGCCTGTGGCCTATCTGATCTACTGTGGGGAGCCACCTTTGTTGTTTATTGTTACTGACTTTGTTTTTTTTGAGACAGTTTTTCCATGTAGCCCTGGCTGTTCTGAAACTCAGTCAGTAAACCAGGCTGACCTCAAACTCATGAGATCTGCCTGCCTCTTCCTCCCAAGTTCAGGGATTAAAGGCCATCATGCCCAGTGAGGTTTTCCCTATCTCCTTGACACTTGGTTACAGGGCAGGAACCAGAAATGCTCAAGATTGAATTGCACCCAGGAACAGCACTATCTGGTTCACGTGATGAGAACTCTGCTGTAGGGCACTTTGATTTTGGACCACCACCGTGGCAGTGAGATTTTGGCCAAACTCACAGTTGGCTTCTAGTCGGTTCTTTGTCAGCATGGGATAGAGACAGTGCTCACCCACATCTCAGCACCAGGGCTGCATAGGGATAGATGGAGGGCATTCCTCTTCTGCCTAGATAGCCCCAGCAGGTCGGGTTCTAAGGGCACAACTGACGACCCCCTAGGACCCTCATACAGTCTGCTGTGGAGAAAAAAAAAGGATGAAGGATGTCACACCTGAGTAATGATCCACCAGGGCCTGGAGCGAGGGGAAGGTGAGGCGTGGTGAGATGTACAGCCAGCCGTTGTCGAGGCGCTGTATCCTGTAGTGTCTGATCCGGTCCCAAGATGCTGGGCGACTGAGTCTGACGGACAGGGAATAGCAGCCTGAGGAAGAAAGGGTCCAGTGATAGATCTGAGGCCCCCTAGAGACCCAGCCTTCAAGGAGGTGTTGGGGTCAAAGGCAGGACAACGAGAAATGGTTGTTATAGATAGGATTCTGTGGTCCTCAGGATGGGTAAGGTGTCAGTGAGCCTTAATATTGGCTGTATAAAGACTCAAGGATTGGAATGTGAAAATGTGTCTAGTAGATATCAGCATGGTCACAGAGAGAAAGCCGCCTTGGAAACAATTTGGTGGAGTTCTTCCTTCAAACCCAGCAGTCCCATCTCATACACAGGGGAGAAAGGCAGCCTTGCTACCAATAGACACCATAGTCACAAGCCCTGTTTGAGCTCTGTGTACAATAAAGTGCAGAGGATGTAGCTCAGTGGGAAACCATTGGCTTGGCCTAGGATGCACACCACTCAGTGGGAGGTAGTCCTCTCCCTCACACAAAGTAGAATGGAGCTTTATAGAACGCAATGCTGATGGTGTAGCCGAGAGTATAATCCCAGCATGAGGACTGTGGAGGCAGGAGGCCCTCCTTGGTTACATGGTGAGTTTGAGACCAACCTCAGCTGTGTGAGACTGTCAAAAAAAAAAAAAAAAAGAATGAGCAGCAACAAGTCGAGTGTACGTTCAGTAAAGTTCAGAACAGTGAAGGGTTTTGCACAGGGACACTTACACAGCAAGCTATTGAAGAGAGGCAGTTGCTCAAGGCCAGCCTGGTAACCGTCCCAGGCTAGTCAGGGCTACATAGGAAGACTGTCTCAAAAATAAAACAAAGGCCAACCCTAAGTAACTGCTGCGCTCTCAGTTGCCTGGTTCTCATACAGCCACATTCAGTAGGACCTGTGCCACTCTGTTGCTAAGGCACACCTAGCCACACGGTGTGAAGGGGGCTAGTGATTATCTCAACAGCTCTGAGCATTCAGGTAGTGAACCATGTTTGGCATGCAGCAAGGACCCATTATTTTCTGTATTCTGGCCCTGTGTCCCCACTGTTCCTTTGTGGTAGCTTGAATAGGAATGGCCCCCATAGGCTCATATATTTAAATGCTTGGTCATTAGGTCACTTCATTAGGGAGTGGCACTATCAAGAGGTTTTACCTTGTTAGGGTAGATGTAGTCTTGTTGGGGGAAGTGTATCACTGGGGGTGGGTTTTGGAGTTTCAAATGCTCAAGCCAGGCCCAGAATCTTCTTGCTGCCCGCCAACCCAGTTATAGAACTCTCATCCCCCTCTCCAGCACCATGACTGCCTGTGTGCTGCCATGCAGCCCACCATGACAGTAATGGACCAAACCTCTGAACCTCTTAACCAGCCCCAATCAAATGTTTTCCTTTATAAGAGTTGCTGTGGTCATGGTATCTCTTCAAAGAAACAGAAACCCTAAGACATCCTTCTATGCGGAACATTTTACCTGCAAGATGTATACCTTCCCTTAAAGAAGGAAACCTTCTGATGGATGGTTCTGATTTATCCTCCTGCCATCTTCCCATTTTCACAGACAGCCTTCATCCACCTACCCATCCATCCATCTACCCCCCATCCATCCATCCATCCATCCATCCATCCATCCATCCATCCATCCATCCA
>NC_022033.1:21318318-21337641 GCF_000317375.1 Microtus ochrogaster | reverse complement strand
TCCATCCATCCATCCATCCATCCACCCACCCATCCACCACTAAGCCCCAGACTCCGGAGTCATTGACTGCTTCCTCTCCCACTATCTTGATTTGGATCTGAAATGCCTTCACAGAGCCCTGGAGTGAAGGCACAGCTCCCGGCAGCAGTATTCAGAGCTGGGGCCTTTGGGAGGTGATGGGATCATGAGGGCTCAACCTTTTCCCAGCAAGCTTTTCTGTTCCATGGCTGCCACAAAGTGAACAGCTTTTCTCCACACTCTGACCACATTCCCTTGCCACAGGCCTAAGCAGCTGGACCAGGTGACTGTCACCAGAAACCCTCTGACAGGGGCCGAGATCAACCTCTTCCTCTGCCAGCAGCGGAAAGCCCTACTGGCTACGCTCAGAGCACACCTGGACTCTGACCACATCTCAACCAGACAGAGCTTGTGGCTGCTTCCTGTGTAGTTTCCCACTTCCAGTTTATCACATACACCAGTAGGTCACTCCTCCTTGGAGCCCTCCCTATCACACTTAGAAACAAAGTCCGCATCACCTTTGAAAGGCTTCTCAGAATCTGACCTCTCCTTGGACCTGCTCCAGCCTCGCTGGCTTAGGCCCAGAAGCCCTTCCTCAAGGCCCGTGCACTTGCCCCACAGACACACCCTCATCTCTGCTTAACGTGCTGGGCACTGTCCGCTTTGCCGCTGAGACTGTGGCTAGGCAGACTCATTCATTTCTCCAACAAACATCTGAGCCCCTACTACAATGCCAGACAGTGCACAGGCCCAGACGGAGATGTAAGGATGATAGGAGCTATCTGCCCACCCATCTCCTCACAGGGGTTGTCCTTGATGGTCCTCAATGGACAACGAGCTCCATTGTTCTCAGAGCACAGCTTTCAACTTTGTTGCAAGAAACCAGTTTGCTACAGCTGCAAGGGAGAACCCGTGGGAGCTCAGAGGACGGGCAGCCTGGGGAGGTGACAATGGCTTGGACCGTGAGGATGAGTGTATATTTGCCCAGGGGAGAAGTCGGGGTGGGGTGGGGAGTGGCTTCCAGGCTGTGGGACCACGTGCCAGGAAGTGGAATGGAAAAAAATGAGTACCTGGTAGGCAGTGGAACTAGAGGGCACAGAGGGCCTAGAGGATGACCTACCAGACCAAAGGCAGTGTAGGTGGTCCTGGGTGCTCTAGCAGGCTTAGGCACTCATGCCCAGAACTTCTGGGATTGGGCATTCTAGTGGTGCTGGAGAAGCTAGGGATGCCATCAGGATCTACCTGGGGGAAATACCTGGCAGACCCTGTCTGCACTTCCTCCACTGAGGTCACAAAGGAGCCAATGGCCTAAAGAGATGCTGAGCCCTAGGTCCTCCCATCTGCAGCTGGAGCCTGGGAGCCACAGCGTGGAGAATGTGACTCAGCCACCACTAGGGAAGTGTTGGCCACCGGAGAGTGGGCAGAGCTGAGCCCAAGAGGAACAGACACATCTTGCTCACTCATTTCCCTCACTGAATCCAACACAAAGAGGGCACAGGGTGACAGCCAGAGAGTGAGGGAATGCTGCTTGTTGGAACCTGTCCTAAATCCCGGGACAGCTTTCCGGAGCAGTCCTGTGACCTGTGTAGTGATTAGGACCTCCTTCATAGAGCAATACTCAAGCCTGGCTCTCCTCAGGCCTACAGCAGAGCCAGGTAAGTTAGAGGAACTCTGAGGAGGTGTGGAGGGTGGCTGAGACGGTGTTCTTGAGTGCTCAGGGCTGCAGGCTTTCCTTGGTGCACACACAGGCTCCACTCCTCTGGAATCCCAGCCTGATCCTGGAACCAGGTACAATGGCCAAAGCCTGTGATAACACTCAGGCGGAAGCAGGAGGATCATAAGCCCTGCCCAGGCTACAGAATGAATTCAAAGCTAGTCTGAACAACTCAGTGAAACCCTGTCTCCAAAAGTATCTGAGGATTTGGATTTGATTCCCAGTACTGCAGAAAAACAGGAGAAAGGGTGATCCTAATGTCATCCAGTCAGTGGTTACAATGTCATATGTGACAAAATGCACAGAATATAAGTAAAAGTCTCTCTCTCTCCCCGTGATCGACAGGCAACATGACTTCTCTATTACTTCCTTCTGGGTTTTCCTCTGTCACTTTGAAAGCACACCCCTAGTATGTCTGTAGTGGCAAAACCAGCACTGTCACCAAGTCCAGAGCATCCCAGTGACCCCTGTGCTTCAGAGAGCCACACTCTATGACATCATTCAGGACCCTAGAACTTAGCATCAAATTTCACAGTCACCCAGGATATACTTAAGTATCTGAAACAAGTCTGACTGCCCCCAGCACCTCTGACTCCAGCATATGCCAGGGATTTCTTGCTCTACTTCGCTACAAACATGCCCTGCCCGGTGAGGGGTCTCACCCCAAGGCACCCTTTCAGATTCCAGATTCTAGGACACATCCCTGACCAATTAAATCGGAAGCTTAAGCCTGGAGTGTAGGCATTCATGTTACAGGCTCCTCCGGGGTGATTCCAATGTGGTCTCCAAGCCAGCTCCCCAGGCCAGCACTGTAAGAGAAGAGGATGTTCAGGCCCGGCCTCAGGCTTAGCATGCTGGGTGTTGGGTAGCCGGCCTGCAAGCACGTCTGTGCATCCCTGGACAGAGACCCGCAGGTCTGTAAGGAGTGAACTAAAGTGATCTTTTCCCAGGCTAGGTAGGGTATGCCCTTCAGCAGTGCTGTCCAAAGGAAGCCTTGGAGAGACAACCATTCTACAAGGTCAGCATGGGAAGTTTTTGTTTGTTCTGTATGCGTAAGCTAGCACGCCCCAGGGATCCTCCTGTCCTGCATCCCTAGTACCAAGATTACAAGCATACACCACCGGGCCAGACATTTTACATGGGTGCTGAGCCTCGAACTCAGGACTGACTGTGACTGAACGCTTGCTCCTCTGGGCTCTATCTCCCAAGTGCTGGGATTACTGGCATGCACCACAGTGCCCTAACACGGGGTCTTCTGTTTCTGATGAGAGTTGTTTCCTGAGTGACCCCCCACTGGCGGGTGCTGGCGACAGAGACACTGGTTCTAGAATTCCTGTGGACCCTTCCAGGTGTTTGAAGATCTTCATGGATCCTCTTGGCTTCTACATGATTTTTCCTTGTGATAGCTCCTTTTTAATCAAAAGGGAGGGATAATGGCACAAGGGGTGGTCACTATGCTCTTGGGACTGCACCAGGTCAGAGGTGGGGTGGGGTGCTAAGCCCTGAGCACTTCCTGTGGCTTTTCTAGCTCACAATTGGTAGTTCTGCAGGGCCCCTGTCTCAGTCACCACCATTGAGGTTTCCTGTGCAGCTGCCACACTGGAGCCAGGTGCCCCACCACCACCCACAGCAGCAGCCAGTGGTGTTTATGAGGGTGAGGGGCTGGAGGAAGGTTAATCTAGGAAGCTTGAGGGAAGTGCATGCGGGGGAGGTGCAGAGCAAGGACCCCCCAACAGACAGCCCATGCAGTAAGCTCAGTCGAGACAGACACGGGTCTGCACTGCAGTGACTCCTCTCTAGACTGTCCCTAGCAGACTCTGTATTTTTGACTCTTGAAGTCTTTCTCGGGTACATGGCTTGTGATGAACATTTGCCAAGAGGTCCTCTCATGTTCTGCTTGTAAAGAAGGGTTCCCACTGCTGGTCAGAGTAAATCCCATGTGGTTTTTTTGTTTGTTTGGGGTTTTTTTTTTGTTTTTCAAAACAGGGTTTCTCTATGTAACAGCCCTGGCTGTTCTGGAACTTGCTCTGTAGACAAAGTTAACCTCAAACTCACAGAGATTTGCCTGTCTCTGAGTGCTGGGATTAAAGGCCCAGCAATCCTAGTAGTCAAAATATAGACTAAGACCAATTTTGCTCTGTTGTCCAAGGACCCTCATGGAAGCAGCGTGGCTCAACTCCAAGCTCAGGAACCCACTCCAAAGTCTCCCGCTGATTGTTCCAGGTTAGCTGTCTTTTCTTTGCCCTCACAGCCTGGCTCCACCTCAGGGCCTTTTACAGTCAGAGCCTGACTGGACTCAAGAAACCTCCGCTGATCTTTAGGAGTGGTGACAGCGTGTTCTCTAGCCTGAGCCTCACTCTGGAGAGGTGTCTAGTGGAGGCTGAGTTTACCCACCTCTCCTGCTCTGGCTCTCTCTGATGAGGAAGGCCCCTCCGGGGTTCCCAGGCAACAAGAGCAGTTCCTCGGCTCTCTCCCGACTCAGACCCTCATACAGCCATCTGGGGAGCAAGGAGGGGAACAGGTTGAGCTTGTGAGCTTTAATAGAATTCTATTAAAAGGATTTAATACACCTCTGCCTGACCTTGACAAGCTCTCCCCTCCCTTGCCCTCTGGGCTTCCCTCTGAGCAGGCCTCAGAGGCTCAGAGATCCCTCTAGGAGTTGCTCTCAGGGTCCTGACTCCAGAGACTTTGGGGGAACAGCCCTATAAAGGCAGGGTCAGACTTTCTTTGCCTGGAGCCTTCATTACCAAGTGTCTGGGAGGTAGTGGGATGGAGGAGGGACTGTGGGCAGGGCATGGCAGGGCAGCACAGGTTGCCCCAGCCTCTGGCATCACTGCCCAGTCCTCCAGCTCCACTGTTGATCCACACACTCTTACAAGAAGTGCCCCTTGATTTCCCCCCTCAGGATGACCTTACAGACTATGCCTGTCTCCTACATGTCCCCTTCAGGGTTCTCTACACCTGATCCTGGCCACCTTCCAAAGGCCCACACCACAATACCTCCTCTACGGGGCCTTCTCTGGGCTCCCAAATCTCATGGGCCAACCTGAACAAGATATGACAGTTGTCTGCTCCTCTGAAGGCCAGGGCCCAGGCTCTGTTCAGTCTGCAGCTATGCATAAAGAGGACACTGTGGGAAGAGTATAGGAAGGTCCTCAAGGTGGGACTGGGCTGGGTACTCACCCATGGGAGACTTTAGCCACGTACACACTGGGGATGTGGTACTCTCTCCCCGAGACTTCCGATATGACTGTCCACCAATCTCCATCCCTGTGGAGAGATCATGGAGGACCACCTTCATTTGGCGTCTGCAGGGGCTTCTCCAAGTGGAACTTGTAGCACCCTTTCTACTCATTACCCAGAATCCCCACACCAGCTAATCCAGGCTCCTCCTTGAGTGAGGGCCTAGCAGGTGCAAATGATCCATGGTTCTTGTTCCAAGGCCTGACCCCACTCCCTCTTTCCCTGTGGCAGAAAACCACCCAGAGATACAATCACATGGGAGCTTTTAAAAGTGGCCCTGTATAGCGGACAATGAGGACTACTGAGAACTCAAGAACAATGGCAATGGGTTTTTGATCCTACTGCACATACTGGCTTTGGGGGAGCCTAGGCAGTTTGGATGCTCAACTTACTAAACCTGGATGGAGGTGGGCGGTCCTTGGACTTCCCACAGGCCAGGGAACCCTGATTGCTCTTCAAGCTGATGAGGGAGAGGGACTTGATCGGGGAAGGGGGAGGGAGATGGGAGGCGGTGGCGGGGGGGGGGGGGGAGGTGGAGATCCTTAATTGAATAATAAAATTTAATAAAAAAAAATAGGAAAAAAAAATAAAAAGGAAGAGAAAAAATAAAAAATAAAAATAAAAGTGGCCCTGTGCCTTCCTGCTGGCAGTGGAAGGGCCCTCTCCCACAGTACCACCTCAGGACCCAGTGTGTAGACTTACTCAGAGATGATGGTCAGCGGCTCCCCAAGTCTCAGAGACAGTCCAGCCTGTGCACCTGCTGGAAAACTGCCCAGGGCCACCGCTGTGACCTTGCTTCTCTCTAGACAGACAGAGGGATAGACACATTTGCCCCCTTAGTCAGTGCTTCCTCAAGGCATGAGTCAGTAGATTCTTGCCTTGGTCTGGCTCCCCTCATTTACCCTTCCCACGGGTACCCTGAAGTGAGGGGGAGGGAGGGTAACCCCAGAGTCTGAAATGCTCCCAGCAGGCTCTATAGAACCTGGAAGAGCCCACATAGCTTTGGGGGTTCCCATGAGGGCCTTCAGTGCATGTGGCTAGAGGACCAGGCTCCTGGCCGAGCCCCCCTATACATATAACTTCTACAGAGACCTTGATGAAGGATTCCACAACTGGGAAACCGAACACCTACAGGGCTGGGGATACAGCTTAACAGAGCAGCATTTGCCTAGAATGTGCAAGGCCCCGGGTTCCACCCTGGCCCCATGACAAAATTAAAAACAAAACCAAACCCCACGGCAGCTAGAAGCCCCTATCAACACGGATCTGAGTGGGCCTCTGAGAGGGGTGCTCTGAGGGCGGGGCTGGGAGGAAACTCGGGAAGGCTAATAGCTCGGCCTGAGGTTCCAGGAAGGAGGGCAGAGCTAGCACCAGCAGTGACTTGCGGTGAGCAGACAGAAAGTAGGGTCTGTGAGCTGAGGCTAGCCACACACCTGACTCTGGTGTCCCAATTACTCCTACGTCAGGCCCCTGGAGAGATGCCCCTGTGAACAGGCTCTGTCAATCCAAGAGCGCTGCACACAGGCACGGGCTGGACTCCCAGTAGCCTATGTCCAGGGCAGTGAGTGAAGGCCTGTGCTGTCCCTGAGAAGTGCCACCAGAGGCTGCTATTGCAGGCCTGACAGGGCAAGTGCCCCACGGGAGCATGTGACTAAGAGTCCCGATAACCCTGACTGTACCCCACACATGGGGCCCTACTGGGGTCTTCCTCTATCACCTTACCACTGCCCTGATGTTGGTGTGCCTAGTCATCTCTACTCTGCAGAAAGGTCTCAAGGCCTTGATGTGGCACTCAGCAAAGGGAGGGGCATATTCCAATTCCATACCACCCTGTTCACAGGCCCAGGCTGGGGAGAGGGGAGAGTGAGGGGCTGGCTGACGGCTGCACCTCTCAGGACTGGCCCCAGCTTCCTGGGAGGCAAAGACTCCAGTGGAGGAGTGACTGGCCTGAATCACGGAGCTAGAGTGAGGCTAAGACACTGGTCACCCTAGAAACGGCCCCGAGGACTCAGTGGGCATGAAGTCCAGTTCGGAAGTGGGGCATCAGGCGGCAAGCAGGGGACCCCCACTTTCCTCACATGAGCCGGCACAGTCTGGCAACCCCTCCTTAAGCTTGCAGGGCCTGTAGGTGTCTGTTGAAAACTAATTCGCCGACCTCACTTTTCCTTCCTTCCTCCGTCCTTTCTTAGTAAGGGTCCCCAAAAGAGAGACTTGCTAGCATATGGACGCAGGATGCCAGGAAAAGTAGTCAAGGTCAACGGGAAGGTTCTTTGTCCCTAAGGAGCTCCCAAAGTACCAAGGTCCCATAGGACTCTGGGATGCTCTCAAGAGGGAGCTGAGGTTCCTGTGGGGAAGGGGGAGACGACAGATATACAAGGGTCCATGAGATAGGTAGGGGCTGAATGGTCCCTGCTGTAGGTAGGAGCACCCATTACCACGTCTTCTCTCTTAAAAGGTTAGTAGAAACCCTCACAGCAGGAAGCTTTTCAGATGGGGGGGGTGTCCTTTCCTGCCCAGAGTCTGGTGTCCCAGCAGCTGGGAATGCCTGATGCCTCCCTCCTATGGAGGTCTCTCTTCCATAAGCTTGGAACAAAGAAGCTGCTAAGGTTCCTTGCCCTCCTGAGTGGGCAGTCTCCCGAGTAGTTCCCGCTGGCCCAGTGGCTCACCTTCACACTTCTCTTCTTCAGAAAGGCTACTCCGACCTGCCCCTCTGCACACTCTCATCCCCACAACACTCGTCACAAACATAACATGGCCGCCGCTCAGTGGTTTAGCTTCTGTCTCTGGGCGGGGACGGACCCATCTCATCCATTGTGTCCTAAGCTCCTGTCACATAGCTTGGCACCTGGCAGAGCCTCAGTAAGCTCCAGATGGAGCCAGGTCTGGGGGGACAAATGGCTCCTAGACTAGGCTAGTGAAAACCCATATTCCTCTCAGACAAGGAGCTCCATTGAGAGATGGAGGCCATATGGAGGGAAGAAAAGGTTCTCCGAGCCAGGTACATCTACCAGGGGTGGTCACTACCCTCAGAAGCACCCGGATGACTCAATAGCCTGCCACCTACCTCTAACTCAGTGGAAAAAGAGGCGGTCGGGGTGGTTTTCAGGGCTCTTCCTGCAGGTCTCTCACTGTAGATGAGGGGGAACCCACTGTGTCTGGGTGCTGGTAGCAGGGAGGTGGGGGCTTGAGTACAGAACAGGAAAAGACACTCTGCCACTTTAAGGGATCTGGGTGTTGAGGAACAACAGTTTGTGCCTAAGCCCAGATGCCCAGCCATCTTGGTTCTGCAGTCTCTAGTGTAGGTTATTAATACTCCCTGCACCCCTCCTAACAGTGCTTCTGGGTGTGGATGATCTCCTTATCCGTGATGGTTAATTCTCTGGACCACCATGGCTCCACACAGCATTTAGATAGTATCTGGTCAAACCAGTCTGGATGTTTCTGTGAGGAGTTTCCAAACAAGGCAAACCCCCACCCCCACTGCGAAATTAAAGACAGGCTCTTTTAGTGTAAGCCAGGCTAGACATAAACCCACAATTTTTTTCGCCTTCTAAATGAAGGATGTATAGGCTTGCATTGCTGCAGCTAGCATGATGCCCAACTTCAAACACATTTTTGTGCATGTGCTGGGGATGGAGCCACAGGCTCTAACCCCGAGTTCTACTTCCAGCCCCTCACATTAATGTTCTTACCACTATTACAAGTTCAGCAGAAGCTGGGAGCTTGTGGCTCACTGGCAAGAGTGGTCATGGCTCTCATTGAAGTTTGGGGTTGTGTTGGGGTTGTTGGCCAAAGCCCCACAGGTGATGAGCTCTAGGTCCCTAGACCTGGGAAGGGCCTGGTGGCCCCACAGACATAACTTACCTGCTTGTGTGGACACAGATCCCTGGACTGGACCAGAGGAGATGGTGCTGGAGCTTGTGGGCAGGCTTTTCTCCCTGCTGGGCCAACTTCCCATCATTCCTCAGCAGACTCTCAGGAGCACACTGCTGAAAGAGACCTGAAAAGGGTGCTTGCTGCTATGGGGACACAGCCCATGCTAATCTGTGAGATGCTCCTTCCAACTTTAAACCTTTGGCCGTGCCTGGCACAGAAAACAAACTCAGTGAATGGCATTTGAATGGAACCAAAAAGGTGAGATTATAACCTGTCCTACTATAATCATTGAGATATCTGGAAAGGATTAGCGAGCCAGCCCCCCTCACTGAAACACTTAATAGAAATTATTGGAAAATCAACATTTTTCTAGAAACCAAGGATGTGCTTAGTCCGAGGACAGCACACTGTGCAAACACTCTGCTCACTTTGGTTCATTCTGTTGATGTGTATTGAGAGCCTTCAGTGGGCCTCACAATGCTGAGGACAGGACATGGAACTGTAGGGTAATGGCAGATTGAACAAATATTCCAACTGAGCCTGCTGGCAGTCACAGGACTGTGAAGCAATGGGACCAGTTGACCCCAAGAGTTTGGGGACAACCTAGGGAACACAGTGCTATAGCTCATAGTCTCATAAAAACAA
The DNA here is from genome assembly GCF_000317375.1 of Microtus ochrogaster. Taxonomy (NCBI): domain Eukaryota; kingdom Metazoa; phylum Chordata; class Mammalia; order Rodentia; family Cricetidae; genus Microtus; species Microtus ochrogaster. Next base: position 21,328,145 of record NC_022033.1, on the reverse strand, counting down.
AAAACAAAAACTTCTCAGGAACACAACAGAATAAGTGAAAAAGGAAGAGCTCCTGGAAGAATTTGTAACAGGCTCTTCAAAACCAGGAAGGAAGTATGGCCCCAGGGCTGGTTTTCCAGAGCATTATCTTCCATACCCAAATGTTGGGTGTGGTTACCCCACTTCTCAGATGAGGAAAGGGGCACCAAGAGTGGAAGTGACAGTCAGTACCTCAGAGCCTTGCAAGTCACTGTTGTGTCACATGGACTGACAGATTCCCGGCTATTTTCACCAATAGTTCAGTGTCACCTCTGCTGTGGCTCCCATCCCAAGGCCTCTTGGCTCCCCCTTAGCTCCTCTCTAACCCTAGGAAGGGGCCATCCAGAGTCAGTCATGGCCTTGCCCTAGGGCCACACGCTGCCTGGATTAGGGTGTTGTCCATCAATGCCATGGGATGACATCCATGTCCTGGAACAGTCCCCATGGAGTGGACCCAGTCTTGCTGGGAGGAGTGCTCCTCTGTGCCAGCCCCCACTCCTCTGCCCACCTGTCCTGCAGCCCCATTTCATCAGCTGGAGAAACAGTGATCTCTGCTGCCTCTCTGTGCAGCTCAGAGTCCACGGCAGAGCTCAGGAGCACCAAGCAGGCTGGGGCCCCACGACTGGCTCTGGATGGCCCCTTCCTCTCAGACTCTGGGGACTGGGTGGCCTTGGTGAGAGGGGTGATTCTGCTGCCTCCTGAGGGCTGGGATTCACTCACTACCAGGGCAATTCTTCCATTTCAGCTGCCTATGAGTATGAGGTTCAAGTTTAGTGCTTGGCTTTACATCTCTGCGATGGGTAGCATGGGTGACTAACTCAGACCAGCTGTGTGACCTCAGGCAAAGCATGCAGCAAAGCATGCAGCAAAGCACGCAGCAAAGCATGCAGCAAAGCATGCAGCTCGTAGGGTCTCCTGCGATGAAGGAGGACTCCAGTGGGCTGAAGGGAGGATTAGAGGTGATTAACTTCCTGACTCTGGCTCAGCAGGGCCACAACCTTTAGGACCCTTGGGCCATAAGGGCCCTGCTTTTTGCTGGACACATCTCCAGGACTCTGCAACTTTCTCTTCCTGGTTTGGATAAGGCACAGTAACTAGTGGGGAATACGAGGCCCAAGTAGTGGCAGTGAGGCCGAGGGTAAATAGGTGGTGGCCACATTTACAGACGAGATCGGATCATTTGGTATATGTCGTCCTGGAGCCTGACTACAAAGCTCACTCCCAGTCCCAGAGGAAACCATTCTTTCTCACTTGTCCCAAGTCTACCAGAAAAAAAAAAAAGCAAGCATACTTACAGGTTTGTCATCAGAAGTTTGGTGAGGGTACTTGGGCAACTCGCACTTGAGCCTGACAGGTCAAGCCTTTGCAAGTGCGAAGTTAGATGTCACTGTAGATACCAGCACATTCAGATCTCAGCCTGGAGGATCACCAGAGGCGTTCGGAGTAAGCTGGGGTAAGCTTAGTCTTGTTAGTGGACAGCTATTTCCACAATACTGGTGCAGGCACCTTTTGCTTCTCGGAGAAACCAGATCAGGCCGTCCTAACCAGCACTGCGGGGCCAGAGAGTGAGGCCCAGGGATCTGAGCCCCTTGTAGACACAGGTGTCGCTCCTCAGAGCTCCAGCTCCCAGCTGCAGACTCTGTGGTTCTCATAACCCCACAGCCTCCCCGCCTCTATTTCCTCTGACGGCATCATAGACCATGGAGGCACCACATTGCCCCTTTCCTGTTCCTGGGAGCAGCTGCCCCTCCCATCCTCATGCTGGAGCTCCTTCTTGGCTTTTTGAATCCATATGATGCAAGGAATTAAGAATGAGGAGGGATGAGCAGGAGCTTCCCATGCAGGCCTGTCCACAGGAATCACCAGAGAACTCAATCTTAGCAGCTTTGCATCCAAATATTCAGAGGGGAAATCTAGGCATAGGAATCACCTAGGATCTTGTTCCATGAGGGACTCTGAAGTGGGACTCATTTCTGGGCCAGTGTGATGGCTCAGTGAGCAAAGATGCTTGCCACCAAGCCTGATGACGCCAGCTCAATCCTCAGGACCCAATGGTGGAAGTAAGAGAAGTGATTTCTGGAGGTTGCCTTCTGCATACAGCCACATCACCCTGAATTTTTAAAAAATTTTTTAAAATTCATTTTACATACCAACCACAGTTCCCCCTCCCTCCCCTCCTCCTACTCCCCTCCCATCCACTCCCCATTCAATTCTCAGAAAGGGTAAGGCCTCCCATGGGAGTCAACAAAGCCTGGCACATGGAGTTGAGGCAGAACCAAGCCCATTCCCCTTGCATCAAGGCTGAGCAAGACATCCCACCATAGGGAATGGGCTCCAAAAAGTCAGCTCATACACCAGGGATAGACCCTGGTCCCAGTGTCAGGGGCCCCACAAACAGACCACATGCAGAGGGCCTAGTTTGGTCGGTCCCTTGCAGGCTCCCCAGCTGTCCTTGAGCTCCCACTAGCTCGGGTCACCTGTCTCTGTGGGTTTCCCCACTATGATCTTGAAGCCCCTGCTCATATAATCCTCGTCCTTCTCCTCGACTGGACACCCTGGAGCTCAGCCCAGTGCTTGGCTGTGGATCTCTGCCTCTGCTCCCGTCAGCTTCTATGACAGCATATAGGTTAGTTAGAAGGCCAGTTCAGGCACTCTCTCCACTATTCCTAGGAGTCTTAGCTGGGGTCATCCTTGTGGACTCCTAGGAATTTCCCCAGCACCAGGCTTCTCTCTAACCCCATAGTGGCTCCCTCTATCAAGACATCTCTTTCATTGCTCTCCCTCCCCATCCCTCTCCCAACTTGACCATCCGTTTCCTCGTGTTCTCATCTCCCATCCTCTCCCTTCTGCCCCCCAATCCCTAACTCACAATCCACAGCCCAAGAGGAGCTAGGGAACAAGGAGAACCCAAAGAGGGACACATGGATTATCCTGGGAAGAGGAAATAGGAATCACTGACTTTAAACAACAGATAGTTCAAAGTCTAGGTGCTATAACCCTGGAATTCAAGCCAGATGCCATGACTCTGTGGAATCTCTACAGACCCTTATACTGGTCCCAGCCAGTCAATAGTCCACACAGTAACTACATCCCCACATCCCTCAGACCCGCTCTCTCCTAAAATCACTGCAAATGTTGTCCAAGTGAAACCAAAATCCAACCTTGTGGCCCAAGCCATCCAGATATCTGCTCTGCATATTTCCCTTTAAAACGCCACTGAGTGCAAAAAAAGTCCCTTTGCAGAAGTGCTACAAGAAAGCATGTCTAAAATCACAGAACTATGCACACACAGACACAGACACGCGTGCTCGCACACACATGGAGTTGAGAATCAAAGAATCTCGTCAGATACATATTTGAGGGAGCACAGGGAAAGGCTGGCAAGAGAAGATATGGAGATCAGATCAGATCAAGATGTTGGAATCTGGGGCTTGTGCGATGGCTCACTGGGTAAAGTCACCAAACCTGATCACCTGAGTTCAATCCCAGGGGTGAAGAAGATAACCAATTCATGAAGGTTGTTCCCTCACCTCCACCCATGCACACACTAACTCAATAAATGACATTGAAATGTTATAGCAAGGGCATGGGTGTGGTTCTTAGCACAGGTGGAAAGGGGTGTGTGGAGAGACTGGCAAATCCAAGCTACTAGAAAGAGAGAGAGATGCCGTGGGCATGCATGAGGCCAGCTGATGCAGAACAGAAATGTTCTATTATGGAGTGGTCCTCTGAAGGAGGGCTTACATGATCCAGAGAGGACCTATCTGCTTAGCGGGGCACCTTCATGGTCTGGTGTGTGTTCGGGAGATTAGGGGCCTCACAGGTTTCTTGAACTCCATCTGACTGATTGCTGGCCACAGGTTGGTTGAAATAAATTTTTTCAGATCCGATGTTACTGGGGGCTGAGTACGTTCATGATCGGGCGAGCCGGGTCATGCTGGCAGATGGTACTGTAACAAAGAACCAGGAGATCAGGAGGAGGAGTTTGGAGAAGCTCAAGTGCTCTACAGGCTTCACCTAAGACTTCACCTTTCCCAGCCCACCTACGATGATGTCAGCACAGCATAAGAGGTGCCCCTCTGCACCCTTTGCTCTAGGTGAGTGACTGTATGCAAGGCTGCTGTGATCTCCTGTATCTGGATTCTCCCCAGATTTGACTTCAGAGTCTGATGGGAAACCCTAAAGGCAGAGTAAAGCCTCTTAGCTGTGACCACACCATTCATACGGTGATTAGGAAGGTGGCTTTGGGAACACACACTGGTCACCAAAACCTGCAGTGCATGCAAGACTAAACCAAAGAACAAAAGAACAAACAAGTAGGACGTGTTCTACAGTGTAAGTCCGGAACAGTGAGATTGCTGTCCATGCCCAATGACCTCCTGACACAGGTAAATGCTGATGAGCGGCTGCCCATCTCATACACAGGCACAGACGAAAGCCCCGCACTCATTGGTTTCCACTTAAGGCTGATTAGTCGATGGGTTAGTTATATTCTGAGAACCATGAACTCTCAGATGTCAAACTCACTCCATCACCCATAAATAGAGAGCATATACTACTCACTGTAGCCCATCCCCTGCAAAAAGTACTTGAAGGCCTTGGTGAGCTTCCCAGCCTGGGAGGACAACACAAGAAGTCATCAATCACTGCAGTGGTATTCTATTTGTATTTTAATAAATAAAGCTTGCCTGAAGATCAGAGTGCAAAGCTAAATCACTAGAGGCCAGGCACACACCTTTAATCCCAGGACGCGGGAGACAGAGGCAGGTAGATCTCTGTGAATTCAAGGCTACCCTAGGCCATGCAGAAATAGATCCAGGTGGTGGTGGTGGCTCACACCTTAAATCCCAGTGTTTGGGAGTTACACATCTTTAATCCCAGCACTAGGGAGGTGGAGACAGGAGCAATATGGCTGGGCAGAGACAGGAGCTCACTGGAGTGTGGAGTCTGAGGTTTGGTGGAGACACAGTCTAGGCAGTCTGAGGACCGCCCCTTTGGTCTGAGCATTGGCAGAGGTAAAAGGTCTCTCTAATGGCTGGCTGCTCTGCTTCTCTATCTTCAACTTTAACCCCTATATCTGTCTCTGGATTTTTATTATTCGTGCTACAAATCATCTGGGCATGGAAGCACAAGCTTTTAATCCCAGCACTCAGAGGCAGAGGCAGGTGGATCTCTGTGACTTCGAGATCAATCTGGTCTATGTAGTGAGTTCTTGGCTGGCCAGGGCTACATAGTAACGGCCTGTCTCAAAATGAAGAATGAATGAATGAATGTATAAATAGATAAATAAATAAATAAAGCAAACAATAACAAATGAAAAATTTAAAAAAGAAGGCATTGCTCTTTGCATAGGTGGAGAGGTAGCAATGACTCTCTCTCTCTCTCTCTCTCTCTCTCTCTCCTCTCTCTAATTATTATGAACACTTTCTTACCTGAACCACTTGGGGCAGTCCTCCACAGTCTGCCATCTAGAAGAGGAAGAACACCTAAGTCAGCAGGACCTCCACAAAGGGGAACGCTCTCAGTATTCCATGTCCTTTAGAAGGGGCTACTTGACGGACTTGACTCTGTTTGTTTGTTTGTTTGTTTGTTTATTGGCAGGGGCTCTCTATGTAGCCATGGCTGTTCTGGAACTCTCTGTGTAGACCAGGCTCACCTCAAATTCACAGAGGTCCTCCTGCCTCTGCCTCCTGAGTGCTGGCATTAAAGATGCTCACCACTATATTTGGCTTTAACTTGTCTCTATCTAAAGGGATATGAATTCCATGGTAGCATAGCTAGAAAACTTTATGCCAGGCATGGTGGCACATACGTTTAATCTTAGCACGTAGGAAGCAGAGGCCAGCCTGGTCTACAAAATGAGTTTCAGGACAGCCAAGACTAGACCAAGAAACCCTGTCTCAATGCCCCCAAAACAAACAAACAAATAATCAAAAACTTTATTTAAAAGGGAACTCTTAGTATTTAAGATATGGACTGCTACAGAGAGCCTAAGAGTGTGAGGCTTGGTTAGTTAAGTGTCTGCTGTGTAAGCATGAGGACCCGAGTTCAGATCCCAGTACCAGCCTTGGTGGTGCCTGTTTGTCACCCCAGGGCTCTGGAAGAGGCAGATCTCTGCATTTATTAGCCTGCCAGAATAGCTAAGTCTATGCAGCTCAGGGCTGCAAAGATGGTTCGTGAGTAAGAGCACCATTCCTCTTGCATAGGACCCAGGTTCACTTCCCAGCAACTACAAGGAAACTCAAAACATCTGTAACTTCAATTCCATTGAACCCAAAGTCTCTTCTGACCTCCACGGGCTCCTGCCGATACATGTTCACATAATACACTCACACATACATACATACACATAATATAAAATAGGTATTTAAAGGAGAAAGACCCTATCTCTAAATATAATGTGGAGAGGCAGGCATGGTATCCCGCACTTTTAATCTCAGCACGTGGCAGAGGCAGGTGGATCTCTATGAGTTTACATAGTGAACTTCATAGCTAGGGTTACATAGTGTGACTCTCTCTCAAAACAAAATGAAGAAGAGAATAACACCCAGTGTTGGCCTCTGGCCTTCTCACATTTGCATGTGCATCCCAGGCATGTTTGTACACGCCCACAAGAGTGAACCCATGCACATGTACGTGTGTGTATGAGTGTGTGAGTGCATGCATGTTTGTGTATGTGAGTGTGTGCATGCATGTGTGTGTGTGCGTGCGCATGTATGTGTGCATGGTGGTTCATGTGTGGCGTGTTTCAGGAGCAAACCCAGGTTGTCAAGCTTATATGACAATGCTCCTCAATGAGGAGGCACACTTGAACCTGTCTCGGACACACTCAGCACACATGGGACAATCATAAGGCCTGCTGACATGTTTGTTTTGGACAATCTCATGGGGACGTTAGGTCCTAAAGCCCAAACCCTCGATGTATGTCAGGCACACACAGCATTCAGATTTTGATGTTTCCCGGCCTTCTTGGCAAAAATGTGAACAATCCTATTGCCAGGGGTTTGAGACAGTCTAGTTTTCTTAAAGGCTGTATTTGCTGTATTGTAGGGAACCTATAATGGTGTCTCAAAGGCTGGACCATACTGAGTGCCTCCAAGCACTGTCCAAGGAAGAAGAAAAAGAAAGGGCAATGGGGAGAAGTAGCTGTCTGTCAGCCACGACAGCCCAGGCCTTTAATCCCAGCATGTGGGAGACAGAGCAGGCAGATCTCTGTGAGTTTAAGATCATAGTGAGTTCTGGGCTGGCCAGGGCATTGTAGAGAGACCTTGTCTCAAAAAGAAAATAGATGAATAAAAAAGTCCAAGAGTTGTTGTCTGGGTGTGGGGCTGTAAAAATGACAGGGTGCGTGCCCGACCTGTACGAAACCTAGGGCTTAGGGCCCAGCATGATCCCCGGCACTGCATGTGTTACACACGGTGGCACACGCCTGAAGTCCCGGCACGTGGAGGGTGGAAGCAAAAGGATCAGAAGCTCCAGATCATCTTCAGCTACACAGAATTCTGAGGTCACCTTGGGATACCAGAGACCTTTTCCCCCAAAAGAGTTGCTGTCTGCCTGCTGAGAGTGTACCTATCCTAACTATCAGAGTGTTTCCAGAGCTTTCTTACCAAAACAGCAAGGTTCAGACTCTAAAAAAATAACACTGAATCATTAACATTTTTAAAAAACATTTCTTCTTTTAAAGAACCATGGACTTCTTTTCTCCTCTGAGACAGGGTCTTACTATGTAGCTCTGGTTGCCCTGGAACCCATAATGTAAACCAGGCTGGCCTCCAACTCACAGAAATCCACCTGCCTCTGTCTCCTGAGAGCCGGGATTAAAGGCATGTGCCATTACACCAGCCCAGCGAATTATTAACATTTTTGTTACAGTTTTTGTTTTGTAGACAGTCTCCCTACGTAGCGGAAGCTGTCCTCTAAATAGAGATGCTCCTGCTCCCACCTCCCAAGTCCTAGTGTTACAGATGTGTGCTACCACAGCTGGCCATTCAGTTTTGATGATCTAGGGAAATGTTTATGTCATGAATGGGAGTAAAACAGAGCTATAAATACCTTTTGGGGGGCATTTTGAGTAGGTTTCTTTCTCTTTGTAGCCCTGGATATCCTGATATCACTACAAAGTGATATACTCACTTTGTAGACCAGGCTGTCCTTCAACTCACAGAAATCCACCTGCCTCTGCCTCTCGAGTGCTGGAATTAAAGGTGTTTGCCACCTTGTCCAGTGCATACCTTCTGATTTTTAATGATATAAAAGAGTACAGGAAAAAGACACCAGTACTGGGGCTGGAGAGATGGCTCAGTGGTTAAGAACACCAACTGCTCGTTCAAAGGACCTGGGTTCAGTGCCCAGCACCCACATGGCAGCTCAAAACTGTCTGAAACTCCAGTTTCAGGGGACCTGACACCCTCACACAGACATACATGCAGGCAAAACACTAATGCTCATAAAATAAAAAAATAAATAAAATTTTTAAAAAAGACTCCAATACCTTTACTATATATAATCTTTTGTACTATGATTATGAGGAATTTAAAATTTTGTTCTGTTTATTCTATTTTCCAATATCTATGAGGACTGTGGCAGTTTGAAATAAATGGCTCCCGTAGGCTCACATGTCCGAATGCTTGGCTCCTAGTTGGCAGAACTATTTAGGAGGTGTGGCCTTGTCAGAGGTGGTCACTAGGGGTGGGCTTTGAGGTTTCAAAAGACTTGTACCATTTCCAGTGTGCCCTCTGCAATATCTGTGGCTGTGACCTCACAGCTCTTCCGGTCACCATGCCACCTTTGCCCCATCATCACAGACTTAACTCTCTAAACTGTATGCCCAATTAAACACCTTCTTTAATATGCTTTCTTTGTCGTGGGGTTTTACTGAAGCAAAATAAAGTAACTCCCACAAGGAGAACATCCTCAGGAAGCTCTGCTCCTTAACCAGCGAACAACAGAATCACGAGCAGCTTTTCTGCAAGGTTTCCTAGGAGCACCCTCATTGGAATTGTGCTAACTCACTCACACGTGGTCGGCAGTGCCAGAACATACATTACCTTCAGTAACGTATTTATCGGGTCAAGGCGAGAGTTACATTCAACCTTTCAGAATAAAAAGGAGAAAACAATTTCATAAACTCTTAGGAAAATAACCAGGGGCTTGGCGTCAGAATGAGCCTACAAGATCGACAGCTCGGACTGCTAGTGACTGCCCCCGTCAAACAGAGTACCAACATGGACTGTGGGGCTTCAAGTGGGTCTCCTATCGGATCCTCCAGGACACATTACTACTGGGAATGAGCTGGCAAGTTAGCTTAGTTAGTATGGGCACTTGCCACCACCCGGATGACCCGTGTTTGATCCCCAGACCTCAAATGGTGGAAGAAGAGAACCAGTTCCTGCACACTGTTCTCTCACCCCCACATGTACACAACACGCACATACATGCACACACACATGTACACACGTACACATACATGTACACACATGTATACATACATGCACACACATATATACACACATGTACACACGCACACTGAGTAAATTCTCATCTTTCACAGCACATTATTGCAATTGCTAGAAAAATGGACTGCCACAACCAGAGATGTCACAGTTCTGACAGGGCAGGGACCAAGAGAGACTTGTAAGAAATGGTTCTATAGAAACATGAGACCAGATATAACTGAAAATATCGGAAAGCCAGGTGGTGGTGGCACACACCTTTAATACCAGCACTCAGGAGGCAGAGGCAGGTGGATCTCTGTGAGTTCGAGGTCAGCCTGGTCTACAGAGTGAGTTCCAGGACAGCCAGAGCTA
>NC_022033.1:21313207-21318068 GCF_000317375.1 Microtus ochrogaster | reverse complement strand
GGAAAGAAGGAGGGAAAGAAGGAAGGAAGGAAGGAAGGAAGGAAGGAAGGAAGGAAAGAAGGAAGGAAATATTTCAGACGCAAACTTACAGCTGAGACTCCAGTCGCCTTTACTATGCTCTATATTGTAGGACATAAAATTAACTTTTGGGCTCTACCTTCCCCAGTAACTCAGCCTCAAATCTGGCATATTTAATATAATCAGGGCTACATTAAAGAAAAGTTTGTCTTGGGTAATTGGATCATAACTACCCATCCTTCTGCTTTGTAACATTTTCCTCATTCTTTACACTGAGCATTTTTCCAATGTGTAATGTACTTTAGAAGTAAGCAGAGAAAGGCTGCAAGTCCTCAGTCGCCTTCCATACTGTGGGATTTGTAGTAATTTACCCCAGGTGGAAGGCTGATTCTCTGTTAGAACTCTGACAATAAGTATATAGCGTTTTATTGTGCTAATTGCCACAGAGTTGACAGCAGCTCACAGAGCCATCAAGGTCCACACAGATCAATCGATAAGACCTGGTCACTGATGGGTGTTGCAGAATATTTGTTTAACTATGCAAAGATGTGCCTGGTGGTGGTGCACGCCTTTAATCCCAGCACTCAGGAGGCAGAGGCAGATGGATTTCTGTAAGTTTGAAGCTGGCCTGATCTACAGAGCGAGTTCCATGACTGGTTCCACAGGTACTGAGAAACTTGTCTCGAAAAACAAACAACAACAACAACAACAACAACAAAACCACACAAAAATATGTTGCACTTGTTTAACTATGTAAAGATGTGCTGCTGTTTTACCTTGACTCCCTAGAATGGCCCATAGTGAGGGTGGAGGTATAGGCAGATCTTCTGGGCAGGGAGAGTAAGTAGGAGGAATTTAGGCTTGAAGAAAGGAAGAAGGAAAAGGAGAGGCCAGGGGCCAGCCACCCAGATGTGGAGGAAGCAGGATATACAGAGTGAAAGAAAAGTAAAAAGCCCCAAGGAAAATGCAGATGGATAGAAACAGGTTAAATTAAGTTAAAAGAGCTAATGGGATAAACCTAAGCTAAGGCCAAACAGTCATAATTAATGAATGCGACTTTATTGGGAGCTGGTTGGCGACCCAAAGAAAATTCCAATTACAGCTGAGGAGCTGATTTTCAAAATATGTAACAGTAAAACCTGGTAGGTGGAATTAGATGCATCATGGCCTTGTGTGGCCATGTTTCCATGACACATTGTGTCAGCTGTGTTCCTGCCACATACATGGTTCAATTAGATACAGCATGACCTTGTGTGGTCATGTTTCCATGACACACTGTGTCAGCTGTGTTCCTGACACACACACTTGACTACACTTCAATCCCAGCTGCTCACATCAGGACATACTTACCACAGCCTCCACAGCAGGTAAATTGTCCCCTACCACCAGTAAAGTAGAACACCTAGGAACACGCCGAAGAGGAGATGGTCAGCAAGTAAAAGGACAATGGACTCATCATGACAGGCAGATACACAGCCATTCAGTGGGGAGACTGGGGCACTTACTTTAATGTTTTCAACCTGTTATCATTTTGGTCTGGTTTGGGTCTTTTAAGCTTCAGGTCTCTGCGTCTAGACAGACAAAGCAGAATCAGTATCGTTTGCAGGAGATCATGGTTCTTCATGTGTTTCCCGAACATGTAATCCAGAGTATGACAGTCTAGGAACACTGTCTTCACACCTCAGGATGGAAGGGCCCTGAGCTATTCTCCTTAGCAGCTGTTTCCATGGCACCATGCATGCTACAGAGCAGGAGCGGATTTTACGGATGCTAAAAAGGGAGAGAACTTTAAAACTAACAGGAGCCCTACTGAAATCCTCAAGTCTAAATTGAATTTTTCAAGTGGTCTTTAGGAATGAGTCCCTTAGGAGGAGGGGATGACATACCTTTACTTTTTGGGACTGAGAAGAGGGAAGGACTTTCTTTGTAACAATCTAACATAGGATTTTACTTTCAGTGCTGGGATCAAACACAGACCTTGTGAATTGAGACAAGCATTCTTCTAATAGAATTTCAACTAAAAATAGGGACACCCTGGAGAGCTGGCTCAAGCCTGGCTGGGCTCCCTGTTGGCTGTGTAACTGGGGAAAGTTACATTGACCCAATTCCTCAGGCTTTTTCCTCCTCCCAGAGAGGGAAGAGGAGCCAGTGTTTTCACCCTGAGAGGCAGTTCCCAGGACAGAATCAGCACACCTCCCTCACTCTCACAGTGGAGGAAGATGTGTGTAAATTCTGGAATATAACAACTTTTTTTTTTTTTTTTTTGTATTTCAGCACCCACATGCCACTTCTGCCTCTGAAACAATTCCAGCAAAAAGCAATTAAGGTAAAGCTCAAGAGTTCTCCGCTTTGTTTTCTATACACATGGGCAGATAGCACATACAAGTTATCACACAACACGGGGAAAGCTCCTGCCTCTTTTCTCTTATAGATGTCAGTCATTCCTTTGCCCTCGCCTACAGGAATGGGAACACTGTACCTATCGTAAGACCGCAGGAAAAGCTCTAGGTTTCCTTGGTTGATATCTTGGGCAATGCGTAGTCTGTAGCTTTGAATCAGTTCCAGGTTGGTCCTCAGCTCTTCCTAGAGTAAGTAGAAGACATTTTCTAAGCTACAGAGAATACAGTCTGAGAGGCACACATACACACCAGAGCAATATAAAATTTTAAGTTTAGTGGGTATATAGAATGGAAAAAATTTCTTTGCATTGGTGGGAAAAGGTGTATCAGGAATAATTGGGAAGATAATAAATCCAGAACCGTATGTAAATATCACCATGAAGTCTCGTAGAGAAACAAAATAAGGAAAAAAGCTTGCAGTCTACAGCAAAGGCGTGAAGGGAGCCAAGAAGATAAAGTAAGGACAGTTTCCTGAAACAATTACTCTCAGGAAATGTGGCTGCGGTACCAACTGCAATCAAAGGAAGATTATGATGAGAAAAATGAATAGTGAAGTTAAGGAGATGGCTCAGTCACTAAGTCCCCGCTGTGCAAGCATGAGGACCTGTGAAGGTGCACCCCTTGCAATCCCAGACCTGAGAGGCAGAGACATGGAGATCCCTGGGCTCCCTAGCCAGCCAGTCCAGCCTAACCAGCCAGGAATGGGTCCCAGTGAGAAACTCTGACTCAACAACAGGACAGTTCCTAAGCAACACCACCAGATACACACACACAAAGTAAGTGGAGACACTCATTCGTTTCCTGGCTGCCCAGACCCAAATAATCACACAAAACGTATATTAATTACAACACTGGTTGGCCAATGGCTTATTCCTACCTACCTCTTCTATCTTAAATTAACCCATTTCTCTTAACCTGTGTATCACCATGAGGCTGTGGCTTACTGGAAAGGTTCTTGACATCTTTTTTCTTTGGCAGCTACATGGTGTCTCCTTGACTCTGCCTACTTTCTCTATATATCTGTTTGGATTTCCAACCTGGCTGTACTCTGCTAAGCCATTGGCCAAAACAGCTTTATTCATCAAACCAATAAAAGCAACACATATACAGAAAGACATCCCCAGATCACCTCCCCTTTCCTGTTTATTTAAAAAGCAAAGTTTTAACATTAACATAGTAAAATTACATATACAAAACAGTTATTGATGTGGGATTCCCCTCTGTATGCTATGAATATTTTTATTACCATTAGTTAATAAAGAAGCAGGGAGACACCATGTAACTTCCATAGGAGAAAGACGCCTGCTAGAACCTTATTGGTAGGCCACAGCCTCGTGGTGACACACAGATTAATAGAAATGGATTAATTCAAGACGTAAGAGTTAGTTAAAAATATGCATAAGTTATTGGCCAAACAGTGTTATAATTAATATAGTTTCTGTGTTATTATTCGGGTCTGGGTGGCTGGGAAATGAATGAGCAGTCTCCACTTACAAGTTGTCAAGCAAGATTTATAGTTACAATATTTAGTTCATTTACATTTGGTAAATTAAGGATAATACTTTATCATCTATCTTATCTTTAGGAGTCTAAAGTTTCATATCTAATTTATCTTTTATCATCAAGAAAAACTATAACTATCTGTCTTCAACTCCATCAAAGACCCCAGAAGGATATAATGTTACCTAAGTAAACAAGAAGCACATTGTAAGCAACTTCCAAAACTCTAGAGTTGACAGAGACATCTTGCTGCCTGGACAGTCACCCAAAGTTTTTCTGTATTATGGGGGCACCCATCTTCAGCCTACAGGCCCATAGTAGCTGGCAGACTTTTCCACAAAGCAGGAAATTTGAAAGAGTATTTTGCCTATGTTGGCAGTTTGTGAGTCACTTTTGTCTTGTCCTGAAGAATGGCCGTCTCTTTCATGAAGTAGGAGCCCTGAAGGACTGTCTCACCTTTTGGCAACTTCAGCAGTCATTTTTCTGTGGATCCTGCATGTCCAGTTTATACAGCATACCATCAAGCAGTCCAGACAAGAATAGTTTCTTGCCCAAATGGCTAGCCTTGTCATGTGTTTCTTCAATGCCCATAAACTTCTCTGATGTAACTGGTTCCACCAGAAGCAGACATATCTCACTGTCAAGAAAAATCTAAGTTTTTAAAACCTTTAAATGCCATATTCTGTAGGCCTTTGAAGTGTTGAAGATTATCTTTCTGAAATGTATTTCTGTATATATAGAAAACCTAACTAACATGACTAAAAGTTTGGTTATTATAGATGACCTTGTATTAAACTATATTTCTTAATTATATATTAAATTTTAAATGAACTGTCTAAACATAATACCTTAAACAAGAGTAGAAATACATATACATAGTATAACAAAATTGACCTTAAATTTGTATCAATAGACCAAGATCCATACCAATGCAAAATATTTAT
>NC_022033.1:21309570-21312297 GCF_000317375.1 Microtus ochrogaster | reverse complement strand
TGCGCCACCACCGCCCGGCGCCAATGTACATTTTTTAAAAACAAACTGTGTCTTGTTTAGAGGTCTTTTATGTGTGAGTCTGTCCTATTGTGTATCTGAAATCCTTTTCTGACCAGGAGCATTTTTTTGTGGTGTTTTGAGACAGGGTTTCTCTGTGTAACAGTACTAGCTGTCCTGGAACTAGCTCTTGTAGACCAGGCTGGCCTCAAACTCACAGAGATCCTCTGTCTCCCGTGTGCTGGGATTAAAGGCATCTACCACCACTGCCAGCATTCAGGAGCATTTTTTTAAATGGTAAATGGTGGGGTTGCTGCGGTCCTGGATGCTGGCTCCACTTCGCTCTGTCATTCAAAATGGCGGAGGTACATTCACAGCCAGCTCTACAAGCCATGCTCACTGCTCAGGCTACAGGGATGCAGCGGGTCTATGTCGCCGCCATTAAGCAATTGCCTGCCATATGCTGCTCACAAACCCCATTTAAGTGCTCCATAACAGGACCTCCAGAAAGGGCCAGAGCAGTTTGTGCAGTTAGCACGAACCAGGAAGCCCTTTCTTAAAGGAACCATGTATCTGCTCACCACCAGCAAACAGAGCGTGGAAAAAAAATGCAATTACCAAGAAGCTGCGCTTGGCTCCCATTTTTATGGGTCTAGAAGCACTCTTTTTTTTTCTTAAGCCTTTTTAGGTCTTATGTGGATCCATGCCCAAGATGGTGGGCACCATTATGTAAGCCGTGACTGCTCATTCATTGCCCGGCTGCCCAGACCCAAATAAACATGCAAAAACTACTTTAATTACAACACTGGTTGGCCAATGGCTTAGGCGTATTCCTACCTAGCTCTTCTATCTTAATCTGTGTATTGCTACGAGGCTATGGCTTACGGGAAAGGTTCCAGGGCCTTTCTCCTTTGGTCGCTACATGGCTCTCCTTGACTCCACCTACTTTTCTCTAAATATCTCTCTTTGGATTTCCCACCTGGCTGTACTCTGCTAAGCCATTGGCTGAAACAACTTTATTCATCAACTAATAAAAGCAACACACACACACACACATGCACATGTTCATGCATGTACACACACAAGCACACACACCCCCCCACACATACATGTGCACACATGCACACACATATATATGCATACACACACATGTATAACAAGAAATGATTACTATGACAGACAATAGTACAAATAATAGTAATTAGTGTGAAATGACCAGCCAGTTTCCCTAGAGAGGAACTTGAACAACAGAATTCAAGATAGAAAAGGAACAAATGCTACTCCGAGAGAGGCAGAGATTGCTGTAAGGGACAAAACACAAATATGTCTGAATTCTTCACATATGACCCGATAAAGCTTCCGATAGCTTTCTCATTAAACACCACATTTAACGCAGGCCAGAGAGTTTGCAGACCCGGAGTGCCTGTGCCTGGATCAAGCTACAGAAGGGGTAGGGTCTGAGAAGCCACACAAACGTCAAAGGCAAGGGGAAGCTGTCACTAAAGAAAAACTAAATTACCCCACCCCCAGCTTACTGACCCTTAATTGACTTAGATAGCACTGATTTTTGAAGGTCACACAGCTTGGCAATAAATCATTACGCCCACTCTAGCTTTGCGGCAGATGACACCTCTGATGTGTGGATTATGATAACAGTTGCCTAGGTAACAGCAGAAGTTTGAAGGCTGCTTTCGCTGAAAATGCTGACCCTTCATTTGAGCCTGTAACTATCTGATGGGCAATGAAAACAGGACAAGAGGCTCAGAGCTGTGTCTCTACTTGTTGTTCTGACATTTGGATCAGGTCCCCTTCGCAGAAATGTTACCTTGGAGACAGCATATTCCTCTGCCCTGTACATGGGTTCCTTCAGCATCTGTCACAGCTCACGCCCTTCAACCCTACATAAGGCCCAAGCTAACTCCAAGGTCAGGATGTTTGTGCAAGACAATCATGTCGTCAACAGGACAGACTCAGCAGTTCTGGGGTAAGTCATTGACCGAAAACATTAAGACCAGGATGTTCCTAAATAAGGAAGACGTCTTTTGAAATGGTACCTATGCCGGGCGGTGGTGACGCACGCCTTTAATCCCAGCACTCGGGAGGCAGAGGCAGGAAGATCTCTGGGAGTTCGAGGCCAGCCTGTTCTACAAGAGCTAGTTCCAGGACAGGAACCAAAAAGCTACGAAGAAACCCTGTCTCGAAAATAAAAAAAAAAAAAAAAAGAAAGAAAGAAGGAAAGAAATGGTACCCATCCCAAGCAGAACACTGCTAACATTTAACTCACCCCAGAAGACCAAGGGCTTGCTGCTGCCTTTGTTCGGTGGTCTCCACTGTGATCACTACCGTCTCCTTTGTTTCAGCCATCTGCAGCCAAGTCCTAATAAAGTCTTACCTGTCATGTTCCTAATATATGGCTTTGGTCCCCTTTCTCCTGTCTCCAGGCTTTCAGAGCCTACCATACAGCATTATTGGTACATGAAGGACAAAGGGACCTAGTCACTAATGCAAATATTTAAGACAAGACTTAATTATAGAAATTTCCCTCCCTCTACCAATACACACGGATCTTTTAAAAAACACAAACTGTACTCTTATACACATGCTACTAACATATACTTTTCTACTTCCACTTAGGCCTGGTGGTTCATCGCTTTAATCCCAGAATTTGGGAGGCAGACACAGGTGGATCTCTGTGGGTTCGAGGCCAGCCTGATCTACAGAGTGAGTTTC
>NC_022033.1:21307136-21308380 GCF_000317375.1 Microtus ochrogaster | reverse complement strand
CAGTTGTAATTTTCTTATTGGTGAAAATGAGCATTATTTATGTTTTTGTATATAAGATTAAGTTAGTCTAGGCTGACATGGAACTTACTAGGTAGTTGGGGCTGGTCTTGAATATCAGATACTCTTTGTATCTACCTCCCAAGTGCTTGGATTACAGGCCTGCATCTCCATCCTGGTCATAATTCATGTTTAAAATTAATTATCTAAATCCAAATAAACTTAACCAAGGCTATTCTTATATTTTCTTATTTAGTAGCAAACTTGATTGCTACTAAAATTTAGCCAAAAGTACTTTAAAGATACTTGTTTTATTTTTTACATATATGAGTGTTTGCACGTGTATTAGTGCACCGTGTACATGTGGTGCACAAGTTAGCCAGAAGAGTGTACTGGATCCCCTCAAACTGGTGGCATAATTGTGAGCTGCCATGTGTGTGCTGGGATCTAAGCCTGGGTCCTCTGCAAGAGCAGCATGTACTCTCAACTGCTGAGCCAGCTCTCCAGCTCAAGGTGTTTTTTTCTTTACACTGTCTTCCCTTGCTAAGTGAGATTTGACTCTGGGTGCACTCTCACCAACTCTGATAGCAAAGGAGCACCACCGATGACCTCAGAGAAAATCGTTGTTTAGAGACAAGGGGGAAACTGAGCTACATTCACTGATGAAGGACCAGATGGTTCTCATGCATATTACCTATCTGTCCACTAGGTGAAGCAGTCTCTCCACCCTTGACTCCTGCCAGTACTCTGGTGGATTTTCTGTCTTAGGTACAGGTATGCAGATAGAGCATGAATCTATTTAGCTTTATCAATAAAAACCTGACTCAGATATTAGGGTGAAAGCTGAAAGATCACAAAAGCAGAGTAGCCAGCCACCAGAGATTTCTACCCTTTACAGAATCTCAGACCCTCAGACCAAATGGGGGAGATCCTGTCTCTACAGGCCTTATATTCCTATCTCCACTTCCCTAGTGCTGGGATCAAAGGCATGAGATTCCAGGTGCTGGGTTCAAAGGCCTGAGCCACACACCTAACAGCACTGTTTCTCTTTTAGACTGGTTCAATCTTTAGTAACCCAGGGTGGCCTTGAACTCCTGATCTTCCTGTTTCCTCCTCCCAAATGCTGGGATTAAAGGTGTGTGCCACCACTTCCTGGCTGCTATGGTTAACTAGTGGTTAGTTCTGCCCTCTGATCTCTAGGCAAGCTTTATTTGTCAGAACACAAACAAAATATCATACTGTAGAAC
>NC_022033.1:21305199-21306432 GCF_000317375.1 Microtus ochrogaster | reverse complement strand
TAGGGTCCAACATTACGATATGCATCTCTCTCTCTCCCTCATCTCCTTTTATTTTTTCTTAAATACTTACCTGCTTCAGGTAAGTGATATAATCCATGTATCAATCTAGTGACAGATGACCAAACCAATGGCACAGTGTCCTAAATCCATCAGGAATATAGCATGAATAAGAGAAAGGAAATTTTAGCTGGGCAATGGTGGCTCATGCCTTTAATCCCAGCACTTGGGAGGTAGAGATCTCTATGAGTTTGAGGCCAGCCTGGTCTACAGAGTGAGTTCCAGAACAGCCAAGGCTACACAGAGAAACCCTGGAGAAGGCTACACCCACTTCCAGTGACAGGCACACAGGGAAAACCACATTTGCACACTCTGGTTTTTCGTTTCATCTTTTCTTTAGGTCTGGGCACCTCCATGGCAAGGTGGACACAGATTAAGGATGTCTCTCTCCCTCCTTTTGGTCAAAACTAAAAACAAACTGAATTTTCCATATGAGAATCTATATGTCATACACACATAATATTGTTTCCTCTTAATATGGGCAAATAAATGTTCAGGTCAGGAGCCCTGGTGACAACTGGATAATGCCTACAGCTCATAATTAACTAGTGGGACGTAGCTTATCCGGAAAGACACCTATGCTAACCTCTGACCGCCACAATATGCACACATATGTACACATGCACCCACGTGTATACACACAACACATATACATATCACACACACACAAAAACACAAAGAAGAAAGGATACAGAGGTGACAAAGCTTTGGAGGTGACCTTGGATTCAAAGGTCAACTCCAGGGAAAACAAGGGGTAGAAATAAAGTAATACATGTGGACTCAAGTATGAAATTATCAAAGAACTAAAGCTAAAATGAAAACACTATTGCAAACTCCATTTACAGGATGGGTAACAGTAAATCTGGGCTTCAGTTTCTCTACTGCATGATTAGGCCACCAAACCCGGGAAAAGTACCTGAGTTTGGATACTGAAGCAATAGTTATTTGATTTGTTCCGTAGAGACAGGGTCTGTATGTAGCCCTGGCTATCCTGAAACTAAGTTTATAAACCAGGCTCTGAATCCTGGAACTCACAGAGATCCTCCTGCCTCTGACTC
This sequence comes from Microtus ochrogaster, assembly GCF_000317375.1. NCBI lineage: Eukaryota > Metazoa > Chordata > Mammalia > Rodentia > Cricetidae > Microtus > Microtus ochrogaster. The sequence continues at coordinate 21,305,317 of NC_022033.1, read as the reverse complement.
CCAAGTGCTGGGTTTAAAGGTGTGTGCCACCATGCTCAGATTTTCTTTTGATTTTATTGAAAATTCTTATTTTATGTTTGGCTATTTTGCCTGTACATATAGCTGCACACCACAAACT
>NC_022033.1:21299731-21302997 GCF_000317375.1 Microtus ochrogaster | reverse complement strand
TGCTCATTACATAAAATTAGGAAAAGAAAAAACATAAAAAACTGTCACTTGTAATTAATTACCAGAGAAAGACGTAACCACTACTCCCAAACTACGCCCCTTTTCTTTTGTATTTAGTGTATTCAGCATATTAGTTATGTAAATAATAATCTATTATTATTTAGCATATATATTAACAAAATCAAGATCATATTGTGGGCCTATTTTGATCTAATGTAAGAGTTTTCTCATCTCCTTTAATAGCCAAATTACAATAATTTTTAATTTCGAATATGGTGTAATTTTGTGGCCCAGATGTAGGCCCATATTTCTGTATGGTGTGACAGCCAGGCTATAAAGCCATAGGTCCCATCCGAGGGAGTCAAGTAGCTCTGCAGACAAGCTGTCTCTGCTTAACAATGGTCAGGATGTTTGGAGGATGTCTTATAGAGATGCTAATTCAGGCCTACATGACAGCTAGCATACCGGTAAAATGTGGACATGACTAAAGGCCATTCACCTGGTTACCTAGCAGACAGCCTAATGTATTCTCCCCCGCGCCCCCCCCCCGCCACTCAATTTATGTGATGATATATAAGCTGTTTGAAGAATAAACACAGGAGATCGTCAGGAGAAAAGACCCTGAGATGCCCTTCCATGATGACTGTGTAAGCTGTGTCTGATTATTCCTCGCGACTCCGTACCAGTTCAGTTAGGGGAAATAATTATCTGTGTTGGACCCACATGGGCTTCAACACCCAGGCTAGCCTGCTACTCTCGATTTTTCTTCCTTACAAGGTCTGAGTTTATGTGACTGTCACCGTCCTTTCCTCAAGTGACACACTTTTGTCATTATATTTTACCACTGCATAAAAATTTTGTTACTTTACTATTGTTACTCTAGATTCTTTTGCCATCCATTTGACTGACAACCAATGCTTCAATGTTTATATTGAGTCCTGGACCTTTTAGCTTAGGTAAAAGTCATTTCTCTATAGGATTAACACATGTCACTTCTCTGAGTTGTACTGAGAACAAGAAGAATATGTGTGTATATATATATATATATATGTGTGTGTGTGTGTGTGTGTGTGTGTGTGTGTGTGTGTGTATTAAAGAACAGTGTCTGGTACTCAATAAATATTACACAGGCATCAAATTCTCTACTAAAAAATTCTGGGGACTGCTGAAATGGATCAGCCAGGATTCCAGGCCCAGCATGGTAGATAAAGGTAATCAAATCCAGAGGGCAGTTTTCTGATAACTACAGGTCTGATACGGCATCTCTGTGTGTGTGCATGCACACACACACACACACACACGCGCGCACACACACACAGACCACATGGGGTATCCTGTCTCTACAAGTCCTCAGACTGAATGCCTTGAACTCCTGTCTCTTTCCCCCTTATATACCTCTCTGCCCAGCCATATCCCTGTTTCCACCTCTCTAGTGTTAAAGATTAATTTCTGGGATTAAAGGCATGAGCCACCACTGTCTGGCTCTGTTTCTCTTTGAGACTGGATCAATCTAGTATAGCCCAGGATAGCCATAAACTCACAGAGATCCACCTGCATCTGCCTCCCAAGTGCTGGGATTGAAGGTGTGCACTACCACTGCCTGGCATTAGGTGCAAATTATCTGTCTGTCTGTCTGTCTGTCTGTCTGTCTGTCTGTCTGTGTATCTACCTATCGACAGGGTCTCTCTGTTTAGCCCTGGCTACCCTAATGAGGTTCACTTATTTCAAGGGTTAATTCTGTTTGTCAGTCTGACTGTACTAAGGAATACGTAGGAAGCCAAGCCTGGCGCTGATGCCTGTGATACTGGCACTCCAGAGGTAGGAGGATTGCTGCAATTTCAAGGCCACACTGTTTTGCCTGACAGTTCCAGGTGATCCAGGGCTATGTACTGAGGCCCCATTTCAAAACAAAACAACAAACAAATACTTAGGGTAAGAGTAATGAGAGATGGTCAAGCAAGGGCACTTCCTGCCAAGCCTGAGAACCTGAGTTCAATCCCTGGACCCCACAAGGTAGAAGGAGAGACCCAATTTGTGCAAGTTATTTCGTGACCTCAAAAGGTGCATCAAGGCGCGCATGCACCCCTACTTGTATACACACATAACACACAACAACAAAAAAATCATTTGCCTAGTATTTGTGCCAGGATCTGGCTAGGTGGATTAAAGTGTTAGCTGCTTAAGCCTGATGACCTGAGTTAATCCCTTACACTCAGGGAACCCCTGGAAAAGCCAGATGGCCTGCAGTAAGCAGCACAGCAGCACAAAGGAGAGACAAGTAAGGAGGAAGGTAAACCTGATGTCCTAAAGTTGTCTTCTGACCTCCACACACACACGCCTGTTGTTTTAGGGCTGGGGCATGGTAGTGCAGACCCATAATGCCAGAATTTGGGAGCTCAAAGCAGGAGAATCAGAGGCTCAAGGGCATCCTCAGCTACTATAGGGAGTTCAAAGCCAGCCTAGGATATATGATGTCCTAGCTCAAAACCAAGCAACACATAGTGGGTAAGAAGATGCATGCCTACAATCCTGGCACTTGGGAGGCTGAGGCAGGAGTGCCACCAGTCTGATGATAGCCTGGACTACAGAGCAAGATCCTGTCTAAAACTACCAAAAGCAAACAAAGATCCCATTCAATAAAAATAAATACATAAAACTACAAGCAGTAAAAAGAGAAATGCTTAGATAATCACCAAGGCACATTTTTCAGTACGTATCTGATGGGCTTTCCCAAACAACTGGATCCTGGGGTTCTGACCTGGTGAACGGATTAGTTTCTTGGACTTGTAATGCCCTGGTATTATTAGAAGGCAAGACAATGTAAAGAGAGAAACTAGGCCACAGGGGAGGGTAGGGTGGTGGGTAGCGTGGGGGGGTGGGGAGTGCACTTGCAGATTGTGTCTTGGCTGTTTCTTGTCTGTACTGCCTCTTCTTGCATGCCCGTATGTCAACTGCCACGTTTTGCTACCCCCTCTAGGCTACACCAGATTCAAATGTCTGATACTCTGGGTCAAAAAAGATTTTTGCTTCTGTTGTTCTCTTGGGTAATTAGGTTCCAGGCCTAAAACTACCAAAACTAATCCAAGAAATACATGTGTCTAGCAAAGGACATATATGCAGAACATATTTTAAGAAGAGATACATGGTGATGGGTAAAAGACATTTCTAACAGTACTCACGAAAGGCTGGGGCAGGAAAGATGGCTAAGTAGTTAAGAGAACTGGCTGCTCTTCCAGAGGACCCATGTTCAGTTCCCAGCACCCACA
>NC_022033.1:21295831-21298456 GCF_000317375.1 Microtus ochrogaster | reverse complement strand
TCCCCTGTGGCCCAGGAGGGATCACAACAGGAGTCCTCCCCTATGGCCCAGGAGGGATCACAAAAGGAATCCTTCTACAGGGTTGGGAGGAGACTGTAGTCCCGCTGTTTTGTCACATGATGGTGTCAGTTTGTCTTCTCAAGCTCATTTTTCATGGCTTTAACAATCCCCCCAGAAGCCGCATCTGGGTCTCTTTACAACATTCTGGCCTCATATATGGATTTTCAGGTCCTCTACACACAAGGCAAGCCTTTACACACACACACACACAGAGGCTGGAGCAGCTGGAATTTACATAACCAACACAAGCAGGCAGGCACCCGCCTGGGACCCACACACTGACTCGGGGAGTTGAGACTAATCCTTCCTGTACTTACTGCAAATCGGCTGAGGATGTAGGCTCCTGCTCCAACTCCAACACCAATGATGCTCTTCACACTGAACAAGGCAGATGGACAGTTGACAGTGTCTTACTCTGTGGTGGCATTGTATAACGGAACTGTTGTAGTCGGGCTCCAGTGCCCTCCTTATTTGACAAAACCAGTGCCCCCCCCTCCTCTTTCCCTTTTCCCTTCACGGCCCCACCCACTGAGGATCGAACCTAGGACCTCAAGGCTTTCCGTCCCAGCAGGCAAAGGAGCTACTTTAAAGTAGTGGTTAAATCTGCAATTCATCTTCATTGTCCCACTTCCTCAGCCTCTACCAGCAAATCCTGTCAACTGTGCCTGCGAATGTTGCCTCCGTCACCACCATTGTGGTCACCCCCCCCTCCCCGTCCCCACTGGTTTCTCTGTGTTGAAGGTGCTAAGGAGCAATCTCCTGCTGGGCTCTGTCACTGAGGGCTAAGGAGCAATCTCTTGCTGGGCTCTGTCACTGAGGGCTAAGGAGCAATCTCTTGCTGGGCTGTCACTGAGGGCTAAGGAGCAATCTCTTGCTGGGCTCTGTCACTGAGGGGTAAGGAGCAATCTCTTGCTGGGCTCTGTCACTGAGCTCCACCCCAGCCCCACTTTGTTTAAGGCATCTTATCGTGATTGTTTATCCAGCAGCCAATCTCCTAACTAAGGTCAATAAACAGTGACTCTTCTGTTTTGCTCGTTAAATTGCAGTTGCAGGGACACACACACACACACACACACACACATACACACACGAGGAAGAATGGAAACCAAGAACCAAGTGGTGGGGGTGGGGAGCTCAGTGGGGAGGATGGGGAGCTCAATGGGGGAATGGGAAGCTCAGTGGGGGGTAGGGAGGTCAGTGGGGGGATGGGAGAACTCAATGGGAGGATGGGGCGCTCAATGGGGTGATTGCAAATTCAGTTGGGGAAAAGGGGAGCTCAGTTGTGGGAGGTTGGGGAGGTCAGTGGTGGGCATGGGGAGCTCAATGAGGGGGATGGGGAGCTCAATGGGGGGGATGGGGAGCTCAGTGGGGGGATGGGGAGTTTAGTGGATAGATCAACAACAGACCATCTTCAAATAGTGGGGTGGGGAGTGCAGAGGCAGAGCACCTACAGAGTGGTGGGGATGAGCACCTCAGTGGCAGAGCATCTGTTGATCTGGAGTGGAAGCCTGGTGTGACTTGCAGCAATGAGCAGAGCCACGTGTAGATATAGTTCAGACTCAGCTTAGTTGCTAAGAATGTGAGGCAGCACTGTGGCCAGCTCATCCATGGTGGGGTACTGATACCTGAAACCCAGAAGGACGCCTTTGGAATTAGAAAGCAACCACAATTCCCAGTCTCTAGGAAACATTGACCATTCCAGGAATCTTGGAGAAACACGAGATTTTTCTTTTCCTTTTAACCAAGGGCTCAAAGGGTGTGGTATAGTTGCCTGGAAACAACTGTGACCTGATCCATGATCCTCCATGACGGCCATGTGAGGAAGGACGTAAGAGGGGCCACACCCCTTATAGCAGAGGAAGCCACAGGAAGAGAACTGAAGAGATGGCCTACTATGTGCTATTTCCAAACTCTTAACATTCGTTTCCAGGCTCAGGAATATCCAGCAGCAAGAGACAACTCAGGAAGTAGCTTGCAGTCTGCCAATCATATTTAGGAAGTTAACTGTAACAGGAAATATCACTTTCTTGGGCCTATGCACCATTATAGAACTTGGGTTCTCAAGAATATCCTCATTTATTTTATTTAGGCTGGCGGTTCTCAACCTTCTGAATGCAGTTCCCCATGTTTGGTGACCCCCAACCATAAAAGAATTTTTTTTGTTTGTTTGTTTGGTTTGGTTTGGTTTTCAGAGACTGGGTTTTTCTGTGTAACCGCCCTAGCTATCCTGGAACTAGCTCTTGCAGACCAGGCTAGCCACGAATTCACAGAGATCCGCCTGTCTTTACTTCCCAATGTACTGGGATTAAAGGCATGCGCCACCACCGCCCAGCCATAAAAGTATTTTTTGTTGCTAATTCATTACTTTAATTTTGCTGTTATTACATAATGCAAATCATAATGCAAATATCTGATATGCAGGGTGTTCTTCTTAAAAAATAATAAACGGGGGGTGTAGGGGGTGTTCTTCTTGAACACGGGGCACGGGACAGACACGCACGGCGGAACAAACACAGACACGACACGGCGGCTCCCACGTGGGTTCGCTTTAATGGGGGAGGGAAA
>NC_022033.1:21288531-21294268 GCF_000317375.1 Microtus ochrogaster | reverse complement strand
TCTCCAGCTCTCCCCAGTTTTCCTCTGCTCAGCAATGCTGAGCCCCTGCTCTTTCTCTCCCTTCTCAGCCCCAGTCCACTTAAGTGAGGAGTCTGCACACAGCCTCACTCAGGCTGCTGAAGGAAGACTGCACAGGAGGCACCTCTGTGCCTGGAGAGCAAATGGTTCTCATCTCCACACCATGGGTTCAGAGTAGGAACACCTTGTGGATGTTTGCTGGGTTTCCTAGTGGTGCACAAAATAATCTCCTACCCACAATGCTGTGTCTTTCATGCACCTGATGAGGAGACACTGACCTTCCCCTGACCCTGTCTAGAAGACATTCTCAGCTGCTGTTCACCACTGAGGACTTTCTCAGAACTGCTATGTGCATGGAGGAGATGCTGCTTTATTTCTTTCCTCTCATGCTAAATCTCAGCCCTGGGCTGTCAGCTCAACACAGGCTACCTCTAGAAGCCGGAGCAACAGGAAAGACACATGTTTGCAGAGTCCGGCCCCATGACTAGAGCCTAATTCTCTACTATTAACTCAGTAGCTACTTCTGAAATGCTTAGTAGTGGATTTGGCATGGATTTCAGCCTTGGAAATATTTGTAGATATGTAAAGAGACATCTTAGGGAATGGCCTAAAGATTAGCATGAAATAAAATAGACTTAGTTTTACATATCCCTAATACGCATCACCTGAAGTAATTTTAAACTAATTGCTGTTTTGAGATGTGGGACTGACCCTGTACATGCACATCCATTACGCATATGTAGTGCTGTTGGTTCTTCATTGGGTCTAGGTGTTCTCTGTCAACACTCAGTTTCAAATTTATAGCATTTCTGAGTTATCGGATTAGGGATGTTCAACCTATGCCAAGTAGAAAAGTCTGTAGGAAGAATACTTTTACTACTGTATTCAAAACCCTTAAACTCTGGGATTTTCTAACCAGGGACATGAATTAAAAAAATCAGATTTCGCCGGGCGGTGGTGGCGCACGCCTTTAATCCCAGCACTTGGGAGGCAGAGGCAGGCAGATCTCTGTGAGTTTGAGACCAGCCTGGTCTTCAAGAGCTAGTTCCAGGACAGGCACCAAAAGCTACAGAGAAACCCTGTCTCGAAAAACCAAAAAAAAAAAAAAAATCAGATTTCAGTGCTGGGCATGATGGTGTACACCTTTAATTTCAGGAGAATCAGGCAGATCTTTGTGAATCTGGTCTACATGGTGATCTGGTCTACATAGTGAGCTCTAGGACAGCCAGGGCTATGTAGAAAGACCCTGTCTCAATATCTCAATCTCTCTCTCTCTCCATATATATATATATATACCTGACCTCAGTTCTAATTTCTTATTCAGTTTATCAGATAATCTATTCTTCTGAAGACATGACACAAACGTAAAATGTAACTTCAGTTCCCACAACATATTCGACCCTGTTTGTACTCTCAGAATGTTAACCTGCCATTAATAAAAACAGTGTGTGTGTGTGTGATAAGACAGGGGAGGGATGTTCTGTCTTACTAGAATGCTATTATTACATTCTTCAATATAAAGATTATACATGCTAAAATGGGAACCTGATGGGGGCTGAAGAGATGGTCAGTGGTTAGGAGCACTTATTGCTCTTTACAGAGAACCTAGGTTCAATTCCAGCACTCATATGATGGTAACTCCAGTTCTGGAGGATCCAACATCCTGTTCTGGTCTCCACAGGTACTGCATGCATGTAGTGCCCATAGATACACACAGGCAAACACTCATGCACATGAAGTACAAATAAATATTTTTCATTTATAAAAGGGAAAAGTGCAAAACCAATACATACGGTTAAGCCCGATGTCATGGTATGTCAGGATAACCGGTCTATTTTCCTGTGGTGAGCCCTTTATGGTGACGTGGACTATACCATGGAGTGTTTCTATGTCATGTTCCTATAACAAGACAATGTAAGGTCTTAGAAAGGCTTCATGAACCATTAGCCCACCAGAGAGATGCTGTTATACATAGTCTTTCTACTTTCTAATCCTTCTATCTAGGTAGACTAGAAAAAAAAGAAAGAGATACACAGAAAAAGACTCACTTTTCATCTGAAAGATTCACTTATGAGTCCAGGAAATATCTGTTGAGAATAAATTTGCAATTTGGCTGTGAGAAAGAGATCAGCAAGTTGGATTAGGAGCCAGGAAAGACCTGGGAGTACAAAGTTAAGGAAATAGAAACATCAAATTCTTTCTGGTGGAAAAAAAAAAAGCAGAGGCTTGAAAGCCTAAAAACACATGTCTGGCTGCAGATTACTTCAGTAGTGTGAGAATACATTATTAGAATCCACCTGCTGCTGGTTCAGTGTCCTCCTTCTCTCGTAGATGCTGGCAGGTACCTTAATGGGACACTGTGAGCCCTTAGCTAACAGACGTAGGTACCATAAGGGGACACTGTGAGTCCTTAGCAAACAGATATCCCAGTGTCAGGGCATCATGCCTGGGAAGGGAGTTAATATCAAGGGAGGCATGGGTACCACTCCCTTCCATGCTTCCTGCCTGGCAATCAGAGAGCCTACCTGAAGGCTCTTGCTGTGTCCCCTCCCCTCAAAAGAGTGTAGACCCCTCTTCTGCCACATGGACTCTGATTTCTCTCTCTAGAGATCCCCCCTTCTACCATACTGTTGCCTAATGACTGGTCTGTCCATGGCATCAATAACTCTTCTGATAAACTCCCTTATTTATCAGTAATGTGTCTCAATGACCTTTTTATATTTTAGATGGGGTCTCACTAGGTACCCCTGGTACCCACTATGTAGACCAGGCTAGCTTGAAATGCACAGAGATCCATCTGCCTCTGCCTTCTGAGTGATTTCTGGAATTAAAGGCATGGATTACCATAACTGGCCTACTTAGTTATTTATTTTGTGTGTGCATGTGAATTCCTGCATGTTGTATGTGTTCTATATGTATGCCTGGTGTCCCAGGGGCCAAAAGAAGGCACCGGATCCCCGGGAAGTGAAGTTACAGGAAGTTGTGAGCTGTCACGTGGGTGCTGGGAGCCAAACCCTGGTCCTCTGCAAGCGCAGCAAGTGTTCTTTAACCTTTGAGTCATCTCTCCAACCTTCAGTATTCTCTTGAGTCCGCCACCCATCTAAAACATATCAAGTAGACTCCAAAAGGTGGACGCCAAGCAAGCCAGTGTAGCCATACTCATGGTTGGCAAAGAACAAGACAAAATTATACCACAGAACTATAAAAAACAGCATGGTGCTGGCACAAAACCAGATACATAGATCAATACAAGAAAACAGAAGACCCAGAAATAAACATAGGCAACTACAGCCACACGACTTTGACAAAGGTGCACAAATACTGGAGAAAAGAGTATCTCTCAAGAAACAGTGCTGGGGAAACTGGGTAGCCACGTGAAGAAAATGAAGGTAGACTCTTCTCTCTCATTCTCTGCAATGAGCAGTCCAAAATAGATCAAGGCCTTACTGTAAGACTGCAAACTGAAATGTTTGCTAGGGCAAACACTTCAAGCTAAGGCATAAGCAAGGACTTTCTAAAGGGACTCAAACAGCCCAGGAAATAATAACTTGTTGTGGGATTCCCCTCTGTATGCTGTGCATACCATTGGCTAATAAAGAAACTGTCTTGGCCTGATAGGGTAGAGTAGAGCTAGGTGGGGAAAAATAAACTGAATGCTGGGAGAAAGGCAGAGACAGGGAGAAGCCATGTAGCCCTACCAGAGACAGATGCTGGAACCTTGCTGGTAAGCAACTGCCACATGGCGATACACAGATTAATAGAAATGGGTTAAATTAATATGTAAGAGTTAGCCAATCAGAAGCTAGAGCTAATGGGCCAAGCAGATTTAATTAATACAGTTTCATTATGATTATTTCAGGAGTCTGGGCAGCTGGGAAACGAACAAGCAGCTCTCCTACAACAATAACTGATAAGATTAGATCAAATGAAAAGGCTCTGGACAACAAAGAAAGCAATTAGCAGAACCAAGAGACGGTGCACAGTGTTTGAGAAAAACTTTAATCACTATATACTTGGTAGTAAATACATAAAAAATACAAAAACTTAAACTTGGGGGTCATCAAGATGGTAGAGGCACTTACTACCAATCCTGATGCCTTGAGTTCCATTCCCAGAAGCCAGAGTGGAAGGAGAGAACTGATTCCCCAAATGGTCTAATCTCTCCACTGTACATGGTATATAGGTTATCCCTCACAAACGGATAGATAAATGTAAAAATAATAACTTCTTAAAACATCAAAATTAGTGTTGTGTATAAAAATTATAAAATCAGTAAAGGAGCATGTGACTTGGACAGACAACAAAAGAAGTGTGGTTGGTTAGAGGGCTGAGTACTTGCTGCTCAAGCTGGAAATGCAAGTCTGATCCCAAGTAGAGGAGGAGAGATTCCCCAAAACTGTCTCGGACCCCCACATGTGCCCTGAGGCATGTGCACAACCTTCCCCTCCATGTCATACACACCATAAGAATATATAAAAATAAGAAACACATTCTTAGCTATCAGGGAAATGTAAATAAAAGCTACAATGAGATTTCAACTCCCCTCAGTCACAGGGCTGTTATGAAGATGAAGGAAATGTGGCATACATACACAATGGAGTTTTATTCAGTCACAAGGAGAAGTATGTCATTTGGGGTGTCACCCTATTTTGGCCTATTGCATTGTGTTGTCAACACCTTAGGGTTCACCTTCCTTTTGAAGAGTATGACTATAAACTGTTGGGAGAAACAGCATGAGGAGAGGGAAGTCACTCACCTCCACAGGGAACTGTACACATATCCGTTGTAAACTAGTATATGGACAGCTTGAATGAGACTCCATGTGGGGAGGAGGTGCAGAGACCCTGGCTGTGGAGCTGATTCAATGGTCAGAGCACTTCAGGGTGTGAGCTGCAGCTGCCTTTCTGCTGTAGTCAACCTCATGTGTCTTACTGGTTCTTTCTTTAGTGACTTCCACTCTAGCATTCTAGAATGTGACCCACAATGGCTGCCTGTGCTCAAAGGACAGAGTTCAAGATGGCTTCTCACAGGCTCTGGAGTCTGTCTCTGAGGTTGTATACTTTATGAACACGCTACACTCCAGGTTTATGAAACAAGCCCAGCTCAGAAAGGCCGCTGACATCTCTATCCTGATTGCCTTGCCCCATCGACCAATGATTCATTTTAATCAGAGAGCCTCTTAATTTGAGCTAGACTGGGCAGTGGTGGCACATGCCTTTAATCTCAGCACTCGGGAGGCAGAAGCAGGCATATCTGTGAGTTTGAAGTGAGCCTGGTCTACAAGAGTTTTCCAGGACAGTTTCCAAAGCTACAGAGAAATTCTGTCTCAAAAACAAAACAAAACATCCAATTTGAGCTAGAGCCAGGCATAGTGGTGCATGCCTTTGCCCCCAGCACTCTGGAGGCAGAGGCAGGTGGATCTCTGTGAGTTCAAGGCCAACCTGGTTTACAGGGCAAGTTCCAGGGCAACCACGGCTATTACACAGAGAAACCTTGTCTGGAAAAAACAGCAATTTGAGCTAGGATGGTACCAGTTTGGATAATCACCAACTCTGGCCTCTTTCTTATGTCCTCTTCCTTTAGCTGGATGAATTGTCACAGTATCACTGATACTGTTTTGCATGTATTTAAATTATTACCACTTCTTCCTGTCACTATTTCTCCTCCTAGAATTCTAGCAACATTTTTGCTAATATGAAACTTTATTGTTTCTTTCTTT
>NC_022033.1:21283813-21288431 GCF_000317375.1 Microtus ochrogaster | reverse complement strand
CTTGTAGACCAGGCTGGTCTCGAACTCACAGAGATCCGCCTGCCTCTGCCTCCCGAGTGCTGGGATTAAAGGCGTGCGCCACCACCGCCAGGCCTATTGTTTCTAATTATCAGGCTGGAGTATGAGTTGTAAGTGTTACAGCTCTGGAGGGAATGGCATCCCAACAGAAGTGTTACAGCTCTGTTCCAGTCAGGGATGGTTTCCCCAGCAAAATTTTACAACCCTGGCTCCAGGAAAGGTTTCCCTAATGAAAGTGTAACAACTCTGCTCCAGCTGGGTTGTCACAGTTCTGCTCTGTTCTGCTCTGGAGAAATGCTAGAGCTCTGCTCTGCTAAGGGAGTTTCACTGCTCTGGCAGCTCCAGTGAAAGAAAGCAGTTACAAGAAACCTCATTTAAGCTGGTCAGTGGTGGCACATGCTTTTAATCTCAGAATTCAGGCAGAAGAGCCGTGTGGCTCTCTGTGAGTCCAAGTTCAGCCTGGTCTACAGAGTGAGTTCCAGGACAATCAGGACTGTCCCAGAGAAACCCTGTCTCGAAAAACAAAAACAAAACAAAACAAAAAAACCTCACTTAAGAGATAGATTTATTGGGAGTGAGGACTTCAGGAGAGTGGCTCCCTTTTCCACGGTGGAAAAAGGGCAGCCCCAAACTGACTAGGTACAGGACTTACATAGGTTTTTTTTTTTTTTTTTTGAGACAGAGCTTTCTAAGGTGAAGATTTTCAGGGTGGGGATTGGTAGAATCTCAATTCTTGAGCTTGGGACAAGTTTCAAGATTGGTTGGATTTCTTGCTCAGGGGTTGGTTGGTTTTTGTGCCCTAGGTTTGGTTGGATTTCAGTTACTGAGTTAGTTAGGGGTAGGGTGTGTTTCCTTGGCTCCAGGGCCAAGGTGTTCTTTCACTGTCCCTTTTTACCTTAAGTGAGTCTTCCATTGTTATGTAGGAATTGGAAGTGTGTGTGTGTATGTGTGTGTGTGTGTGTGTGTGGTACCGAGTATGGAATCCAGGGTCTTATCCTTGCTAGACAAGTATATCACCTGAGCCACAACTACAACCCAATACGTGGGAATTTTAAAATGTTTTTATCAGCAGATATTATAAGCAGCAATGGGCTTCATTATGGCATGTACATATGCATTTTGATCATATCACCCATCATTACCCCCTCACGTCCTCCCGTTCCCACTGGTTCTCCTTTTCTTCACAAGTAGTCACTGCTCTATTTCAGTTCTTTTGTGTGTGTCCCCCGATGCGTTTCATATTGTTGCTTTTGGGAACATGAGTCATTCACAAGAACACGGGCACTTTATTAGTGACGCTACCACAGGGAAAAATGGTTCTTCCTCCCTCAGTGACCATTAACTTTCTACAGACCCTCAGGGAGGGATGGGGTCTCATCAGCCCCAGAACAAGAATTTTTGATACAATATCCCACTACTGAAGCTCAAGTGTGCTCAATCTCACAGTACAACAATCTGTTAACCAGCCTCTGGCTCATCAGTAGATCCCATTCTCTCTGGCCTGGCACTAACTTCTCACCTTTACCTCTCATGCTGGTTTTTTAAAATATTTATTTATTTTTTATGTATACAATGATCTGTCTGTATGCCTGCAGGCCAGAAGAGGGCGCCAGACCTCATTACAGATGGTTGTGAGCCACCATGTGGTTGCTGGGAATTGAACTCAGGACCTTTGGAAGAGCAGGCAATGCTCTTAACCACTGAGCCATCTCTCCAGCCCCTCTCATGCTGGTTTTTAATTTATCCATCACTGCAGTTTTCCCTTCCTCTAATTCTTGCACTTCCCCCAAGCTGCCCTCTCCCCTCCTCCCTCCCCCCCCTTCTTCCTCTCCCACTCCTCTGTTTCTTTCAGAAAAAAGCAGTCCTCCCAAGAATACCAACTGAACACGGAATAACAAGTTATATTAAGACTAGGCACAAACACATCAAGGCTGGACAAGGCAACCCAGCAGGAGGAACAGGGTCTCTAGAGCAGGTGAAAGAGAGACAGCCCTGTTTCCACTGTTGAGAGTCCCACAAGACCACTAAGCTACCCAGCTATGACAGGTATGCAGAGACCCTCGCTCTGCTTAGACCCACACAGGCTCCATGATTGTTGCTTCCGTCCCTGTGAGCCCCCAGGAGCCCCGCATTACCTCTTATATGTTTCAGTCTGGTGCTGCCAACACTTTTGGATTCCTGTTTCTGGTTTTCGGTAAGTCAGAACCCCCAGCACACTCCCATCTGAGAACTTCTTCGGTAATGTCAACCTAAACTGTGTCTTTTCTTTTCAGTCTTTACACAGACTTAGTTGATAACGAGGAGAGAAAGAGTAACACCACACAATGCTCAGCCATAGAGTGATGCACGTGACCCAATTACAAGGTATTAGTTGCTTTTTGCTGTTGTGGGAAAAAAAATGAACAAAAGCAACTTACAGAAAAGTTCAATTTAGCTCACTATTCCAGAGGGTGAGTCCCCAGTGGCGGGAGAGGCACTGCAGCTGGTCTAGCAGGCTGAGAGATCAAAACTTCAATCCCAAATACGAAGCAGAGAGAGGGAATTGAAGTGCAGTAAGGATAAAATCTCTCAAGAGTCTGTGCACAGTGACACACTTCCTCTAACAAGGCTCTACTTCTTAAAGGTTCCACAGTCCCTCCAAACAGCACTGCCAACTGGGAACCAAGTGTTCAAATGTGCACATGTGTGGAGATAGTATAATATGCAGGCAGGAGAACAAGAAGGGTATTATTAGGGCGGGGAGGAAGGGCAGGATACAGATAAAGAAAGGAGTTGTGAAAAAAAGCTGCTTGTTTTTCTAGTTTTAATTCTATCATGGATGTTTCTTTTGGGGTGGGTGAATGTGCATAAAAATATAATTAACGGATAGTGAAAGTGTAGACTCCAAAGTGAAGCTCCATGACTTAATAGCTATTCTAACTGAAACCATTCACTGAGATAGCCAGAGTTGAGTCTAGGCAAGTGCTTGTTTGGGAGGCTATGCTAGTCTGGTTGGGTAATATTTATATTGCAAATTCCTTACAAAAAGTGACTTTTATTTAAAAACAAAACAAAACAAAAAGTCCATGAAGCAGTGATGCATGGTGCATGCCTTTAGTCCCATTACTTGGTAGGCAGAAGCAGTTTGATCTCTGAGTTTGAGGCCAGCCTGGTCTACAGAGTGAGCTCCAGGACAGCCAGAGCTACACAGAGAAACCTCAAAAAAAAAAAAAAAAAAGTATTAGTGGGTTGTTTTGGGTAATAAGAACTAGACCTAAACCCATAGTTAGTTTTAACATAAAAATATTAAAATTTCTAGGATAATTTGTTCATGCAATTATCTTAAACACTGGGACTTTTGCTCAGAGATATCTTAGAAAATCATTCTTATATTCCTTCATATATACCTAAAGAAATACAAGTCAATGAACCATGGTAAAACCTGCACATCCAGCTGTGGTGGTGGTGTACATCTTTAATCCCAGCACTTGGGAAGCAGAAGCAGGTGGATCTCTATGAGTTCGAGTCCAGCCTGATTTATAGAGCTAGTTCCTTGACAGCCAGGGCTACAGAGTAACCTTGTCTTGAAAAACAAAAACAAACAAAAAAATCCCCTGCACATCTATAATTATTTTAGAACTTTCAAGATGGCCAAGCTTTAGAATCAGCATAGGTGTCCATGAACAAGTGAATGGAGAAAGAAAAAGTGTCATGTATACATAATGAAGTTTCATTGTCCATAATGAATAACAGAACATTGTTAGGAAAATGTATGCAGTTAGAGATGGTTGTGTTTAGTAAAATAAGTCAAACCTAGATGCTGAATGTTGTTTCTCATTGTGGAACACAGGTTACACAAATGCATGCATGCACATGCGCAGCCACACACATGCACAGCCACACATATGCACATACACATACAGTCTGACATCTGAAGATTCTCAGGAAGGAATCTTCAGGAAGAGGAAGGATGTAAGAGGTGAAAAGGGATAAGAAAGGGTAATGGAGAATGAATATGATCAAATTACTTAGCATACATATCAAACCATCATTTTGAATAATTATATATTAATAAAATAAATGAAAATACATAGTGATGGGGCTGGAGAGATGGCTCAGGGGTTAAGAGCACTGGCTGCTCTTCCTAGAGGACCTGAGTTCAATTCCCAGCAACCACATGGTGGCTCACAACCATCTGTAATGAGATCCGGTGCCTTTTTCTGGAATGCAGGCAGAACAGTATGTACATAATAAAAAAATAAAAAGAAAATACATAGTGATATGTAAATTTCATATACTTTTAAATGTTTTAACAAAGACAACCTAAACCCACACTCATGCGAGACAATTTTCTATATTCTGTCAATTATGTTTTAAATAAATGCTGATTGGCCAGTAGCCAGGCAGGAAGTATAGTTGGGACAACCAGATACGAAGTAGAGGTGGGTCAATAAGAACAGGAGAATTCTGGGAAGAAGGAAGCTCCCTTAGTAGTCCTGTCCCAACCACAGAAGGAAGATGTGATTGCCCCACTGAAAAAGGTACTGAGCCATGTGGCTAACACAGATAAGAATAATGGGCTAGCCGGGCGGTGGTGGCGCACGCCTTTAATCCCAGCACT
>NC_022033.1:21262773-21282730 GCF_000317375.1 Microtus ochrogaster | reverse complement strand
GTAGATACCCTCTTTCTAAGCTACCTAATAAGGTAGCCACTTAGTACATGAGGCCGCTGAACACTTGGAATGCGGACAGTGTGACTGAGGAGCTAAGTATTTTATGTGTGGGGGCCGGAGATGGGAACCATGGCTTCCTGTGTGCTCACCAGGTGCTCCACCACTGAGTTCCTTGACCAGTTCCTCATGTTTCCTCTTTTATCTGCTTCTTGAATGTTCTTACCAATACTGCAAACTAAGCAGGAGTAAGTTGCTCACTGGTAAAGGTATTTGTAGGCTTTCACTGAAGCTTGAGGCTGTGTTAGGGTTGTTGGCCAAAGACTCAGAGGTGGTGAGATGTAGGTTTATAAAGACTCATGATGCTTGGGAAAGGCGTGGAGATCCCACAGATATGACTTACCTGTTCTGTAGACATAGGTCTCTGGTCTGAACCAGAGGAACTGGAGCTTGGGCTATACAATTTCCCTCTGCTGGGCATTCTTCCCATCATTCCTCAGCACACTCTCGGAAGCACACAGCCAAACCCGAGAAGGGTGCTGCTGTGGAGACACAGCCCATGATCCAGCTAGGACCCACACTGGGAGTGACCCCTCTTGTCAGGTTCAAGCCCCAGCTCTTTCTTCATATGAAGAGACTGCAGGTAAGCTACAGGCAGTTTGCTTTGCATCAGTCTTTCTGAGGTTGTGGCCTTGCTCCATTCTAAGAACACCAATGGTCTCTTCTACCTCTGGGTAGGAGCTTTGGGGACTGTTTTTGTGTTCCTTCCTATGGGCTAGCCTGCATTTTCCATTCCCTTTGGGTCTGTCTGGATTATATCCTTTCTCAGGAAGCTTTCTGGGAATCTTTAGCCTTTGCTGATTCTCCTGTGAACTCCTGTGGCCTGAGAACCATTTTTTAGGCCTGGGGTCAAATTCTGCTAGTTTGTGGCAGGGATAGTGTCAAGACACTGAGCTCTCTCCAGGCATATCAGGGACCGTGGCTAGGGTTAGAGATGAGCTAAGGAGGAGCCAAGAGGCCTTGGGATGGGAGCCACAGCAGAGGTGACACTGAACTATTGGTGAAAATAACCGGGAATCTGTCAGTCCATGTGACACAGCGGTGACTTGCAAGGCTCTGAGGTACTGACTGTCACTTCCACTCTTGGTGCCCCTTTTCCTCATCTGAGAAGTGGGGTAACCACACCCAACATTTGGATGTGGTAGATAATGCCCTGGAAAACCAGCCCTGGGGCCATACTTCCTTCCTGGTTTTGAAGAGCCTGTTACAAATTCTTCCAGGAGCTCTTCCTTTTTCACTTATTCTGTTGTGTTCCTGAGAAGTTTTTGTTTTTTGTTTTTACGAGACTATGAGCTATAGCACTGTGTTCCCTAGGTTGTCCCCAAACTCTTGGGGTCAACTGGTCCCATTGCTTCACAGTCCTGTGACTGCCAGCAGGCTCAGTTGGAATATTTGTTCAATCCGCCATTACCCTACAGTTCCATGTCCTGTCCTCAGCATTGTGAGGCCCACCGAAGGCTCTCAATACACATCAACAGAATGAACCAAAGTGAGCAGAGTGTTTGCATAGTGTGCTGTCCTCGGACTAAGCACATCCTTGGTTTCTAGAGAAATGTTGATTTTCCAATAATTTCTATTAAGTGTTTCAGTGAGGGGGGCTGGTTCGCTAATCCTTTTCGGATGACAAGGTAAAATTTCGGATGACAAGGTAAAATCTGTTTGGTTCTATTCAATTATCATTCACTGAGTTTGTGTTCTGTGCCAGGCACTGCCAAGGCTTCACAGTTGTAAGGAGCATCTCACAGAATAGATAGGGACCTTCCTTACCCTAGAGCCACACGCTGATTGGATGAGGGTGTTGTCCATCAGCATCATGGGATGACATCCATGTCCGGGAATAGTCCCCACTGAGTGGACCTGGTCTTGCAGGGAGGACTGCTCCTCTGTCCACAGCCAGGGCCCACAGATATGAGTCTTCCATCCTAACTAAAGCTCAAGAGTTCGAGCTTATTTTTGCTCTTTCAATGTTGTCGACAACAGGTGTGGCAACAAATAAGAGATCCCGACCTAGGGTGTGGTTAATTAGTATTTTGAGTATGGAGGTGGATCTCTTCCACTTTGACTAAAGGTCAGAGAATTCAAGTCTATCCCTGCTCCTTCAAGAATACTGGCAGGATGTTCCAGGGAGTGGCTGCCTGCAGGATACTTGGTCTATGGATGTTGGCATTACCTGTCCTGTCTAAACAACAGTGCTTGATTGAGGATGCTCTGTTTATTCCTTTTATCATGTTAATGCAGTCTGTTGCCTCCCCCTCCCCTTTTGGAGTGGGGTATATAAGCATGTGGAAAATAAACACTGGCAGTTTCAGTATTCACTGAATTTCCCTCCTGGTGCTGTTCTGTGTTTCTGTCTTTTATTTCTCTCATATCTCTGTTCCATTTGCTTAATAATTCTAATCCTCATGCTCCTACCTTGGAATGGACGAATCTCATCGAGGCTGGCTGCCCACCTGTCCTGCAGCCCCGTTTCATCAGCTGGAGAAACAGTGCTCTCTGCTGCCTCTCTGTGCAGCTCAGAGTCCACAGCAGAGCTCAGGAGCACCAAGCAGGCTGGGGCCCCACGACTGGCTCTGGATGGCCCCTTCCTCTCAGACTCCGGGACTGGGTGGCCTTGGTGAGAGGGGTGATTCTGCTGCCTCCTGAGGGCTGGGATTCACTCACTACCGGGGCAATTCTTCCATTTCAGCTGCCTATGAGTATGAGGTTCAAGTTTAGTGCTTGGCTTTACATCTCTGCGATGGGTAGCATGGGTGACTAACTCAGACCAACTGTGTGACCTCAGGCAAAGCATGCAGCAAAGCATGCAGCTCGTAGGGTCTCCTGCGATGAAGAATCATAATACTGACTCCAGTGGGCTGAAGGGAGGATTAGAGGTGATTAACTTCCTGACTCTGGCTCAGCAGGGCCACAACCTTTAGGACCCTTGGGCCATAAGGGCCCTGCTTTTTGCTGGACACATCTCCAGGACTCTGCAACTTTCTCTTCCTGGTTTGGATAAGGCACAGTAACTAGTGGGGAAGACGAGGTCCAGGCAGTGGCAGTGAGGCTGAGGGTAAATAGGTGTTGGCCACATTTGCAGAAGAGATCGGATCGTTTGGCACATGTCTGAGAAGCATACTAGGAGCTTAGGCACTGTCTGTGGTGTCCTGGCGAGTGGGTGGGCAGTGTTGGCGAAAGTCAACAGAAACTGCACAGTTCCCAGGCAGCTTTGTGTCTCTCTAATCCCATTTTCATCGCAATGGCCATGTCTGCAGGATACAGTGACCTCATCTAGAGGATGAGCTGCCTGTTGCTCAGGCAGCAGGATAGACAGTGCATAGCTAGAATGGTCACCTTCTCTTGGAACTTTGGTGAGCTTTTTTGCTTTGTTCTAGAGCTTGGAATTGACCCCAAGGGCCCACTCATAACTGTTCCTAGCTCCACTCCTTTTCAAACTGAGACTCTCACCCTGTGAGAACAACCGTAGATGCAGGAACTGACACTCCAAAGGGAGGATGACCAGAGTTCTCTTCTGTCATGTTAGAAGACTGTTATCCAGAGCCAATAGTCCATATGGCCCTGTGGGTAGTAGTGGGAAGTCAAGGGGGTAGTCCAAAAGAGACCACCGTGTATATGAGGGCATGTTTGATAGAAGAATTCAAGTCTTCTTTAGGCAATCAGATGGTGAGAGCAGACTGTTTCTACGGGACCAGAAACATGTTATAGCCACCAGCTCTACTCCTGAATCCTTCGTTCCTGATTTGAGCAAAGCCTTCTTCCAGTCCCAGAGGGACTATTCCATCCTTTATAAGATAGTGGGCTCCTAAAACTATTCGTAGAGCAGCTTCTGGAGAAACAGAGCCTGCTGTCTTAAGAACCACCCAGGGAAGTGTTTGTAAATTATCACATGATAGTTAGGACCAGGAACTCCACAGAGACGATGGAACATAAGACATAGACTAACTTTCTTAGACTCTAGTTCTCTCTCATCAAGAATAGCACTGTCAGGCTTCTTGGGAGTTTTGAGGAGACCAGGGCACGTCAGGTAGATGTGGAATTCAGCATGGTATGATGACAGATCAGAAAACGCAGAGTTCGGAACCTGTAGAAGAGACTCATTCCCAGCCCAAGCCTTCAGAGAGTCACTTAGAGAAATGACACCAGCAGCCAGGGAACAATGAGACATATACAGCTTTATTTAATCTGTAAAAAGTCACACTCGGGTAGAGTGACATCTTCCTTATCTTAGCATAAAGCAAGGAGTGTGTGAAAAACCTCTTCCTCGGGTTTGGAACCATATGACCCTGGCTGGGCTCACATCTGGATACTTCCAAGAAAGGAGTCCTTGCTGTGTGGCAGCTTCTTCCCAGAGGGTCTCTCTGGCTGGTATGACCCCTCACCGACAACCTGGACAGGGCTGCCCTGAGATTGTCCCCTTCCCTCCTAAAAAGGGACATTGCACGCTTAAGACTTTCCCAGAAATGGGTTCCACTTCAATGTGACTTGGTTTCCATTAATGTTTGCTGGAACCTAGGCTACATTTACTTATCATGGTGGTGTGTTAATGATTCCTCCTTTCCCCACTAAGACCCTCACCATTGATGGTATATTTAAATCATACTGTCCCCTTCTCTGGGACAGAGGGATGGAGAACCACTCTCCATCCAACCTGGGAGGCACTTCCTACAGATGTGTGGGTGTCTGGGAAGTGGTATCAGATGCTACAGGGACAGCATTTTAGTCTGCAGAGTGGAGCCTGGTGTTTGTTTTCCATCTTCCTTGGATAATCTAGAGCTTAGGACAATTCCTTGGAGAAAATGCCACAGTGTGGAGATACCACTGATGGGTTTCAGATCGTGCCCTCTGACTTACACAATGACATGTATGAATCCGCTTGGACAGGGCAGGCGACTGCTACCTTACCTATCTGTGTAATAGGTGACCCCTCTACTGGTCACAGCCAGTCAATAGTCCACACAGTAACTACATCCCCACATCCCTCAGACCCGCTCTCTCCTAAAATCACTGCAAATGTTGTCCAAGTGGAACCAAAATCCAACCTTGTGGCTCAAGCCATCCAGATATCTGCTCTGCATATTTCCCTTTTAAAACGCCACTGAGTGCAAAAAAGTCCCTTTGCAGAAGTGCTACAAGAAAGCATGTCTAAAATCACAGAACTATGCACACACAGACACAGACACGCGTGCTCGCACACACATGGAGTTGAGAATCAAAGAATCTCATCAGATACATATTTGAGGGAGCACAGGGAAAGGCTGGCAAGAGAAGATATGGAGATCAGATCGGATCAAGATGTTGGAATGTTACAGTAATGGCATGGGTGGTTCTTGGTATATACAAAAAGGGGTGTGTAGAGAGAATGGTAAATCCAGGCTATTAGAGAAAGGTTCTGTGGCCATGCATGAGTGAAAGTGGAGGCCAGCTGACAGGATGAAATGTTCTATTATGGAGTGGTCATTTCAAGGAGGAGGGACTTGCGTGGTCCAGGGAGGAGCATCTGCTTAGCAAGACACCTCCATGGTCTGGTGTCTGTCCAGGACATCAGGGGACTCACAGGATTCTTGAGTTCCATCTGACTGATTGCTGGTCACAGACCTGCTAAAGGGACTTTCTCCAGAGCCAATGCTACTCGAGGTGGAGTGGGTTCGTGATCGGGCGAGCCGGGTCATGCTGGCAGATGGTACTGTAACAAAGAACCAGGAGATCAGGAGGAGGAGCTTGGAGAAGCTCAAGTGCTCTACAGGCTTCACCTAAGACTTCACCTTTCCCAGCGCACCTAAGATGATGCCCAGCACGGCATATGAGGTGCTCCCTCTGCACCCTTTGCTCTAGGTGAGTGACTGTATGCAAGGCTGCTGTGATCTCCTGCATCTGGATTCTCTCCAGATTTGACTTCAGAGTCTGATGGGAAACCCTAAAGGCAGAGTAAAGCCTCTTAGCTGTGACCACACCATTCATACAGTGATTAGGAAGGTGGCTTTGGGAACACACACTGGTTACCAAAAACCTGCAGTGCATGCAAGACTAAACCAAAAGAAAGAATGACAAACCACACAAGTAGGAAGGCATTTCACAAACACAGTGCAAGCCCGATACAACAAGACTACCATCCGTGTCCACAGGTACTGTTGCCCTCTGGGGAGGAGACATGGATGGGTGGAGGGGAGGGAAGGTGTTCTGGAGCTGATTGCTATACAGGCATGTAGTACAGGCTATTGGGGACAAGGGGTTGACATGGGACTGACTCGGGTTGTTTAATTTAGACTTCTATTTTGTTACTGTTACTACTTTGACTTTAAGAACCTTTTAGCTTCATCATGGCCTGGACAAGGCCTCACCTGACAGAACTAACTGCCCATAATTCTGGATCATCAGTCACTGTCCCTGCTATCATTTCATCATCACTGTGGTGGTATCTGGACACAGATGCTAACCTCTCACCTAGAGTCAAGACTGCAGGACCTTTCTGATTCCTGTTTAGGGTTCACTTCAAGGATTAATAAATGTGTGGTGGTAGTGGAAGAGGGACCCCTCCCCCATTGAGCTTTGGCTGCCACTGTCACCCTGGCTGAGGATGAGAGGAGGCCTGGGCATTTCAATGGACTCCTTTTTTTCTTATAGAACCAGGCCTGATCTGTAGGGTAAACTCTCAGAGCACACTAAGCCCTGTTCTATCGGGCTCTCACTGCACAGGGAACTGCGGACATGCTGCAGGCAGCCAATGCAGCAGAAAGAGCATGGTTGGGAGGCGGGCAGGGCCAGCACAGGAAGGTACCTGACTCGCTGCTGAGGTGACTGAGCTGCACATACGGGACTGGAAGCAGGATGGACACAGGAAAAGGCAGGTTAGTGACCCACAAGAGCTATGTGACAACCTTGGCTGCCTAGAAGATGCTGACAGGATACTGAGTAGGGATGGAAGTTTCTTTCAAGGTCCCAGAGAAGGGCATCGATGCTTAAGCACCACTTTTAATGCCACTTCTCGAAACAGACAAAAGAAGCTGTTCCACCCTCATTCTATAGGCAGCCTCGGTACCCTGTTTTAGAAGCTAGCTGCATGATCAGATATCTTCTGGGGGAGAGGATGAGACTAGGCTAGGAGAGGACTTCTCCTCCTGGTGAGCCAGAGGGCTGTGTGTGTGGGCTCGGGTGGTAGCAGCTCACAGACGGGAACAACATAGCCACTCTAGACAAGACACACATGGTCTTTCTGGCAGCTACAGGTCTAACCTAGGGACCACCTTCCTGGGCAGCTCACCAATGGTCATCATCTAATGGACACCAAAGATGGAAAATCTGCCCGCTGGGTAAAGAGCTCTGTTCTGGGGTTAAAGGTATTTATTTATTTTCCCCCGAGAGAAGCAAGTGTGAGTTTCTGTGACAGATGAGAAAGCTCAGGGTCTAAGAGGTAAGAGCCCAATGCAGCAGCATATGACACGAATGTGTTCTAAAACTGAAGCTCATCTGAGGCAGAACAGATTTCAGTAAGGACACTGTCCTTTTCTCCTGAGCCTTTACTTTGTTTCTGTGGGCCAGGTAAAATCTGCTGGGTTCAGATATAAAATCATAAACTCCAGTTTATAGCTAAGGCAGCCAAAGCTTCAGTGGTTAAGATGTGGGCCTGGAGTCAGACTTTGAAGGTTTCTATCATGGCTATTCTGGTTGCTACGGGAGGCAGCTAAACATTCTTGAGCCTCAGTGTGCTAAAAAAATCACCTCTTAGAGCCAGGTGTGGTGACACACATCTTTAATCCCAGTACTCAGGAGGCAGAGGCAGGTGGATCTCTGAGTTTGAGGCCCCTCTGATCTACAGAGTAAGTTCCAGGATAGCCAGGGCTACACAGAGAAACCTTGTCTCAAAAAACAAAACAAAACAAACAGAAAGACAGGAAAAAAAAAATCACTTTTTAGTATGAGGACGTATTTTAGCTGTCAGCCTCACTTAGACACATGCACAGATGAATGAACACTTTATACTCCATTGTCGTCTACTTAAAGTCCAACTAGCAAATGGGTGGTCCTGAGAATTGTGGTCTCCCAGATGTTAAACGTATCCTATTACCCATAAACTTCTGCTAAATAGAAAACATACTACTCACTGTAGCCCATCCCTTGCAAAAAGTACTTGAAGGCCTCGGTGAGCTTCCCAGGCTGGAGGAACAAACAAAGAAGACATTAATTTTTGCATTAAGTAGAGAGGTAGCAAAGGGCTGGGGGAGCAAGACAGAGGAGAGAGAGAGAGAGAGAGAGAGAGAGAGAGAGAGAGAGAGAGAGAGAGAGGAGGAGAGGAGAGGAGAGGAGAGGAGAGGAGAGGAGAGGAGAGAGAAATTATTATGAACACTTTCTTACCTGAACTACTTGGGGCAGTCCTCCACAGTCTGCCATCTAGAAGAGGAAGAACACCTAAGTCAGCAGGACCTCCACTAAGGGGAACGCTCTCAGTATTCCATGTCCTTTCGAAGAGTTCAGGAATGAACTTGATGCTTAACAGCATCCATCTTTTTTTTTATTTTTATTTTTTTATTTTTTTTTTATTTTTCGAGACAGGGTTTCTCCGTAGCTTTTGGTTCCTGTCCTGGAAATAGCTATTGTAGACCAGGCTGGCCTCAAACTCACAGAGATCCGCCTGCCTCTGCCTCCCGGAGTGCTGGGATTAAAGGAGTGCGCCACCACCACCCGGCTCAGCATCCATCTTTGTATCTATCACTTCAGGGCATGCTATGCAGTCTTGATGCTGGCCATACCCTTGAGAGAGATGTCCAGTGCTGTTCATTCACAGGATCTCAGGCCTGGCTTTCAGACCTCTGCAGGGATTTCTTGTTAGGCTGACAGTACTATCAGCTAAAGCTTTCATCCTGGCTCATCTGCACCCAAAGACACTTATTTCACAGTCCTCAAACAATGTGCTGCACATCTCAGTGTGTCGTACTTTGTAAGGGCCCCTTTCCCTACTAAGAGGTCAGGGCAGGGCTTCCTATGTTGCTGAGTCCTCCACTTCTTGCCTCTAAGTACTTGGGCACAGGCCCCGGATGTCCTCCTCTCCTCCTTCTCCTCTTGCTCTCTTGCCCTTCTCCTCATTTCTCCTTCTATTTATCCTCTCGGCCTGCCAGTCCCACCTATCCTGCCTTGCTGTTGGCCATTCAGCGCTTTATTAGACCATCAGGTGTTTTAGACAGGCAAAGAGTCACAGCTTCGCAGAGTTAAACAAATGCAGCATAAACAAAGCAACTCATTAAACAAATGTTCCAGAGCTTAAACGAATGTAACACACCTTAAAATAATATCTTATAACAGGGTTCCTCTATGTAGTCTTGGCTATCCTGGAACTCACTCTGTAGACCAGGCTGGCCTTGACCCCAAAGATTTGCCTGCCTCTGCCTCCCAAGTGCTGGGATTAAGGGTGTGCTATCACTACCCGGCAAGGGTGAATCTTGATAATCTAGAAACTTTTAACAAGTACAAGAAGCCCCAAGAGAAAAATGTACCCATCATCACTAAGACATTCTTAGAAGTTTCCTTAAAAACGCAACAGGACTCAGGATATAAAGCATTCCCAGCATCACCTCATTTCTTCTTATGTTGTACATTCACTAAATTTTGAGTGGAATGGGAAAGTGTTTATGACAAAATGGAGGAAAACAGAAATATCTTCTAACCTTTATTTTCTTGGTTGTTTTGTAGTTCAGGATAGCCTGGAACTCATTATATAACTCAGGCTGGCTTCAAACTTATAGCAAACCTCCTGCCTCAGCCTCCTATAAGTCAGAATTATAGGCATAGGCCACCATCCTAGCTTTCTTTCTTCTTCCTTTTTAAAAAAAAAAATTTTTCAGACTGGGTATCTCTAAGAAGCCCAGGCAAGAGATGTACTTGTATCTCCTTGCACTGGGATTAAAGGCCTGTGACACCGTGCTCAGACCTCTAGCTCCTTTGACTTTATGATCTAAAAAGATATATGGAAAAAGACACTAGTATATTACTACATATTTGTTTTTTGAGAATTTAGAAAATATATTCTTTGGGCTGGTGAGTCGGCCCAGAGGATAAAAGTGCTTGCAGCCAATGCAGCCAAGCCTGACAACCTGAGTCCCACCCTTGAGACCCACATGGTGGAAGGAGAGAACTGACTTCTGTAAATTGTCCTTATGTGCCTTGGCATGTATTGTCCACCACCAATAAATACATAAATGTAATTAATCTATTTTTCTTATTCTGAGAGAGAGAATAAAAACACAGAGTTGATGAGTACCTAAGTTATCACAAGTAGTTGGCTATGAAAAAAGACACGTTACCTTTAGCAAAGTGGTATTTATAGGGTCGAGGCGAGAATTGCATTCAACCTGAAAAAGAAAAGAACTTTAGAAATTAGAATTTCTTACATGCCCAAGAGATTAGGTGTCATACAAAGTGTGATACACACTTTGTCTGGTGGTTCAGATTTCATCTAAAAATTTTGCCATTTTCTTTTCTGATGCTTTTAGTCTTTAATGAACAACATGCTGACTCTAAAGCCTCTTACTGCTGGCCATGATGTGGGCAAGGAACATTCCTTCTTGAGAGGCAAACAGGACTGTGGCCCTGTACTGCTGGGATCTCCTCCATGCTGTCCCAGCACACCTGGCCTATCAGCTGGGCCTGTGCTCTGTGTCCACCTCCCTGCCTCAATATCTCCTGTCTGGAGTGCAGAGCTGCCATTCCCCAACCACTGACTCTTCTGCCTCACTGCCTCTCTGGCTCCCCAGTGTGAAGAATTCTTCTGTGTTTGTTCTGTTGCAAGGTCAGCAAAATTAGGGATGACAGCCTGGTACACGTCCATGTTTGGGATCTTGTGCCCTTCTACCCATGAAGGCAGGAACCTCAAAGAAAATATTTTGGGAAGATAATCTGAGCACATGCCCCATCACTGAACTTTATACCTATGGCTCTAGTAGGACAATATTTTATTGCTCACTCGATCAAACAGCTTTCCCTTATGTCTTCTAAGAATATACACATAAAACTTGTGATAAGAGCTTGGAATCCAGTGGGGGTGACTATATATACCACAAAAGAAAGCGAAGTAACTTCAGAAACTTCACAGCTGTGTGGAATGAACAGAAAGAACGCCAAGTAGGAATTTCAGAGACAGGAAGAAAAGGTGGTGTCTGGAGACTCCCAGAGGCAGAGAAAGGAGGGTCGTGCAGTACACATGTGTCATTACAGCGGAGAGTATAAAGTGAAGATGCACACAGAGCAAATTCAGGGCAGACTGGAGCTCACTGTGGAAGGCAAGATGGTTTCTGACGTGAGAAGATCTGATTTAGGAGAACAGTGGCACGTGTGGCTTACTGAAGAGGCAGTGGTTCTAGTTACCTAGGCAAGAACCAGCAATCCAGGTGAACTTGGGTCTTGGGATTGCTGATGGGCAGGTATACAAAACTCCTCTGAAATCAGGAGATGATCTAAAAGCCAAGATCAAGTCAGAGGCTTAATTTGTTCTATGTGAATGACAATGCAGGTTGTGATAAACAAATGCACCATTTTTCTATAGAATATGCAAGGATTCCACAGGTAGAATTTTGAAATGGGTATTTAATGGCTAGTCACAGTGCTCAGAATATAGTAGATAAGCTATATTTTCTAAGAAATCAACTTCCATGTCTGGATTTAACAAAGCATGTCTTTCGTTATCCACTACTTTGTAATTCATACAATGTTCTGTGTCTCCATTTTTAACTAACCACAGTCACCAGGGCTGCATGTGTGTTTTCCTGCAGGGCTGGAGACTGAAACTAGGGCCTTGCGCATTAGTGCTGTGCCTTAAGCTACATTCCCAGCCTCAGTCATTAGTCTCTGACATGTCTATGTATTTCCCAAATCCCCAAATAGATCTGTTACTCCTCAGCCATGAACAAATAGAAGATTCTCAGAAGGCTGCTGAATTAGTGAGCAAAACCAGGTATCAGTCTTGAACTGGCACTTGCGGAGTTTCTCCTGGTGTCCCGGGGTGTCTCTCAAGTTCCTACCACCAGAGGCATATGGGGTTCTGGCCAGGGCGTCAGGTCTAAATGCAGTTAGAGGGGGGTTTACTCTGTGTTTCAGATGAGGCCTCACCTCTTGAAAACAGGAGTGTGGAAATAAGATGAAAAGGCCTTATTTATTTGGCTAAACTATACCTTTAAAAAAATAAGTGACCGGGCAGTGGTGGCACATGCCTTTAATCCCAGCACTCAGGAGGCAGAGGCAGGTGGATCTCTGTGAGTTTGAGGCTAGCCTGGTCTACAAGAGCTAGTTCTAGGACAGGCTCCAGAGCTACCAAAGAAACTCTGTCTCAAAAATCGAAATAAGTAAATAAATTTAAAATAAATAAATAAATAAAAAAGTGAACATGCTATTTAAGTCAACACAAGGGAGAGGGATATAGGCCCTCGACAACTTTCTCATTTGCTTGATTTATGGTGGCTAACTTCTCTTAAGTAGAAGGCTGAGTGCCAAAAATCTAACTGTAATTGCCACAGAGTGGACAGCAGCACACAGAGCACACTGATCAATCCGATGGGAACTGATTTAAAAATATGTAACAGTAAAACCTGGTAGGTGGAATTAGATACAGCATGGCCTTGTGTGGTCATGTTTCCATGACACACTGTGTCAGCTGTGTTCCTGACACACACACTTGACTACACTTCAATCCCATCTGCTCACATCAGGACATACTTACCACAGCCTCCACAGCAGGTGAATTGTCCCCTACCACCAGTAAAGTAGAACACCTAGGAACACGCCAAAGAGGAGATGGTCAGCAAGTAAAAGGACAATGGACTTGTCATGACAGGCAGATACACAGCCATTTAGCGGGGAGACTGGGGCACTTACTTTAATGTTTTCAACCTGTTATCATTTTGGCCCAATATAGGTCTTTCAATTTCCAGGTCTCTGCGTCTAGACAAACAAAGCAGAATCAGTATCGTTTGCAGGAGATCGTGGCCCTTCATGTGTTTCCCGAACATGTAATCCAGAGTATGACAGTCTAGGAACACTGTCTTTTCTTCACACCTCAGGATGGAAGGGCCCTGAGCTATTCCCCTTAGCAGCTGTTTCCACGGCATCATGCATGCTACAGAGCAGGAATGGATTTTACGGATGCTAAAAAGGAACTTTTAAACTCTAACAGGAGCCCTACTGAAATCCTCAAGTCTAACTTGAATTTTCCAAGTGGTCTATAGGAATGAGTCCCTTAGGAGGAGGCAATGACATACTTTTATATGGGAAGAGGACTTTATTTATAATAGCTTTTCAAAGAGCTTTTTAGTCTTTTTTATTTCAATTAAAAGTAGAAAGCTCTCCAGACCAGATCCAAAGCTTGGCATCACACCTTACAGGCTATGTAACTCTGCAGACTTCCGGCTGACAAATGCAGCCTTCTCCACCATCTTCCCTCTGAAAAACTATCACTAGGGTAAGAACCAGTGCTCTCTCCTCAGCCTACCCTCTGACAGTAAAGGTATGAAAGTAAATTTTGAAATACTCAAGGAAAAAGGAGTTGACTTACATCCTTGTGTTACTCTGACTGATTCATGACAAGGTATCAGCAAACAGAATCAAAATCAAGTCCTAATATTCTCTCCATTGTCTTCCTGTAAGGGCTTCTTCTGGTCCCTACCATTATTTTCTTTTCTTTTTCTTTGTTTTTCTTTTCTTTCTTTCTTTCTTTCTTTCTTTCTTTCTTTTTCTTTTCTTTTCTTTTTTTTTTTTTTTTTTTGAGACAGAGTTTCTCTGTGGCTTTGGAGCCTGTCCTGGAACTAGCTCTTGTAGAGCAGGCTGGCCTCGAACTCACAGAGATCTGCCTGCCTCTGCCTCCGGAGTGCTGGGATTAGAGGCATACACCACCACTGCCCTCTTTTCTTAAATATATGTAAGTTAGATTTCTTTTTTTTCCCCTCAAGACAACCTAGAAACTACAGCTGTTTTATAGCTCACAGTTTCCTTCTTTAGAGATCTTTCTAAAACTGTCTATAATTTTCCATCCTAGAATGGTCAAACCGCATAGGCAGGACAACAATGGCAGTAGATTATTCCTCCCGTCTGCTTCCTTAGACGTCACACAGACTTTAGAGCTGGACTACACAGTTAACAGAAGGAATGACAAACAACTCTACCCATTATAGGAACCCAGGAAGAGCTGGAGGTTTTCTTGGTTGATGTCTTGAGCAATGTGCAGTCTGTAGGTTTGAATGAGGTCCAAATTGGCCTGCAACTCCTCCTAGAATAAGTGAAAGAAAACACCAGTAAACTGGGCTGCAGAACAAGTCCATCCTATTTGGTTAGTATTCTCAATGGCAATAGCCTTTCCACGCAGGGATTTGGGGCGGAGCTTAGCATTTACTAATGTACAGATACACTGAATGGCTAACATCTTTATTTGTCTCATCATAGTTCAGTTCCATATTCTGTGTCAAATGAGGGCACCAACTGGTATATGGAATGGCACGTACTAAAAATAGTTACACAGAGCAAAAAATGCCACGCCCAGACAGTATCCATTGATTTTACTCATTTGAAGTTCAAAAGCAGGCAAAAGTAAAGAGAAGTAATGGACTAGTGAGTACACTGTTTAGGAGGATTAGTGAGCAGGAAGCACACAAGAGAACCTTTTTGGTTGGTAGAAATATTCTACATAATAAAATATATGGTAGGGCTGGAGAGATGGCTCAGGGGTTAAGAGTAGTGGCTGTTCTTCTAGAGGACCTGAGTTCAATTCCTAGCAACCACATGGCTCACAACCATCCCTAATGAGATCTGGTGCCCTCTTCTGGATTGCAGGTGTAATGCAAACAGAATACTCTATACACAATAAATAAATAAATCTAAAAAATTATGGTAATAAATAAATAAATCTGAAAAATAGGACAAAGATCAGAGACATTACATTACAGTATGTACATCATCGCAGTATATGTGAATTATGTGTCCTTAATCAAGGAAACAATATGGATGGAGGTCACCCACCAACAAAAGAATGAGAGTACAATCCCAAGGGCTTAGAAAGCTGAAGGAAGAGGATCCAAGTTTGAGGGCATGCCTGGGCATAGGCATTGTTTCAGAGGCAAGAAAGAAAATAATCAGACTTAGAGTGACTGCCTGTAAGAAACAGGAAATGAGATGGGTTGCAGATTTCCTGTAATAGGGCTGTATAAGCTCCTTTCTCTAAACAAAAGTAAGTTTGTTACACTGATAAAATGTAAAGAAATAGGGGGCTGGAGAGATGGCTTAGTGGTTAAGAGCACTGACTGCTCTTCCAGAGGTCCTGAGTTCAATTCCCAGCAACCACATGGTGGCTCACAACCATCTATAATGAGACCTGGTGCCCCCTTCTGGCTTGCAGGCATGCATGGAAGGAATGTTGTACACATAATAAATAAATAAATTAAAAAAAAAAAGAGAAGAAAAAAAAAAGAGAAAAAAAATGTAAAGAAATAAAAGAAAATAATGAAGGAAAGACTACTACTTTGGAGCTGGACCTTGATTTAAATGTCAGCTCCTTCATTTTCCATGTGGACAATGGTGGCATATTATGCTGTGTTTCTGCCCTTAAAATAAAGCCAAAGGTGCTGGAGAGAAAGCTCAGTAGTTAAGAGCATTGGTTGTTCTTCCAGAGGACCCAGTCTTACACCACATAAGCAAGATAAAAAAACTACCTTGCACATACATAGTCAGTAGAAGGTTAGAGCCTGATCTGTCCTAACCTTGCACTTCCCTTGAGGCGTATTCAGACAGAATACTAAGTACTCCAGACTGGCTAGCCTCTGCCCCTCACTGTACCTCTTCCTCTACACCCCAGCCGCCTCACAGCTCCTGACCTCATTGCTCAGTTTCTCATCACTCACTTTTCCCTCTGAAAACAGGACTGCAGGCCAATCCCCACCAACAATTATCCACAGCACAGGTCACCCCTGCTGCAGATTTCAGTGTCCGCCAGTCTGTGAGGACTGAATGAGATCATCTCTAAGCTCCTCTCACAAGAACATCTCAGCGCTCTTTGTCTTCTCCTTCTGAAACTTGTATTTCTGTGAGGCCTTCTCTGAACCCCCTGGTGGCTCTAAAGATGTCTGGTGAGCACTGGTGTTGTCAAACACACAGATGGCATTCTGCTCACAGGGGACAGGTGGGGAGATGCTGTTTTCTGTCACTCTCCAAGTGCCAAGATCCATGAGCTAAGAGAAGCCTCCCCGCAGGCCTGGCCTTGGCAGGGCCACATGTCCTTCTGACTGCAAGGGACATGTTATCTGCCAGGATCCAGGAGATTGCAAGGTACCTCTCTTTCTTTTCTAAAACACAACAAAGCTTCGCACACAAGCCGGTAAACCCAGCTCTTCTGGTGGTACAGGTGCTTACCTGCCCAAAGTGATGAGCCAAAATGATGTCCACGATGTTGGTCGTCAAGCCTGAGAGCTGGAAGAGAAAAGCTGTGTTAGGAGAATGAGCACACGGGAGCAGTCACAGGCTGTCCACTAAAGGAGGGACACACAGTGTCTTCTAAAGCAAACAAACACACAGACCAGTATCACTTCAAAGAAATGGCGGGGTGAGGGGGAATACAAGGAAAAACTAAGTATTCTTTCCATGGCATGAGCACAGCTTCCTTTGAAATAGGGCTGGAAGGAATAGTGGCCATTCCTTCAAAAACAGGGAGACCTGAGACCCGTGGCAGTCTGCCGCTTCATCTCTGCCCCTGTTTCTGCATCTACACTGGGTTGATGGCAGCAGAGATAGACTTACAACCCAGCCCAAGACATGCAAGAGACAAAGGAAAAATTCCTTCCAGTTTTAGCCATCTTTATTTCAGGCAGTGAAAGGAATAGCTATATTTACAGCTCACATTTTGAACATTTTTCTCCCAGTTCTTCCCATTTCAAAATGATGCATCTCACATCTAATAAACGCAGCAATCTGTAAATCTGGAGACAGTCTATTTTCAGAAACATCTCCAGCTCAAATGATCTTGCCAATTCCCTTTAAGCTTTCTTCCTGGGCTTCTGATGGAATTCCTACTGAGGACTTGGATTGTAGGTGACATACTGAGTTGGAGGTGGGGATGCAGAAGAGGAGGTGAGGGAGAGACAGGGACATAGGTGAAGGTTAAGGAAACAAGATGGCCTGACATCATCACCCCGTGGGCTACAGAGGAAAGAGGAGGAGGATTAATTACCCAGCTCACTTCATGTGTTGCACTATTCAGAATGCTCAGGCTCAAAGTGTGCTATGAATGTCACTAGGTTGTTACACATAGGTGTGAGGGTCGTATACTAGACAGGTGAGCGCATTTTACAGCATCAGACTGAGAGAGTTCCAATGCAGCTGGCACCAGCATTGTTAGTACACCCATCCAAAGCTAGGGAAGGCAACAGTCCCCAATGTAAATAAATGTGCAGAGCATAGACAGACTGTGCAGAATCTGGTCTGTTGATAGGTAGAAAATATAGGCAGGGTCTCATTTATCTGGAGTTTGAAAAACAGACCAGGATAGTCTGAAACTCACGGAGACATATCTGCCTGCCTCTGCCTCCAGAGTGCTAGAATTAAAGGTATGTCCCACCATCCCACCTCTTACCATCTTTGTAAAGACCTTTCATATAAAGGTTTTTCTTTATATGAGAATTTTGTAATTTTCCTTATCAAACAGCCAAAATCTTTTTTTGTTGTTGTTGTTTATTTGTTTTAAAAACAAAGTCTCACAATATAGCTCAGTCTGGTCTCAAACTCTATCCTCATCTCACATCAGGCCTCAATAGGACAAATTTATGATCATATATTATTCCATTCTATAGCATTACATTTGTGTTACCTTCTCTCATTGGTAATTAGATTTTATCTTTTTGTCTTACAAATGTTTTCAGAAGTATCCTAGCATGGTGAGTTTCTTGCTATGTGACCTTAAAATTTATTAATTGATTTGGTTAACCCGAGAAGAGCAGTTTAAACAGTAGAGAAAAAAAAAAATCAGGCGATAGTGGCACACACCTTTAATCCCAGCACTTGGGAGGCAAAGGCAGGTGATCTCTGTGAGTTTGAGGCCAACCTGGTCTACAGAGGGAGTTACATGCCAGCCATGGCTTAAAAGAGAAATCATGTCTGGAAAAACCAAAAAAATAAAAACAGCAACAAAAAGCAGCAAAACATAAAAAATCCAAACAAAATAAAATAGTGGCTGGTATATAATAAGCATTAAATATGTATTAATTTCTTTAAAGGTCATTATAACCTTCCATTTACAACTATATCACTATCCTTTAAAGTTCTCAGATACTAAATTCCTGGATATCATAGGTTTGAGTACCAATAAATCCCTGATAAATGTGATCAATGATGCTGTAGTACTGTTTTGGTGGTAAATTATAAAGACATTCATGGTAGCCAGCAGGTGTCTAAAAGCAGGTATTTAAAAATGAGATTATTAAATTAGTCATCTTCCTGATAAGGGAATGAAAGCAAGTTTTTTCTCTTATGGAAAACATCACTGCTTTAACTTCAACACCCATATATTTATATTAAGACATATAAATAGAATTTGCCTTCAATAAGAAAATGAACTGCTTCCATTGCAAACTGAAAACAGGAATCACGTTTTAATGTAGGGGAACCTAATGCTAACAGAATACGATTCTTTCTCCATGGTCTCTTCTTTACTCGAGTTGAGCATGGGGATTTTTATATTCATTAGGTCGTTAGCATACTTATTTTGTTTTCTGTCTGCTGGCACATATTTTAGAGATCAAATTTCTTCATTTTTTCATATGGTGAAAATTAATAATCCATATGACATGTGGAACAGTGGGAAAGAGCTATTTCTGTGTTTACTAGAGATATGATTCATTCATTCATTTTGTTTGTTAAAAGAATAAAAATGCAAAGCAGACTAAGATATTTGAGAAACAAGAATCCAGCAAGAGACTTACGTGCAAATTTTTTAAAAAAGATTTATTTATTTTATTTGCACTGGTGTTTGCCTGCATATATGTCTATATGAGGGTGTCGGATTCCCGGAATTGGATTTAGAGACAGCTGCCATATGGTGCTGGGAATTGAACCCAGGTGCTTTGGAAGTGCAGTCATTGCTCCTAACACCTGAGCCATCTCTCCAGTCCCATACATGCAAAATGTGTTTATGTTGAACGGGGAGCCATACAAGAGGGGCAGAAGATTTCAGAAGGAACTTTACGAGAATATTCCAAAAATAGGCAGAGATGTCACTGCCTCTTAGGGAAATTCAAGTTATAACCTATAACATTAACAAAGATGGTAAGAGGTGGGGTATAGCATATTACAGTACTTGCCTAGCATGTAAAATGGTCTGGACTCATTGCCTATACCACAAATAAGAAACAAAGATGATGGCAGGACAGTTTTTGTTGTTGTTGGAATGACAGCAAGAATGATAGTAAAGAAGCAAGACACCAAAGAATATAATCTACAATACCAATTACAAGAAGCTTCAGAACAGATGAGACCAGTCTGTTGCTAACAGAAGTCAGAATAAGGAAATAACGGGCAAAGAGAATCTGCATGAAAAGGTAGAAGATCTGAAACGGCTCCATGGCTGGGTGGTGATGACATGTGCTAGTATTCATATGCTGCATATTTAAAACATTTTGTGAGAGGCTGTGGATGAAGTTCGATGTTACAAATGCTTGCATAGCACATTCAGTTCACGACACTCAACAAAACGAAACATCTCATTTTGCCTTTAAGCTTCATGGAAAGGTAATTTTCTAAGGGACGAGAAAATGAACAGATGGACACTGTCATTGAAGGACTTACTTTGGAAGCTGCCCAGTCAATCCAGCCTTTAGCACACGGGTCAATGTTAATGAGCACAAGGCCTTCTACCAGCTCTGGATGATTGAGCTGAGAGAGAGACAGA
>NC_022033.1:21250410-21261868 GCF_000317375.1 Microtus ochrogaster | reverse complement strand
TTACATAACCAACACAAGCAGGCAGGCACCCGCCTGGGACCCACACACTGCCTCGGGGAGTTGAGACTAATCCTTCCTGTACTTACTGCAAATCGGCTGAGGATGTAGGCTCCTGCTCCAACTCCAATACCAATGATGCCCTTCAGACTGTGAAGAGGACACATCAACAATTGACTGAGTCAACTACGTTTGGAAAGAATACAAGCTGCGTGTATATGCAGAGTCTCACACAGTTTCTTAGACAAGCTTCTTCAACTTTTCAAACTTCAGTGTCTTACCAATATCAACAAGGGTAACACCACCTACTTTCAAATTTGCTTTTAAAGGTTGATAAAATATGCTGTGGGGGTGGTGGTACACACCTTTAATTTCAGCAGTTGGGAGGCAGATGCAGGCAGATTGTTGTGAGTTCCAGGCCAGCCTGGTCTACATAGTGAGCTCCAGGAAGGCCAGGGCTATAAGAGAGACCCAGTCTCAAAAACTGTGTGTATATATATATATATATATATGTCTCAAACCTGGAATTTATTTTCACTACTACCTCAAAATTCATCAGTAAATCTTGTAGAAACTACCCAGAATTATTTCCATTAGTTACTACCCACTTTACGTTTTTATAATTTTAATTTTTTTAAATAAATTTTCATTTAAATAAATTTTAAATAAGCTTTCATTTATTTTTAAAGATGATTATATTTAAGAAAATACACCTGTATCTGTGTGTGAGTTAAGTGCAGGGTGAGTGTGGAGTCCAAAAGAGGGCAATGAATCTCCTGGAGCTGGAGCTAGAGACAGTTGTTAGTCACCCAACAGAGGTACTGGGAACCACCTAGGTTCTCTGCAGGGGCAGGAATCTCAACTGCTGAGCCCTCTCTTCAGCCTTCACAATGCATTTTAATCCAACCCTAAACAGAATCAAGTACCAAGCTAATTTTATCTTTTTCCTAAACTACTATGGTTGTTTAACTTGTCTCCATACATTTTCCTTTTACTCCTCTACAAATAACTAGAATAGGAATAATTCTTGTTTTAAAGTTAAATAGTTTTACCAACATATAATTTATATACCTACAGCAATCCCTTTAAAAGTCTAACTATGTATCACTCCAGAATTAAAATTCATTGATGTCTTTCTTTATTACAATAAGGACATTTGATGTGGGATTCCCCTCTGTATACTGTGAATACCATGGGTTAATGAATAAAGCTGCTTTGGCCTATGGGAGGGCAGAATTGAGTAAGGTGGAAATTCCAAGCAGATAGAGGATGAAAGAAGGCAGAGACAGGGAGACACCATGGAGACACCATGGAGACGCCATGTAGCCACGGGAGGAGAAAGACACCCGCATGCCGGTACCAGTAAATCACGAGCCTCATGGTAAAAGATAAAATAATAGAAATTGGGCTAATTTAAAATGTAAGAGTTAGTTAATAAGAAGCTTAAGCTAGGGGGCTGGAGAGATGGCTCAGAGGTTAAGAGCATTGCCTGCTCTTCCAAAGGTCCTGAGTTCAATTCCCAGCAACCACATGGTGGCTCACAACCATCTGTAATGGGGTCTGGTGCCCTCTTTTGCCCTGCAGGCATACACACAGACAGAATATTGTATACATAATAAATATCTAAATATAGATTTTTTTTTTAAAAAAAAGAAGCTTAAGCTATTGGCCAAACAGTATTGTAATAAATACAGTTTTTGTGTGATTATTTCGGGTCTGGGCGGCCAGGCCCGAACAAGCAGTCTCCACCAACAGATATTGTGAACTTTTATCTGATCTTTCAGGCTTACGGAATCTGGTCTGTTTTTCTCAGGTTGTTCAACATGCCTTTCCTCCATTTGATCTTATAATTATTCTGTCTTTCTTTTGCCCTGGCTCTCTATCATAGCCTATATGGCACGTACCCAGGAGGACATTTGCTAGCTAACTTCATTTATGAGGAGCCTGCTCTTTTAGCTATCATAATATTCATATATTTCTTTGTACTGATATTGCTTAGTGCTCAAGATCAATCTCAGGGCACAATACTTGCTAACATGTGCTTTATCACTGAGATACACCCTACCCTACTTTGTCTAAGGCATCTATTATGATTGGTTATCACCTACACCCACGTAAGTGCAATGAACATAATGACTCTTCTGTTTGTGAATCACTAGTTTAGAGAATATAAACTAGAGTCAAAACAAGATAATAAATCTCAGTGAAAAGACACCTGTTTATTGGGAGTGAAACCCTGGGTTTCATTTGCAGCAAAGACAGGGGAGAAAGTAGAAAACTATAGAATCTACTCACCTTAAGTGTGTAAGTACAGGAGGCAGCATTTCAGCCAGCTCATCCATGGTGGGGTACTGATACCTGAAACCGAGAAGAACACCTTCTGAATCAGAAA
Organism: Microtus ochrogaster; assembly: GCF_000317375.1. NCBI lineage: Eukaryota > Metazoa > Chordata > Mammalia > Rodentia > Cricetidae > Microtus > Microtus ochrogaster. Next base: position 21,259,479 of record NC_022033.1, on the reverse strand, counting down.
GCATCCACAATTCCCAGTCTCTAGGAAACATTGACCAGTCCAGGAATCTTGGAGAAAAACAAGATTTTTCTTTTCCTTTTAACCAAGGGCTCAAAGGGTGTGGTATAGTTGCCTGGAAACAACTGTGGCCTGATCCATGATCCTCCACGGCGGCCATGTGAGGAAGGACGTAAGAGGGGCCACACCCCTTATAGCAGAGGAAGCTATAGGAAGAGAACTGGCGAGATGGCCTACTGTGTGCTATTTCCAAATTCTTAACATTCGTTTCCAGGCTCAGGAATGTCCAGCAGCAAGAGACAACTCAGGAAATAGCTTGCAGTCTGTCAATCATATTTAGAAAGTTAATTGTAACAGAAAGTATCAATTTCCTGGGCCTATGCACTATTATAGAACTTGGGTTCCTCAGAATAAATACTCATTTATTTCATTTAGGTGTAAGATAACATGTTTCTTTTATAAACTGCTTAATTATAACATGAACTGATTCTAAAATGGGCAGGCAAGTCCAGGAGCTGACCAGAGGAAGAGTAAGGAGAAAATCACAGAGATGATAGATTCAAAGAGGGACAGGATATTTTAAGATTTTATATATATATATATATATCTTACAGTAAATTGTATTAGAGTAAGTATGTGCATGTGTGCGTGTATATATTTGGCTAGTCTTTATATAGTAAATGGCCTCCTATATAAGGAGGTAGGATGTGTTCCATAACCAATATGGAGCTCAGACTGCATCTGGTGAACACTATATGGGATAGAATGTTCTCAAAACTATTTATGCAAAAGTCAGAAAAAACCTTGATGGATGTCATCTGGATGAATGACAACTGCTTATTTATGATATGAACTGATTCTAAAATCACCAGGCAAGCCCAGGGGCTGCCCCAGAGGAGGAAGAGAAGGAGAGAGTCACAGAGAGGACAGCGTCAGTGAGAGAGAGAATATTTTAAAATGACACTGATTGTGTGTGAGGTGCATGCGTGTGAGGTGCGTGTGTGTGCCTGTAAAATAATCGCCCATATGCGTGTTAAATAATCGCCCGTGTTTGGCGACCTCTGCCCTCTGCTCCACAATCAACAGGCGCTCAGTCTGCTTCTGCTGAACACGGTAAGGAATGGAGCGCTCTCACACCACCTGTGCACAAATTAGGAAAAAAATCTTGGTAGATATCACCTGGGCGAATAACAACTCCTATGTGAGAGACACAACAGCTTGGAAAGAGTTAATGTAGATTCTGTAACAAGACTTCTTGGGTTCGAATCCCAGCCCGGCTACTTATTTGTACAGTGACACAGATCCTATAGGGTTGTAGGGATCGAGTGCGCTAACAAACATGAGCATTTAACGGTTTCTGGAAAGCCTGGGTTCTATGCAGGTGCAAACGCTCCCTTGGGAATCTGTGATGCCAACATACAGAGCAAGTTTAGCATGATGTTGAATGCCAAGGTCAGTCAGATGGTACCCTTGCCTGTCAAGATGGCGTCAGAATAAATGGTTCCCCAGGTGTCCAAAATCCATCTCTAGGTGGGAATTCCAATGGGAAGGCACTCCCAGAGCAGGTTCAGAGGAGTCTGGGCTCTGCCTACGTGTCGGGCACTTTAGGAAGAGACACAGAAGTGACAAGTGTACAACAAAGGAGTCGGGACAGATGGGAGTCTGTGAGAAGTGGGAGCTCCAGACACATTCTGCCTTGTGACTACAGGCACATAGGTCCCGGCCATGCAGTGGCAATCCTGGGTATGTGAAAACACAGCAGCCCTCAACACACTTACACACAGGCTTCTGAGACCAGGGGCAGAAAGACAGGCAAGCAGCACCTCTTGTAAGTGTGATACCATCACAGGGAGGGAAACACACCAAGAGCCCCTACCATCCACCCATTTGTTCTTTGGCCTCAAGCCTCCCAGAAGTCTTCCCTGTGGCCTTACCCTGTTGGGAAGGAGGGGGCCCCTTCTTGCTGGCCTGGGGCATCCACGTGACAGACAGCAAAATGCTGGGTAATCTCCTGCATATCCTCGAAGTTGAAGAAGGTGTTGAAACAGGATTTATCTATGAGACGAGAACACCCGTGGATCATAAGCTCTCCAGCTCTCCCCCAGTTTTCCTCTGCTCAGCAATGCTGAGCCCCTGCTCTTTCTCTCCCTTCTCAGCCCCAGTCCACTTAAGTGAGGAGTCTGCACACAGCCTCACTCAGGCTGCTGAAGGAAGACTGCACAGGAGGCACCTCTGTGCCTGGAGAGCAAATGGTTCTCATCTCCACACCATTGGTTCAGAGTAGGAACACCTTGTGGATGTTTGCTGGGTTTCCTAGTGGTGCACAAAATAATCTCCTACCCACAATGCTGTGTCTTTCATGCACCTTGATCCTCTACCTGATGAGGAGACACTGACCTTCCCCTGACCCTGGGTAGAGGACATTCCCAGCTGCTGACCACATGGGGCTATACTCATGGAGGAGATGCTGCCCTATTTCTTTCCTCTTAGCGTAGGGTCTTCATCACTTCTCATGCTAAATCTCAGCCCTGAGCCGTCAACTCAACACTCTGCAAGCCAGAGCTGCATGAAGGATACAGGTTTTGAGAGTCTGTGCACTGGTAGTTAGAACCTAACCTTGAGAGGGTATTCCAAGTACTGGCGTTACATAATTTTTGGCTTAGAGACTAAACTCATTCCACATGTTCAGTGTTGCTTTTCTGAAATGCTTTTTTAACAGAAGTACCCAGACTTTTGTTTTTTTAAATATCTGCATATAAATAATGAGAAATCTTCTGGTTTTATATTAAACTTGAATACAAAAATATTTTTTTTTGAATTTTTTTTTTCGAGACAGGGTTTCTCTGTAGCTTTGGAGCCTGTCCTGGAACTAGCTCTTTTAGACCAGACTGGCCTCGAACTCACAGAGATCCACCTGTCTCTGCCTCCTGAGTATTGGGATTAAAGGCATGCGCCACCACAGCCCGGCTCATTTTTAATCTCACATATACCTAATACAGATTGTCTAATGATTATTGTATTCAGTACTTTTAGTGCACCTCTTTGTTGAATGTGACTATTACCTTAAGTCAGACATAGAAATTTCTACTCATCACAACACAGCAGCATTAAAACAGCTCCAGATTTTGTAGTTTTGTATTTGAGCTTGAATAATAGGGATACTCAAACTGCATCATGATGGAGCACCTACTTAAAGAACCTAGTAATAGGCTGTAGAAAGAAAACTTAATTCGGTGCACAACAAAATTAAGTTGAAACTCTAGATTTTTCTAACCTCAAACATAAACAAAGCACCATGGCTTAGGTGGTGGAAGAGCACTTACTGCGCATGAGCATGGCCCTGCATTCAGTCTCCAGTACCCTTACAACCAAACAAAAAACAGGAAAGGGACTTTGGCTCTGCTCTCATAGTACCTGACAGGTCAGTCTGAAGTGGACACAACAAAAAGGAGTATATAGTCTAAAATCCTCCAAGTACATGCCCTGAATGCTACCTAAAGATGGTAACCCTACATGTGACAATAAAGATGGAGTGTAAGAAAGACTAGTTCGGCCGGACAGTGGTGGTACATGCCTTTAATCCCAGCACTAGGGAGGCAGAGGCAGGCACCAAAGCTACAGAGAAACCTTGTCTCGAAAAAAAAAAAAAAAGTAAATAAATAAATAAACAAACAAATAGAAAGACTAGCTCTCCTTTATTAAATACCACTATTTAGGGCTAGAGAGCTAGCTTCTTAGCACCCACATGGTGGCTTACAACTGTCTGTAACTGAAGTTCCAGGGATCTGATGCCCTTTTTGGATATCCACAGGTACCAAGCACACAGGCAGTGTACATGCAGTACAAGCAGTCATACACATAAAATAATTTTTCAAAAAAAAATGGAAGACTATCCAAAAAAATAAAAAAGTAAATAAAAATATGATTTAATGCCAGCACATGACAGGTAGATCTCTGTGAGTTCAAGGCTAGCCTTGAACAGAGAAGAGTTCCAGGACAGCCAGGGCTGTTACACAGAGAGAGTTTGCCTTGAAAAACCGATCAATCGATCAACAAATAAATAAAAATGGAATACTATTGTTCCCTTAATATATAGAGATTACAGATGCTGATTAAAAAGTGAAGCTGTAAATCAATACATACGGTTGAGCCCAATGTCATGATATGTCAGGATAACTGGTCTGTTTCCTTTTGGTAAGCCTCTTATGGTGACGTGGACCATACCATGGGGTGTTTCAATGTCATGTTCCTGCAAAAAGACAACATAAAATCTTAGAAAGGCTTAATGGATCATAAGCCCACCAGAAATAGACAGTACTACACACACTATTTGAACTTTCTAATTTATTATCTACTAGTCAGATAATAAATAAATACACAGAAAAAGATTCCTTGTTGTCCTCAAAGCTCAGTTTTTAGGAGACCAGGAAATCAAGAATTTGTTGATAAATTTGTAATTTGGTATGGGAAGGAGATCAACAAATTAGATAAAGAGCCAGGAAATATTTAAGGAAAAAATAGTTAAGAAACAGAAAATGTAAAACTATTCCTGGGTAAAAAGCCAGAGGCTTCAAAGATCTTGAACACGTGTCTAGCTGCAGATAATTCCAGTAGACACCAAAAGGCATCTTGGCCTCGAATTCTTCTCCTTTCTTGGATGTGTCCTATATCATCTGTCCATTACAAGAGTGGCTCTTGGCTGCCATGTGTGTACATGAAACCTTTGAGCCACAGCTTCCTAGAGGTAGGAATGCATCTGGTCATGTGATGTCAGCATCTTTCTCTAGGAATTTGTGTTTGGGATCGAGAGACCACATCTGTGACTCGGTGCTTCTCCTAAAGCAGGAAAGTAACCTTGGTAGCTTCTGAGTGGCCTGCTACTTCTCTAACTCCTGGTCCTCAGTGTGTGTGCTCTTAAGACAGCCTGGACAGCTCCTGGTTTAGGATGTGCTGGGCAGTTTGTTCTATATATCTCATAGACACGGACCGAAGCAAAATTAAGAGGTAGTCAGAGTAGCACTCAGCCCAGGGAACTGAGTAAAGTCAGGAAGGTTTGCAATTGGTAGTGCTGGGAGTGCCTGCAGCAACAGAGAATGATGGGTGGAGAAGAGAGAGGGGGCAGAATGTTGAGGTTTATTCTAGTCTTTTCCAACTCTTACATTTCTAAAAAAAAATTATAGCACTTTGCCTCATGAATTTCTGCTGAAGTCTCCATCTGTCTTAGAAAGTTTCACATGGATAAGAAAGAATTAATTATGCCAGTGAGAATCTCAGCAAATGCAATGGATTTCCAGTACAATTTTTTATTTAATAGTGAAGCTCATTAGAACGCATGGTTTCTCTCATGTGGAAAAGACAATTCTGCCTAGTAGGACATCAGTATATCTCAAATCCCAGCCTCCAGACCAGAGCACAGAGACCTTTATTGATTCCCGTATGCAGGTTTCACTATCTGACATACCCAGTTGCTGATTTTGCCCATGAAAGCTCACTGCATGGCTTACACAAAAGGAAGAAATGAAGACTAGACTTAGATATTGTGAACTGGTTATAATATGAAGCATAGGGTTTGGATAGAAAGACTATGAAGATATAAATCCCTGTTATTGCATGAACTTCTGTTTATAGACATGTCAGACTTACAGAAGGTATTTACATATGTATGTGCTTGTGTACACACAAACAGACCAAGGTAATTTATTGAATATCTGCTTTTTAAACCCTTCCTACATGCTATATTCTGATCTGAGCTCTGAGGTTTATAGAGCAAACCAGAGAGGTGTTGCTGCCTTAGAAATACTATATTCTGGACAGTGTCAAACAATGAAACCAAAACCTAACCAATCCATAATAACAGCTTTTGAGAAATACGGTCCTATCCTAGAAAATTAAGAAAGCAATCAGGAAAGTAAAAAATGTTTTGGAGAAGAGTTTGGAAATCTCTGGTTGTGTTGAGAAGGGCCTGCCTACAACATTTGTACCCTCAAAGGTGTGTGTGCGTGTGTGTGTAGGGGGGTTGGCTTTTTTTTTTAAAAGAGTATCTCATTATATATCCCTAGTAATAATCCTCCTTTCAGGTATATCTGAAGAAATTCTCAAGCATGGGTATATACACAAAATCATCAACCATGCTTATTTTTAAAAAAACCAGCCCCCATATACATTAACAGGGAAATTAATAAATCATGATTTATTTATACAATGAAATGAAAACAAGTCAACTAGCAGTACAATCATTAACACCAAGAAATATTTAAAAATAAGTGCCTAGTAAGAGCAGGACAGAGAAGATTATATGTGCAATAAATCATTCATAAAGACATTCCACAGCACACCACAAATTCTATGTGTTTATGATATTTAACAAATGCAGTATTGGAAGCAATGTATGCTAGTCTGAGGGCTTTGCCTCCTTGAGGAAGAAAATGGAGTCCGAAAGGGAACTCAAGGGTACGGGAGTTTCGTCTCCGTGTTCTGTTTATTGAGAAACAAACATAGGTGGGGAAAAGGAGGGAGGAGGGGTCTAAGAGCTCTAAGTTTTAGGTATCACAGTTCAAGAAAGGTTCCCCAAATGTGTCACTATGATCATCCAGCAGTAGAATCTTCCTTCTGCCTCACCTAAACCTTTAATAAAATCTTGCTCAAACAGTCTGCTTGGGCCCCAGCTAAGCCTCTGAGCCCCAGAAAGCATTCAATTACAATGTGACCTTAACACAGGAGTCTTCCAGCCCCTAGCCAGTAGTCAGTGGTACTATGTGTATGAGAAGATGGACACTGAGCTGAAAAAGGAGGAACAGAACAATGGTAAAAATGGAGCTGAAGACGACAGGGTTAAAAAAAGAACACTTTAACGTGGGAAGGGGGACGGGACAAACACTGCTTTGTCATCACCCACAATGTGTATGAAATTCAGAGTCAAAATTGGACCCTCAACAAAATCTCAACCTTTCAGGGAGAGCTCAGTCCCTACCTCCCCATAATATGCCTTCAGATCGTGTAACAACCGAAGCATCAAAGGGCCAGGAGTCTTCACTCTGATTTGCTGCCCTGTTTTGTTCTGTTGCCCTGTGTCATTGTCCCGGAGTTCCTCTTCCTTTTGAAAGACTGTGAATGTAAATGGTCTGAGAGCAACAGCACGAAGAGAAAGAAGGCACTAACCTCCATGGGGATTTGTGGATATATTTCCATTGTAAACGAGGGGAAGAGGTGCAGACCCAGGCTGTGGAGCTGATTCAATGGTCAGAGCACTTCAGCGTGTGAGCTGCAGCTGCCTTTCTGCTGTAGTCAACCTCATCTGTCTCACTGGCTCTTTCTCAAGTGACTTACACATCACTATTCTAGAATGTGACCCACAATGGCAGCCAGTGATCAAAGGGTGGAGCTCAAGATGCCTTCTCATAGGCTCTTGAGTCTGTCTCTGTGTTGTATACTTTATGAACACGTTACACTTCAGACTTATAAAGCAACCCCAGCTCATACAGGCCGCTGAATTCCTTATCCTGACTGCCTTGCCCCATCAACCAAAGATTCATCTTAATTAGAAAGCCTCTTAATTTGAGCTAGGGTGGTACCAGTATTGGATAACCACCAACTCTGGTCTCTTTCTCGTGTCCTCTCCCTTTAGCTAAAGATGTGTTTGCCACAGTTCTACTTGTTTTTTTTTTTTTTTGTTTGTTTTTTCGAGACAGGGTTTCTCTGTGGCTTTGGATCCTGTCCTGGAACTAGCTCTGTAGACCAGGCTGGTCTCGAACTCACAGAGAGCCGCCTGCCTCTGCCTCCCGAGTGCTGGGATTAAAGGCGTGCGCCACCATCGCCCGGCTTTGTTTTTTTTTTTTATTTCAGTTGAGTTATGACCACTTCTTTCCTATTAAACATGTTTTTTAGTATAAAATTTTATTGTTCCAAAAAGCAGGTGTGATGTTTGTGGAACTCAGGTCTTTGCTAGGCAATTGTACTTCATCTGAGCTACACTCCAAGTCCTGGTGCATAGGGTTTTTTGATATAATGCCCCATTCACTACCTTAGTCCTGTACAGAGGCATAAGGTTCACTTGTATAATCTCAGTGCAAAAAATAACCTGCCAATTACTTCTCCTCTGTCCTATCACATTTCCCTGTTTAAAGGTTTATGACACATTTCCTCTGACTCTGGCCTTAACTTTCTCCCCTCCTTCCTCTCGCGCCTTTCACTCTGGTTCACACAACACTTTCAGGCATCTAGTTTTTGCTTTGCGCCCACCCACAACTTCCAGCCTTTCCACAGACACGTTTCTCATCTGAAAATCTTTCTTTTGCAATATGTCAACCTAAAAAGTCTTTTCCTTCTTCAGAACCAGATCAAGTATCTTCTTTCCACAACCTTAGCTGACAATGAGGAGAGAGAAAGAACAACCAACCAACCCCTAAAATACCCCAGAACTCTCTCTAACCACATGGTGTTTCAGGGGTGTGCTGTGTATGACACCATGTGTGAGTATCTCTCTACCAATGAGAATCCTGCCCTAGACTTTATCATAATGTTACAGAATTTTTTTCTTAGCACTGTGGCTCTGGGATGTAGGGTTTTAAAAAGTTGGTAGCCATCATACATGTGATGTGATATGACCTGTTGAATGAATAAACCCTCCACTTACAGAGCGTACAGGCAGGTGGTGATTTGTGATTTTTGTTTGTTTTTGACTTTTCCAGTAAGTTCCTCCTACCCTGTCTCTCACTTGCCACCAACTTAATTCTTTCTTGGTAATAAGACATTGTCCAAGTGACCTCATCTGCAGAGGTTTAAAACCATTTGAACACCTTTGAAGAAGTGATCACATACACTGATTGGCACTGTAGTAATAATATCTAGTCCTCAAATGGGTCCTTTGCAGAGTTACTGCAATTAAACAGGCAACATGAAATTATTCAATCCTTGGTCAAGCCTGGATTATCATACACCATTATCAGCTTCTTCTACAGAAATGATATATCCTGCCAGACAAGAGTTTCTTCCTGTCCATTAATATTCACTGAGTGCTGGGATTAAAGGCATGGATCACCAACACCTTTCTGGCTGATTTTTTTTTTTTTTTTT
>NC_022033.1:21210829-21250130 GCF_000317375.1 Microtus ochrogaster | reverse complement strand
CCCTCATCAGTTCTGACCACATCACCTTGAGACACCCCTCCTTTACTATTCTACATCTACATTATAACTTCTGTTTGCCTCAGAGGACCTGAATAGCAATGGAACCACTTGTGACAAGAATCAAGAGAAATAGCACACATTTAATTAATTTTCACAGTTGAAAAAGATCTGTATGAGCTACAGTTGATTAGTAAAGAAAAAAGAAGAAAACTGCTGTTTAGACATAAGTTGTGAATGTGGTTAATGATTCTGAGGTGATTTCCTGAGGCTTTCATCATAGATTCTTTAAAAGATTTTTCTCAGGCAAAACCAAGACCCAAAGGAAACCCTGGTTATGGCTCAGCTTACCCTAGGACACAGCTGTTCTAGTGGAGAGCATTAATAACTTAGCACCAATAACTGCATTTAGTGACTATGTTGGTCTGACATTTGTTCTGCTCTTCAAGGATATCTAAGAAGCTGTCCTGGTTAGTTTTTTAACCAACCTGAGTTCCCTGGGAATGGGAACCTCAACTGAGAAAATGGCTCCAAGAGACTGCCTGCAGGCAAGACTATAGGGCAATTTCTTGATTAATGACTGCTGTGGAAGGGCTCTGTCACTATGGCTGTTGTCTTCTCTGGGTTGTACAAGACAGTAGGTTGAGGCAGCCATGGGCAACAAGGCATTAAGCTGTGTTCTTACACGGCCTCTGCTTCAGTTCCTGCCTCCAGGTTCATATCTTGAGTTTCTACTTTGACTTTTCCTGATGATGGACTATAAGATGTAAGATGAAATAAACCTTTCCCTCCCCAAGTTGCTCTTGGTCATGTCCTTTATCCCAGCAATAGAAAACAAACTAAGACAGAAGCCTCAGGCAAGTTGGGCCATTTTTGACTTCTCACATCACAGTTCCTATGCTTCAGGTCTTCTTGTTCGTGTGTGTGTGTGTGTGTGTGGTATGGTGTATGTGTGTGGGGTGTGTGGTGTGGTGTTTGTGTGGTGTGTGTGTGCGTGTTGGAATCTGAAGATTGGACCTAGGGTCTTGTATATGCTAGGCAATCACTCTACTACTAAACTATATCCCTAGTCAGTTTTTCTTTATAACACAGAAATTCCATATATCCAAAACTAGTGACAATCGTATGACCTTAACAAACACCTGCCATCATTCTACTTCTATCAGATCTCAACAAACGTTATATTTTACAGTGCCAGAAGACATTAAAGCTTCACTCGAAATATCAGGACTTTTAGGGAGGCTATTTTTTATGCAAGATGAGTTACTTTTGGCAGCAACAGAAGGAAAAAAATCAAAACCACTGTATTTCTACATTGGTAAAATAAGGTTTAAGCTTTATTATCATTCAGATACATTAAAAAAGAAAGTATTTTAAATGAAGGCTCCAAAGACAGGCAAACTGGAACACAACAGTATAGGACTTCATAATAAAAAGAAAAGAAGAGATATAGCTTTTTGTAGTTGATTTTCAGGGCTGAGGACTGAACCCAGGGCCTCACACATATCAGGCAAGAGCTCTGCCACTGAGTTATAGCAGCAGCTCCAATATAAAATAATAATAACTGCCAGGCGGTGGTGGCACACGCCTTTAATCCCAGCACTCGGGAGGCAGAGGCAGGTGGATCTCTGTGAGTTCGAGGCCAGCCTGGTCTACAAGGGCTAGTTCCAGGACAGGCTCCAAAGCCACAGAAAAACCCTGTCTCGAAAAACAAAAAAACAAACAAACAAAAAAACAAACAAACAATAGTAGTAGATGTTGTTCTGGGGGTGCGAGTATTGCACAGTGCACTTGTGGAAATTAAAGGACAACATTAAGGAGTCAATTCTCTCCTTCTAGCTTTCTGAGGCAGGGTTTCTCTTGCTTTTTTTGCCATACTGTACACTCTAGGCAAGCTAGACTGTGAGCTTCTAGATTATCCTGTCTTGATGTAGGAGTGATGGGATTATAGACATATACCATCGCATCTGGACTTTCTTTCTAAAATTTTTATTACATTTGCATATCTATACTTTTATGTGTAAATAAATTTAGATTTATGCATTTATGGGGTAGGAGCAGGCATGCCATGGCACGTACATGCAAGTTGGAAGACAACCTGTAAGAGTTTGGTCTCTCCTGCTATCCAGTGGGTTCTGGAAATTGAACTCAGGTTGTCAACCTTGGCAGTAAGCATCTTTATCTGCTAAACCATCTTTCTGGCTGCTTATGGCTTTCTTAAAAAATGGGTTTTAACCCATTATGGCAGTGGTGGCATACGCCTTTCATCCCAGCACTCCGGAGGCAGAGGCAGGTGGATCTCTGTGAGTTCAAGGCCAGCCTGGTCTACAAGAGCTAGTTCCAGGAGAGGCTCCAAAGATACAGAGGAACCCTGTCTCGGGGGTGGGGAGAGGGCTGAACTCAAGTTATCAGGCAGTAAGTACCTTTCTCCACTGAACCATCTCACTGGCCCCTTGCTAGCTTATTATTGTGTGGGTCTTGCATACCACAAAATACATTCAAAGGTCAGACGACAGCTTTGTGGTGCTGGTCTCTCCCTGTACCTTATGCAGGTTCCAGAGATTGAACTCAGGCTATCAGGCTTATGTTGCAAGTGGCTTTGCACACTGGGCTATTTTACTGGTCCTGCTAGACTATTTTTAAGCCTTAATATTTGTGGTGGTTTGAAAAAAAATGGCTCCCAAAGGGAGTGGCACTATTAGGAGGTGTGGCCTTAATAGAAGAAGTGTGTTACTTTGGAGGTGGGCTTTGAGGACTCATATATGCTCAAGCTACTACCAGTGAGACAGGTCTCTTCCTGTTGCCTGCAAGTCAAGATATAGGACACTCAGCTACTTCTCCAGCACCATGTTTGCCTGCATACCACCATATCCCACCATGATAATAATGGACTAAACCTATGCAAATGTAAGCCACCCTGATTAAATGTTCTTCTTTTATAAGAGTTGCCCTGGTCATGGTGTCTCTTCACAGCAATAGAAACCCTAAGACAGAAGTTGGTACCAGGAGGGAGTTATGATTGTGAAAAGCCTAACCATACTTTAGTTTGAAGGAATTTGGACTTTGGGAGTTAGGGTTGGGAAGCAGTGGAATGCTTCAAGCACTGCTTCATGGGTTATACCAGTAGGAACATGGAAGACAGTGGTGCTAAGAGTGATTTGAACTATTGGAGGCTGCTCAAGAGGTTTCAGAGGAGAAGAATTTTAGTATGTTGCCTAGAAATCGTTCTTATGATATTTTGGTGACTGCTTTTTGCCCTTGCTGGAGGTGAAAGTTAAGAGTTTTGGATTAATTCTTTGGCAGAGGAAATCTCAAAACAGTCTAGTCCTGGGATAGACTCTGTTGTACAGTTACTAGTGTTAATTCCAATGAAGACATATAATGAAAAGGAGCAAGGAAAAATATTTGAGGAGAAAGGGAACACCAGGAAGTGGAATGGAGCTAAATCCTGTATTCAAGCAGATAAACAGATTAAGAAATAGAATAAAGGGAATGATGACCTCAGGGCAAAAATCTCACCCAGCTAAATTTCCGTCTTGTGGAAAGCTTAGAGCCTGGTGTGGTGCACACCTTTAAACCCAGTGCTGGGAAGGCAGAGGCTGGTGGATCTCTGCGTTGGAGGACAACCTGGTCTACAGATCCATTTCAGGACAGCCAAACTTATGCAGGGAAGGACAGAAAGCTGTTGAAGATGTAACTGAATGAGAAGGCCAAGTTCTAGTCCCAACAAGTACCAGAAGTTGGCAGCTTTGGCTACATGGTTCTGGCTTTAGAGTCAAGGATAGAAGAAAGGTATTATGGAACTTTCCTTCACGACTAAGAAGAGCAGCTGAGGCCAAACGTGTGAAGGCCTAGAGAGGCCATTGCATCAGTCTGTAAAGTTGAAGTCTGAATTGTCTTGGAGATGTTGGAGATGCCGAGTCATGGGATATGTGCCAAGGAAAGCTGCTACAAGGGGGTAGAACCAGCCCAAGAGAGAGAAGTGTGTTACAGTTAACAAAGCTGAACAGAGCTAAAGAGCTGAAGAGTGTGAGACATGGAGATGCAGAGTTTGGAGTGTGCCCAGCTGGTTTTCAGTCTTGCTTTGGCCCAGTATTTCCTCACTATGCTCCCCTCCCTACATTTTGGAATGGTAATGTATATCCCGTGCCATTACATATTGGAAGTATATGACCTGCTTTTTGATTTTGATTTAACAGGAGATCACAGTTAAGAAACAACATGAATCTCAGAAGAGACTTTGATCTTTAGAATTTAAATAAGTTTGAGACTGTCATAGACTATGGGGACTTTTGAAGTTGGACTGAATGCATTTTTCCATTATGATATGGCTTCAAGTCTTTGGGCGCCAGGGAGTGGAATGTGGTAGTTTGAAAGAGAATAGTTCCCAAAGGGAGTGGCACTCTTAGGAGATATTGTCTTATTGAGTAGGTGTGGCCTTGTTGGAAGAAGTATATCACTGTGGAGGAGGGCCTTGAGGTCTTATATTTGCTCAAGCTACTTCCAGTGAGACAGGCCACTTTCTGTTGCCTGCAAGTCAAGATGTAGGGCACTCAGATACTTCTCCAGCACCATGTTTGCCTGCATGCCACCATGTTCCACCATAAAAATAATAAGACTAAATCTCTGCAAATGTAAGCCACCCCAATTAAATTTTCTTCCTTTATAAGAGTTGCCCTGGTCATGGTGTCTCTTCACAGCAATAGAAATCCTAAGACAATCTTAAAATTAATTACACTTAAATTTATATTTATACTTACATATGAAAACAGTAGTTGCCAAGAATGAGCAAGGCCCTGGATTCCATCCCCAGCTCTGGGGTAAAGGAGTACTCGTGCATGCACATGCACACGTGCGCACACACACATATACATGCAAGCATACACACACAAACACACAAGTAAAACAGAAGAATAGATGGTTTAAATTTACCAACTTTGGTATCTGATGAAGGCAAGTGCTTCCATGCTTTCAGATAGGAGTGTACACATACTATTTCTGAAATGCATTGCACTGAGTCCCCCATCACTCTTTCTCAATGATATCCTTCTAGGTAAATTAGATCAAAAGCAATCAACTCTAACTAACTAAGCTAGAACCCAAACCATAACTAAAGTCAGATTAAATAAAAAATCTAAACTCGATTTTGACTGACCCTATTGTCACAAAGTATCAAAAGTTCTGAAGACTTTTTGAATTTGAGTAAAAATGATGCCCGTGCACACTAGGCTGGTTCGATCATACACACAAAGAACCAGCTGGAACCAGGATTCAAGAACAGTGCTATCAACCTTCCCTTGCACAGCAAGCCTCATCTAACCTGCCACATAACCTCAGCTTTAAGGACAAGTTGTCAGTTCTGGACTTACCTGAGGATAAATAACTAATGGATTTGGGAGGAGCCAATTTTTCAGTGCCATTTACTCTATGACCTCACCCAGAAAATAGGAACAAGATCACATTTGTCTAATAGATACTCTATCATAGGAGACCAATAATTATGACAGTCCTGATTTCCTGATGTAAAAGCTATGTTTTTTTAAATTTCCCCATACAAGGGCTGAATAGACTGTTTTTTCCTTTTGATGTTAATGCTATAAAGGCTGTACTTAACATAAAGTACATATTGGAAATAACTCTTTGTTGATGGATATGCAGGATGGCTGAGTACTGGAAAGAAGGAGTACGGTTTGAAGTGCCATCCTTGCTGTTAGTATCCTCTGAGTTGACTTTATGTTGTTGCGATGGCAACAAATTCCAGAGTGAGACAGCCAGGCTGTGTGGGCTTATCAGGTTCCCTATATATCCATGTGTGTTCCTTTCTTAGATTGCTTTCCAGGCTAGTTAACAGATAAAGTAGGTGGATTGGAATGGCTGGCTCATTTTCTTAGTTTTCAAATTGGCAATAGTAGATTATGAAGAACAGTACCATGTAGGAAAATACTGAGTCAGGATAAATTTTGCATTTCCAAACATAAAGCCAAGAAAAATTTTCATTTTGTATTAATAATAATTTGCTTTTTGATTTAGGTAACAATTTTGCTATTATGATGACTCTTCTCCAAACTGCCTATCACCTATTTTATCTGCAGCCTGGTGACAACCTTCCATCACCGGTGACAAGTGAGGTCTCTGACATTCTTTGAGAAAAGATCTCAGTCACAAAGAGACAGCTCAACCAAGTAACCTACAGTCATTAGGCAGGCATTTTTTTGAACATGGTAGCAAATCATTTTAAATAAACTTGATCCAATGACTAAAAGAACACTAGTGAGTCACAATTTGTATGATGAGCACACTTCTAGCTAGGTGTAGTGGCTCATGCCTGTAAACCCAGAACTTGGGAGGCTGAAGCAGGAGGCACTGTCATGAGTTCAAGGCCAGCCTTGGCTACAGTCCCTGCTTCAACAAAAGAAAACAAAATACAAACAACAACAATACAAGATCTACGTCTCCAAGACCACTGGCACAGGGAGGGAGGCATTGTAGGGACCCTGTACAGAGCCTCTTTGGTGCTTGTACAGTCCTTACCTGGCAGTCAAAGTCCTGGAAGTTTCGTGTGCCATTCTGTCAATGGAAGGCAGAAAACAGAGTCAGTTTCCCCAAATGTGCAGTAAATTTAGCTCACAGTGAAAGCAGTGCACGTGCAGACTCCTGGCTCTCACAAACTAAAATGATTCTCATTGAAAGGCTTTGGAGAGAGGGTGGGTGTTTGCGATGCTACTGCAGGCTCCATTTTCAGAGGTGAGATTAACATGAGTTAAAGCCTAGTTATCCAGCAAACCCAGTTGTATTGTGCCGTGTGTGGAAAGAAAGAAGTAAGGATGCATACAAAGAGGGTGAAACATGAACCACAGCCTAAAGCTCATCCTCAACACACATGGGAAGTACCTCAACAAAAAGGCAGTGAGGCCAAGTGACAGTGGTGGAGAATAGAAAAAAGGTTCCCAGATCTAGAAAGACAAGGCCAAGAAATGAAGATTTCAAATCTAACCTTAGTTAGATTTCTTCTTTAAGAAAAGCAACATTGGGAAGATGGCTCACCAGTTAAGAAAGCATACTGCACCAGGCATGCCTTTAATCCTAGTACTTGGGAGGTAGAGGCAAGTGGACCTCTGAGTTTGAGACCAGCCTAATCTATAGAGCGAGTTTCAGGACAGCTAGGGCTACACAAAGAAACCCTATCTCAAAAAACCAAAAGAATGCACACTGCTCTTGCAGAGGACATGAGTTCAGTTCTGGCACTCTTGTGGGACAGCTCACAACTAACTATAACATGCATAGGAATAGAAGTAAATCTTAATTAAAAAAGAAAAGCAATGTTGGGGGTTGGAGAGATGCTGCAGCTGTTAAGAGCACCTGCTGTCTTGTAGAAGATCCAGGTTAGGTGGCTCATAACCACCTGTAACTCCAGTTCCAAGAGATCCAAAGCCTTCTGGCTTCTGTGGGTATTGCACATATATAGATAGGCTTACACACATAGACATAAATAAAAATTAATGAAATTTTTCTAAAAAGCAATGTTACTGGAGGAAAAAATGAAACAGTTTTTTAATATGCTAAAATATTAATTATATCCTATGAAATTGCTGATAAGAAAAAAAGAGGAAAAAAATCACTGGATCATTTAAAAAGTACAACATACCTAAAAGCTCCAAATGAAATTCACCAAGTTCCTAAAAAGGGATTATATGACAGTAATGCTCGAGGGAACCAATGGAATGATTCAGAGCACGTCTGCAGTGTTTAAACTGCCAAAGTTGAAAGAGTACAACAAGGGGAACGGGACGTAGTTAGAAAAAAGAAAAACCCTCTGATTTGTCATAATGTATACAAGCCCCTCCCTGAAAAGCTCCATTAGCTAGACTGTTATATAATAGTACATGTATTCATCACCCCAAAAGCTTCCAGAAGGCAAATAAGTGCCTTTCTCAACACTGCCTTTCCAGATACCCAACTGCTCAAGCCCATCTTAGGAACAGCTCTTCTCTAAGCCAGAGGCACAGCTCAGCACTAGAGCACTGCCTTAGTATGTTCAAGGCCCTGAGTTTGATTCCCAGCACTAGAAAATACCCATTCTTCCTGATCCCACCACTTCCTAGCTGGCAAGACAGAACAGAGGTTGAGGCATAGCCTAGGGGTACATATACCAAAAGAAACAAACTACCCTGCCCAGGAGAGGAGCTAGTAGAACCAGCTGGGGTAATCTGGATCAATGCAATCCAATATGATAGCCATCAGTCACATGAACAATTCAAGTTGTGCACGCATATATGCAACTTTTTTTGCATTGTTTTAAATTTTGTTTTGTGAAACAGGATCTATATGTAGTCCAGACTTGCCTTGAGTGCTGTGCCTCTTACCTCCTGAGTGCTGAGAATACAGGTGTATGGAATACACCTTGCTATTAGATTTTAAGTTATTTATTTTTAAAGAAATCAAGTTTCTCAGCTGCATTAGCCATATCTAGTGCCCATGTTACTGGGCAGCAAATACACACAACACTTCCACTATTGCAGAAATGTCTGTATGATGCTGTCTGATGACCTTTTGAACAAGTCAGATTCTAGATAAATAGCCTTGGGTTTTCTAAGATGGATACAGCAAAGCCACAGCAGATCAACAACCACTGAGAAAGTACAGATGCCACAAATAACAAACAAGGACAGAGAACCAAGGCTAGTCTGGGCATCATTCTTGACTCAAAACTGGAGAAATAATTTTAAAATCTGATACGGTTACAGCACGGAAAGACAGTGGTGATAACCACAGATGAGATGGGAGAGCACATTCCAAGGAAGGCAGCTGCTATAAGCAAAAAGATATCATAGTGTTGTATGCCTCCTACTAGTCCCACAATATACA
This sequence comes from Microtus ochrogaster, assembly GCF_000317375.1. NCBI lineage: Eukaryota > Metazoa > Chordata > Mammalia > Rodentia > Cricetidae > Microtus > Microtus ochrogaster. Next base: position 21,241,268 of record NC_022033.1, on the reverse strand, counting down.
GATAAGAACCTCTTCAGAGAAGCCACTGCATTTAATTTCCAGTAAGACTATGAAAGACCAAAGGAAGAGTCCTCGCACAGACTAAAGTAGATGGTTTCAGTAAGACATAAGTGACCAACAAGTGAGTTCTTTGATTTATACAGTAAGCAAGACAATTTTTAAAAAATTAAGCCAGGCTTATGCCTATTGTCCTATTCTTTAGAGACTGAGGCAGGATTTCTGAAAGTTCAAGGTCAGTTTGAACTAGATCGTGAGATCTATCCCAGCCTGGATATACTTTAAGGCTTTGCCTCAAAACAAACAAACAAAACCAAAAACACCCAAACAAAGATTAAAAGTAAAATATCAAACATTAACCACCATCTATCTCTGCATAGAGACTATGAGTGATGTAATTTCCTTAATGCTTTTCTACCATAAGCATGTGTGTTTTCCTTTCATAATACCAAACAAAAAGGATTTGCACAAAAAAGGTAGGTTTAAAGATGGGTCATATTAGGGCTTCAGTCCTACAGTGTTCCTAAAGGCTCCTTTAGGGATTATTTTAAAAGATTAAAGGAAAATCACGCTAATCTGACTAGACTCTCTGAGAGCTGATGTCACTGGGTACATGACTTCAGTGTCCTTGTGATCACATGATAGCAACCACAAGGCAACTAAGAACTGGTCAAAGAAAGAGGGAAAGTATGTATAAATAAAACAACTTAGAAGGGAGAAACAGTAATCACTAGAGAGAAGACAGCTGCATCCTTCCAATATTATATCATATCGAGAAATGTAAAAAAAATGGGGCTGGAGAGCTGACTCAGCGGTTGAGAGCACTGGCTATTCTTCCAAAGGTCCTGGTTCCTAGCACACACTTGGTGGCTCACAACCATCTGTAACACTTGTTCCTGGAGATCTGACAACCTCTTCTGACCTCTGTAGACACCAGGAATGTATATGATACTCATATATACATGCATGCAGGCAAAACAAGTATAAGAAGTTCTGAGAGGCAGAAGGCAATGGCCACAATGTAAAGAAAGATGAGCTAATAAGACCTTGAAAGCAATACCCAAAAGCGACCAGGGAATCCACCAGTTCTGTGAGTTTGTAGCAGGGAGGGGGCCTATGTCTGACTCACCATCTATTCTTGGTCCTGACACTCAGCAAGTGCAAGACTGTCACCTTGAAGAGGTTATGAACACCCCAAAAGAAACATAGGGTTTGAGGCAGACAAGAATACCAAAGAGGGAAGGAACTGAAGTGGGGATAGAAAGTTGTTACAACAACAAAATTTTTTGGAAATAAATTGATCTAAAAAACAAAAGTAAACAAAAATGGACTCCCAAGTGTGGTGGCATACCCATAATACACCTTCTATGGGTCACTAAGGCAGGACAATTACAAATTACAGGCCAGCCTAGGCAACTTAGAAGATTTTTTTTTTCCTCAGGATAAAAATTTTCTAAAAGGGACCATGGCTGGAGATGTAGCTCTGTGATAACAAGCTTGGGTAACACACCAAAAGCCCTTGGTTCCATCCTTAGGGGCAAAAAAACTAAACAACAAAAAACCTTCCAGAGAGAAGAAAAACAAGACATCTCTCCTTAAAAAAAAAAAACAAAAAAAAAACTCCCAACAGAAAGCAAAATGAAAATGGGTTCAAATAAGTCCCTCCCCAAATACCTAATAACTCATGTGTCTTTAACTGAGTAAGATAAACAATTAATATAAGTTAATAATCAGTGTTGTTTCAAAGCTTAGCAATAGGGTCTTGCTATATAGCTTAGGCTGGCCTCAAATTTATGATTCTTTTGCTTTAGCCTCCAGCCAACCATTTTTTGAGGAGAAATATGTTCAAGCTGATAATCCAAAATAAGAATAAAAATTCTAGGGGGGGCTGGAGAGATGGCTCAGTGGTTAAGAGTATTGACTGTTCTTCCAGAGGACCCGGGTTCAATTCCCAGCACCACAGGGCAGCTCACAACTGTCTGAAGATCCAGTTGCAGGGGATCTGACACCTTTACACCAATGCACATAAAAAATAAAGTTAAATAAACCATAAAAAATATTTAAAAAAGAATGAAAATTCTATATGTATGTATTTTAAGCATCTCTATCAATCATTATTTCCCAAAACAATAACAGACTTCCTAAATAAAACCACAGGGTATAGATGCTAGGACAAGACTGTCTTCTGTAATCAAGTACTGCCCGTCAACTTTGAAACTGACACCTACACTACACACTATTATGCTAATGTTATAGGTCACAGACTCCTGCATTAAAAATTCCTTTGGCACTCTGATAGGCTGTGGCTATGGCTTGGGTTCACCTCACAATCCAGTCACCCAGTCTGTTGTGGTGGCATTAATACCTGCTTGGGAACCCACTCCCTGCCCCAGTCTCTTTCAGGTCATTTCTGATAACAGCTGTGACAATTGCCTCAGCATACGAAGATATACACACCCTCTCGTTCACACCACAATAGCATCTCAGAATATTTTCTGATGAAAACGTGATTTTAACTGCAGACTTCGGGTGGGACAATGTTAGAGATTGAATCCAGGGCCTTATACATACAAGATGTGGGATGTGGGATCTACTATCAAGCTACCCCTACACACTTTTTTTTTTTTGTCAGAGCACACTTTATCTCCTGGTTCCCAAAAACTCAGACTAGACAGTGATCATGTCCTCACTGGCTCACTGGCCAGGGTCAACAGTGACAGAAGCAGGGGCATCCCTAAACCCTCCTCTACTGAATTCCATGTTGTCTCTTATTTCCCTGAGCCAGATTCTAGGGCCTCATTTTTCCTAGAATTTTTTCATAATCTCAGATTCTAAGCAAGTGACACCACCCACAATGAGGCTTGACCATCGTAAGTAAATACTGCAGGCTCACCAGGGGCTATTGGAACTCAGGGACTGCGTGCCCTATTACACTCACTGTACCTACTCTTCCAGCCCCTTCCTGACATGACACTCCAGCTACCCAGACTTTTACCAGTAATCCACCAAGTAAGCCAGACCCTCTGGAAACATTTATTAAAATTTAAAAATGTAATTTTATTATTGTACGTGTGCGAATTGTTGGAGGAGGAGGAACCTGTGTACCACTGTAGTACGTGGAGGTCAGAGGACAAAGGGCAGTTGGTTCTCTCCTTTCACCTTTACATAGGTTTTAGGGATCTAATTCAGGTCATCAGGCTTACACAACATGTCCTGCTAAGGCTGAGCCTCCTAATCTCCTATCCCACATCCCACTCTGCACACAACCTTTATAAAAGTGACCCTGACACAAACTCCTCTATTTCAACTCTCCTAGAGCTTACAAATATGTTGCTCCCAGGGGCTGGGCTGGAGAGATGGCTCAGCAGTTAAGAGTGCTGGCTGCTTTTCCAGAGGTTCAGGTTCAGTTCCTAATACCCACATGGCAGCTCACAAGCATCTCTAACTACAGTTCCAGGGGGATCCAATGCCATCTTCTGGTCTCTGTGGGCATCAGGCACACAAGTGGTGCATAGACATACATGCAGGCAAAACAACCATGTCGATAAAAAAATAATTTTTTAAAAGTTGATCCCAGGACAGGCTCCAAAGCCACAGAGAAACCCTGTCTCAAAAAACCAAAAAAAAAAAAGTTGATCCCAGAGTTCTCCCTCTTATAATTCTTACATCCTCCCCTTTCCCTTCGCTTACACACCTGGCCATTAGTAGTAGAAAAACAAACCTTAAACCTTCAACTACAGTATGAGTATGTGTTATTTCACAATTTACTATAATAACCAAAGCAAAGCAAATAGTTTGCTTCCATTCAGCCCCTTGGGTATTTACTCCCCTTCCCGATATACCATCAACCGTCCAGAAGACAGCTGTGGCTTCCTGTTTGTTTTTTGTTTTTGTTTTCAGACCTGGCTTCTGGCTTTTACTAGGTTCTATAGTATCTAAAGCAAATAGGCAGACTAGAAGACAGGGATAATGAAGTAGGAGACCTGCTGGGTGAGGTGGCGCAACAACTAACAAGCAGCAGCAGCAGCAGCAGATGGCAGGAAAAGCATCGGACCCCCAAATCAAGGTCAAAGTTAAAAGTTAAAGGTCTAGACTGAGCTCTAATATTTTAATAGATACTGATTTTGGACAGGGTATACACCTCATCTGTAAAACAGGTGATTATTTGTTTAGCAAGAACCTAGGAGAATAATATAATAATTTGTTGTTTGTTTGGTTGTTTGGGACTCTCTTCATAGCCCTGGATTGTCCTGGAGTCACTACGTAGGCCAGGCTGAATCCACAGAGACCCACTTGCCTCTGCCTCCCAAGTACTGGGATTAAAGGTGTGCACCACTCTGCCCGGTTGGAGAATAATAAAATATTTGTAAAAATACTCTGAAAACAGCTAAACATTTTTTGAAACAGTCTTATGTAGCGCTATGTGGTGATAATTTGTGCTATAAAAAATAAAGCGTGCCTGAGGATCAGAGTGTGGAGAGAGCCACTAATTAGCCACAGAGTTCAGATAATGGTGGCACACACCTTTAATCCCAGCACTTGGGGGCAGAGGAAGAAGGAGCTCTGTGAGTTCAAGGACATCCTGGGCTACACTAGATCGTTCCAGTCTAAAAGAGAAACAGGGCCAAGTGGTGGTGGCTCACACCTTTAATGCCAGAAATTGGGAGTCACACGCCTTTAATCCCTGCACTAGGGAGATGAGACAGGAAAGGATGTGGCTGGGTGGAGAGAGGAATATAAGGCAAGAGGAGACGTGAGGATTCATGGGGAGAGGAGCGTGACCACTTTGGTCTGAGAATTCGGTACAGGTAAAAGATCTCTCTAGTGGCTGGCTCCTTTACTTTCTGATCTTTTAGCTTTCACCCCGATATCTGACTCTGGGTTTTTATCGTTAAGACCAGTTAGATTTGCACTACAGTTCTGGCTAGCCTGGAACTCACTATGCAACCCAGAATAACCTTGGATTCTTGACAACCTTCTTGACTCTGCCTCCCAAGCACTAGGATCTCAGAGGTATGCTACTATGCCTGGGTTTTCTTTTTCTTTTAAGACAGGATCTTGCTATGTATTCTAGGACTTGGTGTTCTCTTATCTCAGCTTTCTAAGCACTGGTATTATATAGTCTGTACCACCACACTTATAATGCTATTTGAGAAAAAAAACCTAAACACTCATATATCTATACAATTCTGTTCTGGTGGTTAGTTCTTTTCATCACTGGAGCCAAAATAAACATGGCAAATCCACCCACTTCTTGACAATTCCGAGCTATAGACAAAATTACAGGCATACTAAAATAAAATGGAAGAACACCATGAGTGATGAGACAAGTTAACAAAAGTGTCTCTTAAAATAAATGGAAAATGCTTCCTTATGGTCACCCAGGACACGCTTCTCTACAGTAGGGTTGGTCTGCATTCTCTTTAGTTTCCTGAAGCATAAAAGGGTTTAGCAAATGATAAAGAAAAAGATGGGGTAAAATAATATACATCTCTAGGCTGCTCCTTAAAGGGACAAGAGAAATCACACAAAGTCTACATGGTTACGACAGTGGGCAGAACATTTCAAAACAGGAAAGAATTGGGTTTCAGTCCCAGCTCTACCACTTACTGACTTGGAAGCTGGCCTGTCAATCAGATTACTTTTATTTGCTAAGTGAAGATTAATACTACTTCAAAGGGATAATCTGAGCACTAAGAGAGAATGTATGTAAAGCACTTGACACATAAAACGTACTTCATAAAAAATAATAGCTGGACAGGTCATACCCCACAAAAAATGAAGAAAAGGAGTAAGGGAAGAAAGAGAAGAAGAGAGGGAAGGAAGTCAAAGCAACAACAAAACTGTCTATGAGATCTACCCATTTAAACCCAGGGGCCTTCTCTTAATGCCAGTAATTGTCTGTTATCCAAGGACTTTGCACCCCAGAAGATATTTAGCAATATCTGGAGACTTTTTAGTTGCCACCACTAGAGGAGAGGTAGTAGCATATAGTGGATACAGGCCAAAGTTCCTATTAAACATTCTACAATGCCACAGAATAGTGTCCCAAAGAATATCTAGTCTAGAACAACATCAGTGCCAAGACGAAGAAATCCTGCAAGCATTATTTGGAACTCAATCTAGAGAGGTACTTTCTTTCTTAGCATTGGCAATATGGAAATGCATCTATCTGTGCTCTCTACCTCACCAAGCTACCTAGAGCATCAAATAAAATGGTGGGAATGGATAAGAGGCATTTCCTCATCATTTCCTTTTACATCATACACAAAAGTACCAATTTACTGAGCTAAGCTGGCATTGTTCAAATACCAGGGAATACTTGCGATCAGTGAAGATAGGAGGGTAAGAGGTAGGGCTCTTTGGGGATGCCACTATTCAAAGGGAACTCTGGTCTACTGAGTCTGGACATGGGACTTTCATGAATAGTAAACGGGACATGAACATGTCTCAAGGAGAGGAAGATGCAAGATGGAATGTGGGAAGTGGATGGGAACAGAACAAGCATATCAAAGAGGAACTGACAGATGTTAGGGAGCAAGACTTTGCTTGGTGTCAGTCTATCTGGGTCACAATGAAATAACACAGATAGGAAGACTTACAACAACAGAAGTTAGTTCTTCACAGCTCTGGAAGCTACAAAATTTCAGATCAAGATTGTGGCTCAGTTCAGTTTCTGATGAGGGCTCTTCCTGCTTCACAGCTAACTGCTTTCTCACTAGGCCTCATCTGGTAACAGGGAGAGGCCACCAACCCTATCAGATTAGGCTATGTGCTTCTGCCCTTACTGAACTTCAATCACTCCTGTAAAGGTCTGTCTTAGTTTTGTACTGTTGCTATAATAAAAACACCTAACAAAAGCAGCTTAGGAAAGAATAGTTTTGTTTTAGCTCACAAACTGGGTTGTTCATTATAATGGGATGTCAAGGAACCTGAAGTAGCTCTCACAGCTGGTCAAGAGCAGAGAAAGCGTGAGAACTTACATGCTTGCAGTGCTGGGCTTGCTTTCTCCTTTTTCACATAGTCCAGGACTCAAACCCAGAGACTGTGCTGCTTACTTCTAGGCTGTCTTCCCACATTGTTTAGTATAATCAAGACAAGCGCCCACAGTCATGCCCACAGGCCAACCTAGTTTAGATAATCAATCCCTCATTGCCTTCCCAGGTAAGTATACATCACATCAAGCTGACAATTAAAACAAACCATTACAAGGCCTCCTTTCCAAAAGTCACATGTGGTGGGGATTTTTTTTTGGGGGGGGGGGTTTCGAGACAGGGTTTCTCTGTGGTTTTGGAGCCTGTCCTGGAACTAGCTCTTATAGACCAGGCTGGTCTCGAACTCACAGAGATCGGGAGGCCTGCCTCTGCCTCCCGAGTGCTGGGATTAATGTGGTGGGGATTTGAAGTTTCTGTGTGTAAAGTTGGGGGCAACACAGTTCACTCTGTAATGTTAAGACACACATCAGACTCAGCTGAAGCATTCTGTGACCTTAGAGAGGCTCAGACATTAATCCAGGGATTTTCTTTCTTTTTTACAAATTATGTATATGTGCCTTTGTGGGAGTATGTGCATGAGCATACAGGTGTTCATGGAGGCCAGAAAAAGGCATCAGATCTACTGGAGCTGGAGCTACAGGCAGTTTGTGAGCTGCCCAACCTGGATGATAGGAACCCAACTCATATCCTCTGCAAGAGCAATATACATTCTTTACCGCTGAGCCATCTGTTCAGCCCCAACTCAGTGCTTTTCTATAGACATGGGCACCACCCCTTTCCTTCTTCAGCTGCCCTTTCTGTGATATACACAGACCATTAACTTCTGTATTTACATGCCTCCTCAGTAATCTTGTGGCTTTTTAGGGCCAGGGAGGAGCATTTACTTGTGTCTCAGTCTTTAAGATCTGAAGTCAATCAGGTCATGTGCTTCTAACATTGGTGAATCAAAATCAATTGTAGTCCAATCTCAATCTTGGGAGCTTTTTAAAATGTTGAACAGGCAAGACATGGCATAAATGAGAATCCAGAGTTCAGTCTGAATTGTCTCAAAACAATACCTAAGATGGTGGGGGTAAGTAGCTTAGTGGATGAAAACTTGCACAAGCATGTACAAGATCTTTGGTTCAATCCTTGGTATGAACAAAACAACTAAACTATATCCCAGACCAGTCCAGTGAAGTACCAGAAAAGAGGGATGACTCAGGATCAATGATGTTTACATCTCCACAGGTAATCCCAACAAGAAGCCAAAGCTGACACCTACTGACCACAGTCTTTACCCCTCAGACTGGTCTGGAGTGGTATCTGGGACCTTCATTTTCAAACAGTCCCTTACCTGATTCTGATGGTTTGTTAGCAAGCCTGAGGCAGGTTATTTAATTACTGAAGCCAAATGCTCTGCTTCCTCCTGCCCTGAGAATATTCATTTCTATAGCCAGACATGAGCTTTACAGCTGTAGGTTTTAGCTCCTTCCTCCTTTTCACAGCACACTATTTTAGGTACAATCTTCCATATACATAGAAAGATGGTATTTAATGGATAGAGATTTCTGCAAACATGTTGGGGGGTGTGCAGCCAAAGTCAAGAGGGTGTTAAAAAATACAGACTGCCAAAGAAGAGAATACAAAGTCTAGTTAAAGTCAAAGGAAGGGTGTGACAGACAGAAGAAGTCACAGGGATGAGTACAGGACTGGCAGGATGCCATATAATTCAGTAGAAATATAAGTCAGCAGAGCTAGATGTTATCAAGGGCTTTCCTTTGGACAGAGAAAGATAATTAGCAACATCTTTTGGTGCTCTTACCCTTTCCTACCCATTCACCCTATCCATACACTCTCTCAATTCTTTCCTCTAAGGATGTTATGGACTCACACCAAGCTATAAAGTAATTTGACAGACTAGGACAATAAACCAAAAGAATAGTGTAGGAAAGAGTTTCTGATGTGTACACTGAACAGGGAGGGCAAGAGAGATCTGCTTGTCTTAATGTTTGATTCCTCACATCATGACTTGCATTTGCTGAGTCCTAGTGGCTGTCAACTATGCTATTCATCATGAAATTCTCTAATGCTAAGATAAAAATGAGGTATACTCTGCCGGGCAATGGTAGTGCACACCTTTAATCCCAGTACTAAGGAGGCTGAGGCAGGTGGATCTCTGTTGGGAGCTGTGAACCCCCAGATCCTGAATTTCTTGTAAACAACTTGTTTTTCCTCTACTCTTCGAGACAGCCTGCAGCTGCTCTGAGCACAAGACCCTCAGGAGTTCCTGATGGCACGGGAGTGGTTTCTGGTGGGTTTGGCTGGGCCGTGGCTATCAGTTAAGGATCCTTATATAAACTCCCCCTGGACACAATAAGGGTGACATTCCTGTTTCCTGTGTCTCTCTCTGTCTGTGAGTCTTTGTGTGTTCCAATCTCCAGCTCCTTGCCTGGTTCACAAACTGTATGGTGGCGCATAGAGCGCAGATGGGCGTGGTGCGCTGCAGATCTCTGAGTTTGAGGCCAACCTAGTCCATACAGTGAGTTCCAGGACAGCCAGGGCTAACAGAGAAACCCTATATCAAACAACTAACACCTTTGTCACCAAAAAAATAAGATATACTACTGACATCTACCCCTGATGAAATGGTGATACTGATCAAAAGGTCACATTGTAGACTCAACAAACTTTTGAGAGAGCATTGCATCCTGTATCTATCACTAGCCATGCATGTTAAAATCTCCTTATAGACACTAAAAGTCAAAGCATTTGGATCCCAAATCAATTGCCACCTTCAGACTTTCTATTTAAATTAGCCATATTATTTTTTCCCTTTCAGATCTCTATAAAGTAGAAAAACTTCAAAAAAATGACTGAATATTCCCATGGAAAAGAAAAGAAAAAGTGAGGGAGACATCAAAGAGTAGGAGACATCAAAGAAATAAGTTTTTACAAATATTCCCACCATTAAAAATCAAGCTAAGTGTTCTACTAGTATTCTGATGATATAAGAAATTAATAGCAGAAGAAAACCATCTGTATATATTTTAGCTAAAGCAAAACAGTCTTTACCTTATCGTTTAGAAGTGGTTTGATCTCTGTGAGTTGAACATCCTGAAGTTCATCCATGAGGATGGCTCAGAGTAGACACGTCTCAGGAATGAACCAGTAACTCTGGAACAGAAGAGAAAGAAGAGAAGACAGATTCTCAAGCTGGTGTTGAAAACATAACATTATCCATTCAGATGCTGGAATTTGCTCTATGTATATCATGAACTGCACAGGGTGCAGCAAACACACAGGGAGGCAGAAAGACTTTCAAATGGCCTATGTTATTCTTCCCTTAAGGTATTCATACCTTTCCACAGCTTCCCACCCCCCTCCCTCACCCGGAGTATGAGTAGGATCTGTTTCTTGCTTTTGACTAACAGAATGAGGGAAATGTAACAGAAGGTAATGCACACGAATATTTTCAGGAGTTACATTACAAAATATCTTAACATCTGTCTTGCTGAAAGACACTCTGCCCTGTTAGCTTTGTTGAGCCAGTTGACATGCTGGCCATGTGGCAGGGAACTAAGGGTGGTTTCTCTTAAGCTAGCAAGGAGGGAAAAAAGGACAGAGAGCAACTAAGACCCTAGGATCAGTATCTCTACAAGAAACCGAATACTGCCAACAACCACATGATTCTGGAAACAGATTCTTCCCCAGTGGAGACTCAGCTGAAAGGTAAACCAAACTGACACCTTGTTTGCAGCCTTACAAAGGATCCATGAAGTCTTGAGATAACAAAGGTGTGTTGCTTTAGGTTACTAAGTCTGTAGTATATTTTATTTTATTTTTTTAAAACGTTTATTTATTTATTATGTATACAATATTCTGTCTGTGTGTATAGCTGCAGGCCAGAAGAGGGTACCAGACCTCATTACAGATGGTTGTGAGCCACCATGTGGATGCTGGGAATTGAATTCAGAACCTTTAGAAGAGCAGGCAATGCTCTTAACCTCTGAGGCATCTCTCCAGTCCCTGTGGTATATTTTAATGAAGAAACAACAAATACCCTTTTTACTCATTCAGTATAAATCTTGGTTCCTAAAGATGGGTAAGAGAACAATATCCTTAAACTATGCTCTGGAAGCAACAATGTGGAGAGTGGGTTAAGGAAGGTAACAACTCAAAGTTAATGATGTAGAATAGGACTCTATTAATAATGACAATGAACAAACAACTTTTTTTCTGAGGAATCTAAGTATGGATAGGAAGATAGTTACTGACCTCTGAGATGACCTTCTATGAGTCCCAATATTCCTGATTCTTGATATTCACACTTACTTATATCCCACTCAAATAAATCAAGAATGACCTACATTACTAGTAGAACATATGAGAAGTGCCAGGCAGTGATGGTGCACACCTGTAATCTCAGCACTCGGGAGGCAGAGGTAGGCAGATCTCTGAGTTCAAGGCCAGCCTGGTCTACAAGAGCTAGTTCTAGGACAGCTAGGGCTGTTAAACAGAGAAACTCTGTCTTGAAAAACAAAAAACAAAACCAAAAAACCCAAAATGAAACAAAACAAAGAACATAAGAGAATTAATAAAATGTGACTTTTAGAGTTTCATTACATGGACATTATAGTTTCTGTGATGTTGCCAAGGAAGAAAACCAGTATATTGTGAGGGCACACACAGACCTCTGGAGGTCCATGTGGAGGAGATTAGCACACCAGTACCAACCTGCTAGCCATGTGAGTGATCTTGCAAATGAATCTCAAAGCTACAGTCAAGAATTTAGATGTCTAAGTCATAGAAACATCTGACAGCAACCACATGAGACATTGGCCAGAACCACTCTGCCAAGTCTGTTTCTGTGTTCCTGGCCCACAGAAACTATAAAAGATAATAAATAACTTTGTTTTGAAGTGATATGTTATATAGCAACAGGTAACTAGTAAAGAGAGAACAGACTGTGGAGTTCAAAGAAAAGAAGCTGGCTAGAGGGAGGTAAGGTAGCTAGCCAGAAAGCGTTCCTTCGCCCCACTATACAGACATGGATAGACTGCAAACACTGGATACTGCAGGCACAAGATTCTCATCGACTTCAAAGCTCCAGACTTTCTTCCTTCTGTCTTGTCCCTGGACCCATCAAGTCAGGAAAAATGTTAATTCAATAAGTTTGGGATGTAGATACTCAGCACCACTTAGTGGGGACCTATTGTGCAAAACACTGGGAAAGATCAGAAGAGAATGAGAGCAGAGATGACAATGGTCTATAAGTTGATAAGTAACAATAAGAGACAGAGTTCCAAGTGGAAGCAATTGCTTCTAATTGGTGAGAATTAAGAAGGCCTCAGACCCATGATGGAATTAGATCTGATTAAACCCACTGTGAACTAAAATCAGACAAATGATTGACTACTGCTCTGCTACTAAACACCACAGCTTAGCAATGCAGTACACTGCAGTGTATCTGCTGCTGTTCCCCATGCTCACATGACTGGTGCTGAGGTTTGCTGCCTCTGTCCAGCATGACAAGAGCCCAAGGGACAGACAGAAACTCAAAGCTCAGAAGGTGTAGCTACTTTTCTAGCACAATGTGTCCCTGGGTTTAATCTCCAGCTCTGAAAAAAATTTGCCTGAGATTTTCTCAATTTGTGTTTATTAATCATACAATAATCTGTGGTTGTCTTTCACTTGGACTTTATATGATCATTCAGACCAAGTGAAAATAATAGAATAATGAAAAGATACTTTACGTACAGGTCTTCCATCTAAAGATAAACATTTTACCACCACTAGCAAGGCAGAGACAGGAAAACTGAAAGTTTGACACCATCCTAGGCTTCACAGGAAGGACCTGTCTCAAAATAAACACCGATTTTAATTTGTTCCCATGATGTTCTTTTTTTTTTTTTCCATGTAAAACGGTGATTTCCTGACATTGTGTTTTCCATGTTACCTGCTTGATTTCCTAGTTCAATTCACTCACAAGAAAGCACAGAGTGGGTCTGTCAGGGAACCTCAGGTTCAAAACCAAGACATCCACTTACTGCCCCCCTGCATTTTTTGTTTATTTTCCAAGACAGGGTTTCATATAGTCCAGGCTAGCCCCAGACTTGTTAAGTACCTGAGGCTGTCTTTGAACTACTCATCGTCCTGCTTCTAAGTGGTGGGACTACAGGCAAGTACCACCATGCCTGCCCATCTCCTGCTTCTACAATAAGAGAAAATGAGATGTCTGTGCCAGTATACACTACGAACTACAGAAGACTGTCCCCCTAGCTGGGCAGACTAAGGGAGGAATGCTGGAGCTGTTCCAGGGTTATTTAGAAATTGGCAAGAAGACAGGAGCATTTACCTTCCATATATGACGGGACCTAGTACATTCTTTCTTCTCAGTTCCTGCCATCTTGAGCCTTTGCCAGTGAGCAGTTTTATAATATCTATAAGAAGACTAAGATCACATGGTGGAAAACTCCATCTCCAGATCCCTCCGCTGCACAGACTGGCTCCCTCCTGGGGATCTGCGGCCCGCAGTTCCGGGATCTGCTGCCAAGGTCCCATCCTGGCACAAAAAGGTACTGATATTTTCAAAAGACTGGTAAAGAGTTCATAAACTACAGTAGGCAACAAATGTTTGACTTCATCCTAGTCTTAAGAGGAAGTCAGAAGAATTATAAAATCCAGGCGCCTTCAACTAAAGGAAAAGGAAAGGGGCAAAAGTAGGCACCAATTCCATGCCAAGTGTTCTTCTCTAAGCATCCTATGTTTAACTCTCACATCAGTCTTCACAGGAAGGCATCTTCGTTTACTTCATAAATGAGAAGTTTAGGCTTGGACCAGTTTTCTGAAATTCTGCGTGTAAGAAATAAGGAAACGACTTCTTTTTTTCTTTCTCCACTATATAATAATGTCTATACCAGGCCCCACCAGCTGGTTATGGAAATTTGGATCAGTTCCTTCCTCTCCACCCACATGGTGGCACGCCTTGAGGTAAAGTCGGTAGAAGTCTAAAGTAATCCTATACATACCAACAATGACTCAGAGCCCTTGGAAATGGAGGTTTGAGTCATCACACCAGGGTAAGAACTCACTCTCTCAGTAGCTAATTAAGGGCAAGGAGACTATGAAATAAGTCAGGAATTAAATTCCAGCTATTTCTTGGTAGCCAGTTTTAGAAACAAGGGCTACTTCTTCTTAAAATAGTGTGCTTCAACCTTTAATGTACACTCTACTGGGCTTTTCTCAGTTTTGAGGGATAACAGTCTTGTGCATGATCCATCACTAAGGACTGGAGATCACCTGAGATGAGGCTGAAGGAGCATCACTAACATCTTCACTAGAGATGGTGAGATGGAAAAGACTCTATTATTTTCATCCTGTCATCTTCCAAAAAGAATATAGTCAGTATTCCTTATATAATAAACTGTATGGATTTTAAAAAGACTCCACAGGACAGATCAACTAGAAGAACACACCAGGAAGAACGGTTTTAGGGACTCAGCTGAAAGACAGCAGTCTGTCAAGCAGCTGGAACTGCAGATGTAAGGAGTAAAGGATGGACTAGGAACGCTCAGTGGTAGAGCACCGGGCTGACAGACACAGGGTCTGCACCTCAGCACCACTAAAAAATAAGCATAAAATAACATAGAAATTAAAAGTTGATTTTAAAATAGAACAAGGTCATGGAAGAGACAGGTTTTTGTCAAAGTTTCTGGTTAGGGAGATAAAAGAATGATGACCCAATGAATGGAGATGGGGGAACTGAAAAAAAAAAGACATTAATGAAAAATTTCAATTAAAGTCAGGAACAGAGAGACCTGAGTTCAAGAAAGAGTGAGATTTAGTGAAATGAATCCACAGGTCCTTCAGAAGGACAAGTGAGTGATGAGAGTAGAACCATTGGCAAATAAAGGAAACCTTCAAAGGCGCTGGAGGAAAAGCAGAAACACAGCATCAAAGAAGTCAGGGAAAGAGGTTTACACAAGGGAAGAAAACTGTCCAGTGTTGAAAAGGGAGGGAAGAAGCTGAGGAGTGAAAGGGCCTTTATCTTCTTGCAGGGAACAGTAAGGCTATCAAAACCTAGGGAGAGTCAGGCGTGCTGTAATACCAGCACTAGAGAGGCTGAAGCAGGAGGATGCTGGGAGCTTAAGATCAGCTGAGACTATATAAAAATATTGTCTCAGAAACAAAAACAAAGAAATTTAGGAAGAAGTTCAGTCACCTTTTCTGAAAAGCCCAGGACTCTGTGGATCATATTTTGGAAAGTTGGAAACTGTTGCTTCTAAACTGAAGAGCGAGAGAAAATGCTACTAGAAGGCCTGGAGACACACAGCAAGCACTAGAAAAAGAAAGGTCTTTAAAGAGCTCCAAGACTTGAGGCTGTTAACTAGTGCAGCAAATCTCTGAAAAGAAACTAGAAAGGCACAGAAGCTCTGCTGAGTGTCAGTGAGGCTACTAGGTCTCTGCAGAGCACACTGGTCTAAGCACGTTGAACCAGCTCATGGTGGTTATCCAGCATGTGTGAGGCACAGCTTCCATTCCTAGCATCACAAGTAAAGTCCAGAGATGAAAAAGCCATGCCTTTTCCACTCAGAAAGTAGAAGCCTGGGGCATTTCCAGTCAGAGAGAATCCATAAGGACATCAGGGTGTACTTCAGACCTAGGCAGGCTCATAACTGGTTGGGTGACGCTGGGCAAAACATTTTTCCTGTCAGGGTCTCAGTTTCTCTTTCTGTAAAGGAAAGAAGTTGGGAAGAATAATCTTTCTGGGTCCTGGACAGGACTGACATTCTGACTTCTCTATAAATGAGATACTTCATATTTTCCTCGGGGTAAGGACTCACCTTATATTTCATAGTTTACTGGAATTCTAAGAGGTCAACCAAGTAGCAGCCTAGTATGAATCAAGAACTTGGTAAAAGTCACTCAGCAAAGAAGAAGGCAGGTACATTTGGTCTGACTCAAAGGGACATGGGAGTCTGTGCTGTGAAATTTTCAGTGCTTAAAAACATTTTTTTAAGGCAGAAATAAAGTCCTGTCTAATTCCATAGCATTCTTCCGTGACCAAGGTAATTTGTTATCTTTGGCTCTGTCTGGACATACTGATAGCAAGATACTCATTTGTATTCTAGGGACAAAGTCAATCACTTGGTTTTGGCAAGATTGCAGACAGATTACCAGAACAGAATGCAGGAAGCAAACACAAGGCACACGAAAGGAGAATGAACTGGAAGGAGCCAGCTGCAGCTAATCCTGAAGCAGTTATAGCAAAAAGAGGCAGGAAGCACACACAGGATTGGCCAGAGCACGGGAATAGCATGCAGACTCATGCATTCATTCTCTCTCCCCTGGTAGCTCAGTGGATTATCACAGTGAAAAGTAGAGGTACTGGAATCGTTGCTATTACAAAGATGAAAAAACTGAGGCTTAAGAAGACAAACAGATCAACTAAACTACTGCCACCAATAAATGGCTCAGCTGGAATTGAAACTCAAGTTTTCCGAGTGCAGACGTTGACTCTATGTCGGGTCTCACACACTGCTTCACTGATCATCGCAGACAAAGACAGTGTTGGGAGATGTACTCTATACACTACCATGTTTATTTAGTAATATCCCAGACATTTACAACTAGATGGCAATAGCACTATCCTCCAATAGCTTTACCAAACAAAACTGCCTCCATTCAATGCCAAACAACCTCTGTAGGGCATATTCATTCAGTTATGAAAACTACCCTCACTGGGGGATGGCAGCACACACCTTTAATCCCAGCATTTAGGAGATGGAGGCAGACAAATCTCTGAGTTTGGGGCCAGCCTGGTTTACAGATGGAGTTCCAGGACAGTCAGGGCTACACAGAGAAACCCTACCTTGAAAAATAAAAACAAAAATAAAAAGAAAGAAAGAAAGCCCAGGTGGTGGTGGTGCACGCCTTTAATCCCAGCACTCGGGAGGCAGAGGCAGGAGGATCTCTTGTGAGTTCGAGGCCAGCCTGGTCTACAAAAGCTAGTTCTAGGACAGGCTCCGAAGCTACAGAGAAACCCTATCTTGAAAAACCAAAAAGAAAAAAGAAAGAAGGAAAGAAAGAAAGGAAGAAAGAAAAGGAAAGAAAAAAGCTACCCTAAGTTACACAGGTTTAAGACAAAGGATAATCAATAAAGGTTGTGGTTACTGAGAAAGTTTCATGAAGAAAGTAATCTATACTTTCAAGTACATATAAATGTGGTGCACACCTTTAATCCCAGCACTTGAAGCAGAAGCTGACAGATCTCTGAGGTGGAGGCCAGCCTGGTCTACATAGCAAGCTCTAGGACAGTTAGGACTCCATAGAGAGACCAAAGCATTTTATGTGTGGGAATGACAGAATTTAAAAAAAAAAAAAAAAGTTTCAGGAAGGGAGACCACCTTAAAGACGGGATGAGCGGGCAGAGATTTGCTGGAAAATGCTCCACTTTGTCAAGAGCTAAGAGCTCCTATTGGACCGAAGGTGACAGCTAGAAAAGATCTATCCATCAATTAACTTACAACATATAATGAGTATCGACAACACAAGAAATAACATACATGTTTAATAGCATGCGAGTTTCACCATCTTACCAAGAAGAAAGGGAGTCGCTTAGGTTATCGTGCACCACATTTAGTGTTTCAAGCATAGCTTCAGAGCTAAAAGAAGCTTCCCCAGTGCACATGTGAGATAACTAAGGGCTAGGATGGCCAAGAGATTCCCAAAGGAGGTGAGAATGATAGCTCTGACATGATATGCTTGAATAACTGGAGTGCAGGCGCATTTCAAGTGAGGACACTCAAGGCAAGAAAAAAGTGTACCACATAATACAATACCATAGCTTTGAAAGCAGACAAGTTGTAAAGGAAACTGAGTCAGAACCAAGAGACACAGACCACTTTATATTGTACGGACAACACTAATGGTTTCTAAGAAGAATGATACAGAAGCTTAGCTTTATCAATTGTTTGAAACTTCGTCATCTTTGCCAGATGTGGACAAGCCTTTAATCTCACCATTTGAAAGACCACTTGAAGTCAGTTTGACACCAACTTTTTCTTTTTCTTTTCTTTTTTTAAATATTTATTTATTTATTAAGTATGCAGTATTCTGTCTGTGTGTATGCCAGAAGAGGGCACCAGATCTCATTACAGATGGTTGTGAGCCACCATGTGGTTGCTGGGAATTGAACTCAGGACCTTTGGAAGAGCAGGCAATGCCCTTAACCGCTGAGCCATCTCTCCAGCCCCAGACACCAACTTTTTCTATATAGTGAGTTCCAAACTAGCCACAACCACATAGTGAACCTCTGAGTTTTCTAATTGGATTATTGAGTTTTCCAGTTCCATTTTATTGAGATAAAGTAGATGAATTAGACCATTCAAACAAGTAATATGAAAACAAAACAAAACATGGCAGAAACATGCAGGAACTTTTCAACACCATGAAAAGACCAAATCTTTGGATTATAGGCATGGAAGAAAGAAGAGAATCTCAGGTCAATGGCATAGACCAGTTCTTCAACAGGATCAGAGAGGAAAACTTCCCCTAAGAAAGGAAGACATGTAAGAAGCCAACAACACCATAGACAGGAGTAGAAAAGAAATTCCCCACAGCATATTATAGCTAAAACACTAAATATACAGAACAAAGAAAAAGTATTGAAAGCTACAAGAGAAAAATCACAAGTTACATATGAAAGCAAACACACTAGAATAATAGCTGATTTCTCAGTAGAGACTTTAAAAGCCAAAAGACCCTGAAGCAATGTGCTTTAAATTCTAAAAGACCACAAATGCCAGCCTAGATAACTGCACCCAGAAAATCTAGCTGCTGTAGGTGAAGGAAAAAGAAAACTTTCCACAATACAAACAGTGTAAAAGAATTCATGTCTGCCACACCAGCTCTACAGAGAATACCAGAAGCAATACTTCAGACTGAAGAGAGAAATAAGCATAGCCAAAAGCCCATAGGAAGAGAACAAATGAAGCTATGATCACTGAAATACAAGACAGGAAAAGAAACAGCAAAAACCCAGCAAACCAAACAATAACAGAATAACAGAAATAACATACACCTTTCAATAATAACTTCATATATTAATGGCCTCAACTTCCCAGTCAAAAAACATAGGTAAGTACAGTTCTCAGCCCTTATCAAAGAAGTTTCTTTTGCATTAGACAGAAAAGATGGAAACTGTTATAGAAATCTACATCTATTAGACTTAATGGTTAAGAGCACTGGCTGCTCCTCCATAGGACCCTGGTTTAATTCCCAGTATCTGCACAGCAGCTTACAATGGTCCCTAACTCCAGTTCCAATAAATCCAGCACTCTTCTGACACATACATATATGCAAACAAAACACTCAAACACAAAAACATTTTTATTTTTAAATAAAAAGTTAAAAAGGAAGTTGTTTTATTTTTTCAACATTTTACTTTTATTTATGTGTATGTATGTGTTGGTATGCCCATGTACTTGCAGGTGCCGGTGGAGACCAGAAGACAGCAGTGGATCTCCAGCAACTGAGTTCCAGGCAGTTGTGAGCTGCCTGGTGTGGGTTCAGGGAATTCAATTCAGGGCCTCTGCAAGAGCAGCAGGTGCGATTGATTAACCACTGAGCGATCTCTTCAGTTCCCCAAATATATTATTTTAAGGAAAGGAAGGGAACAAAGGAAATCTGGTGGGTGTAGTGACACACGCCTTTAGTCCCAGCAGAGGCAGGTGAATCTAACAAGGACACCATGGTCTATTCTGTGAAACTCTGTCTCAGAAAACAAACAAAACCAAATTAATAAATTCACAACTGGACAAAATGCAGAGAACAACTGACTGTATGATGCTCAGCTCCAATCAATACATCTACAGTGCAACTTCTACACCCAAGACTCAAGGAACATTACCAAAGAGGAGGCAGAAAAACTAAGAAAGAGTCAGACAACCAGGATCCCTGCTGCTAGGTAGTATCTTCTAGACAGGGAAGGTGTGCCCATGAAGTCTCAATAATATGGTTGCCTAAACAAGACCTGTATAACGACAACACCGGTTGACATGTTAATGTAGACGGTGGGGGTGGGGGGGCCGGGAATCTCACAAGGCCCACACTAGATGAAGAGCTGAGAGAGGGACAATCAATTTTCTCCAGGAACAAACTCCCTGATAAATTATTCAATCTAAAATGGTCAGCCCAAACCCATATACATATGAACAACACTAAATGGACCAACTAGGTTGTGTGTTGTGTATTTAAAGATATTTAATAATAATAATAGAAGAGGACAAAAATTTGAGAAGGAGTTGGGGGAAGACACAGGAGGATCTGGAGGGAAAAGAGGGAGGACGTTATGTAAATACAATACTTGTGTATGAAATTCTCATAAATTAAAACATTTAAATTAAAAGCAACAAAATCCTTGATCATCTTGTCTACAGTTTTCTTAGCTACACCTGGACCTTGAAGCTTTAAAGACTATCAATACAAGACCTCAATCCTAAAGACCATTTTAGCTGGTTGGGGCAGGACTTGGGCGTTGTTTTTAAAGGTCCGTGGGTAGTTCTTTTTTTTTTTGATTTTTTCGAGACAGGGTTTCTCCGTAGTTTTTGGTTCCTTTCCTGGCACTAGCTCTTGTAGACCAGGCTGGCCTTGAACTCACAGAGATCCGCCTGCCTCTGCCTCCCCAGTGCTGGGATTAAAGGCGTGTGCCACCACCACCCGGCCCGTGGGTAGTTCTTAAATACAACTAAGGCTAAGAAGCACTGGTCTCCAGCAGTGTCCCTTTCCTTCAATATAGAAGAGACAGAAAATTTAAGTGATCTGACTAAATCCACACACCAATGAGGCTAAGACCATTTGACTAGATGCACACAACAATGGGGCTGAGACCATTTGACTAGATCCACACACCAATGGGGCCGAGACCACTGTTTGGACACCAAGCCCAGATTCTGGAAGCTATTCCAGGACACTGGGCTACATTCCACACTTCCATCTATAAGAAACACAATTATGTGATGACTTGGCTCTTAAGCTCTGTCAGGCTTAAAGCCTGAATTAATCTAATCATAAAACCATTGACTTAAGCATCCTCCCAAGCATCGAGGGTAATGGATGTTGGTTTCACCACTGTTCCCTAGGGGCCCTTTATAAAGCAAAGGATCTCAAGAGGCAGCCTGGAAAGACAAATAAACAAATCAACTCCATGGAACAAATAGATCTTTTAAAATCTAGCTCACAGACTTGTCCCTGCACAAATGAAAATCTGGATATCTCTTTACAGAAAGAAATAGTTCCACAAGCTACCTTCCTTGCTACAAAAGCAAAGGAGGGGAGTGAGGGTCAGATGTGGCTGCTGAGGTATACTCATAGATCTTCATTCCAACTCGGGAGGCAGAGGCAGGCGGATCTCTGTGAGTTCGAGACCAGCCTGGTCTACAGAGCTAGTTCCAGGACAGGCTCCAAAGCCACAGGGAAACCCTGTCTCAAAAAACCAAAAAAAAAAAAAAACTTCATTCCAACAGGAAACACCCTTGATTCTCCTCGGCCGTGGATAAGGGACAGCCACGCCCCTGACAACAGACCACCCCCCTTTTGCTAAGTCATCCTTGGGTTCTGGCAGCAGGTGGTAAATAGTTTTGCAGAGACTGCCAAACTGCAAATCCCTATGTATTCATTTTATTCATTCCAGGGTCTTGGTACAGATAAGGACTAGAACAAAGCAATCCCCATAGAGAGATCTTGTTAATTACAGACTCCCAACCAACCAAGAGTTTTCTAACACAGAGCTTATCTAAAGCAACTCCAGCACCAAAAGCACACCCTTCTGCCTTCCACTCTGAAGGACGCAGCTCAAGACACTAGGGAGGCTACTGCTGGCAAGGCCCTGGTACAAAGCTTGGAAGAGCTCCGGGTTCTTACCAGCTGAGAGCAGAATCTCTGAAAACAATGTGTTCCTTTCTACAGTCTGAATGGGGTAAGTGACAAACAGGAGCCCTAACAACAGTACGGCATGTTCATACCTGCCACGGTTACCGAGTGCTTACCCTAAGTCAGGTACCAGAATAGGCATTTTATCCATTCATTATTTCAAGTTATGTTACAACACTTAAAAGCTAGGCAGTGTAGTCCTGTCCCTTTTACAGATGAAGAAACTGAGGCACAGTTTGGTTTTGTAATTTGCCAAAAGTCACACAGTTGGCAAGCCAGTAGAGCAAAGATTTGAATGCTAGCATTCCGCATCCAGATCTTGGACAAGTCTCTATTAACAACGTTAATTTTCTGTTTGCTCATTAATTCTTTATTTTTTTAGGTTTGGTTTCTGTGGTGGATTGAATGAAAATGGCCACCATTAGCTCATATATTTGAACACTTGGTCCCCAGTTGGTGGAACTGTTTGGGAAGGATAAGGGGGTTTGTCATTGGAGCTTAGAGGTTTCAAAGACCCACAACATTCCCAGTTAGCTCACCCTGCCTCCTCTCCTGGCTGTGACTCAAAATATGAGTTCTCATCTGCTGAGATGAGATATGAGCATCACGCCTGCCTGACTGCTGCCATGCTCCTGCCATGATGGTCATGGATTTTAACCCTCTGAAACTATAAACCCCAAATTAACTCTTTCATCTATAAATTGCCTTGCTCATGGTGTCTTATCACAGCAATAGAAAAATAAGACATTTCTAAAGCCTATTAGGAATGTAATGATCAGCAAATTTTGAAAACAGAAAAGCAATACAATATACAAACTTTGACTATTATTACAAGGAATAGACTAACACCCACCTGAGGTTACTGGAAAAGCAATCTACTTGTGGGAGGTCTAAGGACCCAAGTTATGTTATGGTCAACACATCTCCATCTCAACACAGCAGCATCTTCCAAGGCTGAAGACTGTTGGGAGGAGCTCTGCCCCCGCCCCCACCCCGAGCTTCTCAACTTCAGGAAGAGACAATAAACTAATCTTCCTCTTCTCTCTGTCAAGCTTTAAAGATTAATGCACAATGGACTTGCTGCTAAATTCTCATCATTTTAAGAAAGCATTCAATTTTTTCCTCTTTCTTTTCTGAAACTGAGTCCTCATGCATACTAACCAAGGACTCTACCACTGAGTTTTACCATGAGGCTCATTCACTTTTTAACCACAAACTGAAACCTTCGGTACAAAAATGTAGAAGCATGGGACTGGAGAGATGATGGCTCAGCGGTTAAGAGCACTGACAGCTCTTCAAGAGTACCCGGGTTCAATTTCCAGCACCCATAATGCAGCTCACGAATGTCTGTAACTCCAAACACCCTCACACAGACAATACACACCAATGCATATAAAATAAAAATAAATAAATAATTAAAAAATGTAGAAGCACTGTAAGGATAAACCAACAAAACTGTCATTTCCAATAAATTGTCTGTTTTATGAAACAAATGCTATTTCTCAAAAAAATCACAATTATGAAATAATGGGAAGCTGATATGATTTCAAATCTTAAATTGCAACTAGAATTGGGATGCAATTTCATAATACATTTATGATCTGCATATGATTTCCTTATCCTAATTTATTTGGTTTATAAATTTGTAAACCATCACACTGATAGTACCCCCAGATGACAGCTATTTCCCTAAAAGTCAAAACAGCATCTTTCCTAAAGATACTACATAAAACCAGGTTGTGTTGATGCATGCTTTTAATCCCAGCATTCAGGAGGCAGAGGCAGGTAGATTTCTGAGAATTTGAGACCAGCCTGGTCTACAGAGCTAGTTCCAGGACAGGCTCCAAAGCCACAGAGAAACCCTGTCTCAAAAAAAAAAGAAAAGAAAAGAAAAGAAAAGAAAAGAAAAAAGATACTACAAAATATATAACAAAAGGTTTTAATGAGTCAAGAGATGAAGTATAAAGAATGCTGTATTTGGAATTGAATCCTGACCAAATGAAAAACTCAGACTGTAGACTATGGGCATTGGTTGATAAAATAACATAGTCAATGCTTGGTGGAAGCTACCTCTATACTTAGGAAATTAATGTATTTAAAAAATTTATGAATGTGAATGTGTCTATGATGTTGTGGAGACAGCAAGCACATGGAGGTCAGAAGACAACTTTGTGGAGTCAGTTTCTCCTTTCACCATTACATGGGATCCAGGGACCAAACTCCGTTTTGCAGCAAGAGCTTTTACCCACTAAGTCAGTTTGTTGGCCCCAGGAAACTAATCTCAATTTACTATATTAAGTCTCTGGGAAAGACAAAAAGTAGCCTCTACACATAGCCAGGGAGACTAACAGCTCCACACTACATGACCCCATATTAGGTTTAATAGCATAGCATGCCCAATACCATAATTAATGTTTATATGGAATACTACTCAGAATGCAAAGAAGGCACATTTCCTTTACTGTGCATTTCTATAGCCAGCAACAATATTTACTTAGGACTGATAATATGTTAAGATGGGCTAATTATACAAAACATGGGATTTTTTTTGTAAAAGAGAATACCATTCTAGGGGAAGGAGACTAGGGACCAAACCTAGAACCTGGGGTATACTAAGCATGGGCTCTACTACTGAGATAACAAATATTTACTTAGGACTGATAATATGTCAAGCTGGGCTAATTATACAAAAAAACAGAATTTTTTTTTTAAAGAGAATACCATTCTAGGGGAGGGAGACTGGGGATCAAACCTAGAGCCTGGGGTATACTAAGCATGGGCTCTACTACTGAGATACATACCCAGTTCAAAGCAATTCATTTTTCTATTTAAAATGTCCTCCATACACAGTTAATGTGAATAAATATGAGGAAAGTAATGACAAAATAATAGGTTATTGTTATAAATACAACAGTTAGCACTATAATTAAGGTTTTTTTCATCTACCAAAGTAAACCCTGGAACCTATAAATATGTGTTCTCAATCTTGGCAAGTTTTTGTGCGTTGTTCTCAAGCAGTCTCTTGAGGGGAAAGGGAATTTCTCAGGATAGACAACATCTTTTCAGAATTAAACCTGCAGTATTATTAATCTTTGCATTATTAATCTTCAGAGGGCCCCTCCCCTCCCTGGCACACCTTTCTGAGATGGTCTCCTGTAGCCCAGGTTGGCCTCAGACTTGCTATGTAGCCAAGAATACCTTCAACTCTTGATCTTCCTGCTTCTACCTCCTGGAGCCCTTCCTGATACTGTTTCTTTCATATTGCTTATTAGGCTTATCATCCCCCGACATATACATACCCTACCCCCCACTTCTGCAACCCAGCAAACAACAACCAAAAACAAAAACAAACCTTCCATTTGGTCTTTACTTTCCTATTGTCCTCATTTCTTGCCTGGATTTGATCACACATTCATCATTTATCAGGTGTCTATTATCAGCTAGGCCCTCACCCCTGCTCCCAGGGAGCTCACATGCGATACTAACTGGAGTGGTTGCGGAGCCCTATCACCAGACTCCAAGCTTTAGCAAACGATTTGTATTTCCAGAAGCTACCAGCATCTGCCATAGAGCAGGTGCTAAAAATGTTTGTTGTATGACTAGATCGCTTTATCGAGCTTTTTTTAAAAATCCATAAATATTTTAATATGAATCTTCAAGAAGGTCTCATTTTTTTTTCCTTTTTAAAATACAAAGGTATACATTTCAAGACTCAATTCCCCAGGCGCCTACATCCCATTTCTTGAAGTGACTATTATGGTGTTATATGTATTTTTTTCCGAACTGACCTATGCCAGTAACACACAGTCAGTCTCTCTCTCTCTCCTTCTCTGGAACAAGTTCTTTGACATTTGCTGACGAGCTTTTTAACATTCTCATCTAGTGGTTTTCAAAGTGTGGCCCTCAGACTAGGAGAATCAACACGGTCTGGGAATGTGTAAGAACTGCCAGTTCTCAGGCCCGTTAAGACCTACTGAATCCCAAACTCTGGAAGCAAGCGATGTGCTAATAGCTGTCTGGTTGACTGATGCACAGTAGAGGTTAAGAACTACGGTTCTGAGTTAGTACACATCATGTTTGTCTTCCCAGGTCTGGGTGACCTCACTCAGAATGATTATTTTCTAGATCCATCCATTTGCCTGCATGCCAGTTACCTCGCTCAGCCTTGATGCAGAGGGAGGAGCTCTGCCCTGCATCAACTTGATGTGCCAGGCTTTATTCAAGCCATGGCAGGCCTGCCCCTCTCCCCACTGTTTTTTCGTGACAGAATTTCTCTGTGTAGCTATGGAATCTGTTCAGGAACTCACTCTGTAGACCAGGTTGGACTCTAACTCACAGAGATCCGCCTATCTCTGCCTCCCCAGTGCTGGGATTAAATGCGTGTGCCACCACTGCCTGGCTCTGCCCCTTTCTTAATGGAGAAGTAGACAGGGAGGGGTGTAGATGGCATTGCGGGGGAAGGGATGGGAGGAGAGGAGGGAGGGAAAATTGAAGTCAGTATGTGAACTAAATGAAAAAAATGTTAATTAAATAATTTTTTTAAAAAAAAAGAGAACTGTGGTTCTAATACAACCAAGCCGGGTTTTTTGGTTTTGTTACATCCCCCTTTAACCAAGGCAGACACTGTTATCTTGTTTCAGTTTTACCACCCAGACTTTCAAAGTGCTTTCCTTGTCCTTTCAGTTCTGACACTATCCACCTGTCCAGCTCTGAAAACCCCAATTCCTCCCTAGAATAGAAGCGCTCACTGTTGTTGTGCACACTACTCCTCCGGTCTCGTCCCCGAAGTCCACACCACACCCAGTCCCTCTACTGCAGGCCTGAACAATATCTGTACACTGTCCTCAGGGGTCGGGAACATTTATCTTCTCCCTACAGCCATGAATACATTTATCTCCTCTACTCCTTGAGCAAAGCACAGACCTGGAATTTTAAGAGCTGCTGGTTAATGTCCTCACACTAAGAAGAAACACTGGTAATTAAAAAAAAAAAAAAAAAGGTTCTGGGAATGATTTCCAAGGCCTCACACGCAATAGTCATGATCTCTACCACCGACTTAGCCCCTCAGCCCCGGCAAATTCTTAATGAATAGAGAGCCTGGACTGTTCTCTAACCTTGGACAAATTCAGTTCTCAGGAAATGGTCTAGCAAGTGAGACAATTGGGAAGACCAATGCCTGTTTGCAGACTGAATATAATTTTATGGTATTTTCCAAACTGGGTGTGGTGGCACATGCCAGAAGCTCAGCACTTAGACAGAGACAGGAGGATCAGGAGTTAAGGCCAGACTGGGATACAAGAGAGCCTATCTCAGAAAAATGAACAATTCCCACATTGAACTATCAGTTCATTATATTCTCATATTGCTTTGCTTATAATCTAATGTGGCAATTTTTAGGTATGTCACAGTTAAATAGTGTTCCCTAGTCAGCTAGTAAACTGCTTGAAAGGGAATCATGGTTTATTTAGTTCTGAATCTTCCACAATAGCCAGTACCATACCTTATACACAATAATAATTCGCTGTAAAATCAGGAAATCATTTCAAATAATTAATTAAGAAGTTTGATTAGAGTCTTTCGGTAGCTAAAGATGCTTGCCTGACACCTTGAATTCAATCCCTGAAACCCATATAAAAGTGATTGGCTAGAACTGACTCTGCAAAGATGTCCTCTGACTTCCATGTGCAGAGCATAACAAGCAAGCCCCCCCCATAAATAAACTTGAAAACAACTTTATTAAGTCAAGTGTGGTGGCATGTGTCTGAAATCCCAGTATTCCAGAGGCTGAGGTCAAAAGATCATGAGTTTGAGGCTAGAGTGGCCTATGAAATGAGGCACTGTAAAAAAAAATAAATAAATAAAATAATCGGGCTGGCAAAATGGCTCAGCTGTTAAAGGCCCTTTCCCCCAGTCCTGATGACCTGATTTCAAACCCCAGGACCCGCAGAGTAGAAGAACCGACTCTCCAAAATTGTCCTCTAACCCCCACGTGCATGCTGCGGAGCACATGTGATCTAATACAGGCATAGGCACAAATAAATAAATTCAAAAACCAAACCAAACAAACAAAAGCAGCAGCAGCTTCATTTATGAAGAAAACCTCTGTGCATATCTGCTGTCCCCAAAGGGGTCTTGTGAATATTATTAATTTTTATTATAAATACCATGTATTGATTTACAATAAAAACTATAACCATGCTGATGTCACCTAGGGTAATAAGCCACACAAAGCAAAAGAATGAAAAAATGCATCTCTCATGGACTTTAGTACAGGCTAAAATGTCATAAGCCTCGGTACTCTCCTACTGTCATAAAATAAGAACTTCCCTGTAGGCTAAAGAAGCACAAATCAGCTCCACTGTAGGGAAGATGCCTAGATGCAAGACCATTATCTGCAAAATTTTAAAAACAAAAGGGTAGACTAAGGCCGAGTGGGGACAATCAGAAGATAAATCTAAAGGGAGGGACAGCAAAGAGAAACTGAAGGACACAGGAGACTAACCGAAGGACAGCAAGAGTATATCACCCTTGGAGTAAGAACCAGGAGCAGGGGGACTTCAGTATTTACCAAGGGTCTACTAGGAGCCTGCCATCTAGGGGTGCAAACATGGTGTCTGACCTCGAGGGGAGAACAGGCCTGAAAGTAAGACACACGCCTGCAGCCTGTTGTGCAGTTTTAATTCTAGTTGGGAAAATTAAGCAGGGAAGGCTTCCCAAGGAAGGTGAAAATTTTTTGGAGCCTTTGAAGTGTGGAGGAAGATTTGCTAAGGAAGAAAAGGGCAGTTTGAGCTAGTTATTTTGGGGGCAAAAATAACACATTTTTATAGTTGTTCATTTGGGACTCAAATCAAAGGAGGTGTCTCAGATTCCGCACCACCCGTGTCAACGCTTTCCCTTTTTATCTTAAAGCTTGAAAAATGTTCAAGAACAGCTCTGGAGCCGAGCCAAAAAGTCCCCAAAGGCGGTGAGTATTGGCTAAATCTGCTCTGTCACCTCCCCAAGTCCAGCCAGTCCAGCTAGCCTAGTCCTAGCAACTAGAAAAGGAAGGCTAATTATACCTTGGGGGCTGGCAGGTGGGGACTGGCGGGTGGGGATGCAGGCAAAGCTTCCTGTGTTCTGTCAGGGAGCCACCAGGGAAGAGCCTCCCTGCTTAAGCCAAGACTCAAGTCTACCTGTGACAAGGAGAGTGCAGGGAGGGAAAAAAAGCTTCAAGGAAAAGAAGGGGGTAAGCATTGGATGGGAAAGCAGTGAGGTACAAAGGTGAACGATCTTAATAAAACGCTTAGCAAGATACTGGCACAAAGCGAGTATTTGGGAGCGAGCCAGCTCATATTAACATCGCAATTGTTATCACAATAGCGCTTCACCATACTGACAAGAAGATAATTCGATTCATAGCCTACTTCTAAAAGCAACTCTAGAAATGACAAGAGTATTTCCAAAAAATTTAAAGATACAAGATCAAATTCCACCAGCCCTGGCTGTGAAAGCCCCAAAGCCACTGAGTTAGAGAGCTGGCCGTGTCACTTGTCAGTCCCATGACCTTGGACACCGTATTTCACCTCTCAGTGCCTCAGTTTCCTTGACTACAAAGTGGGCTTTAAGCAAACCAGGGTCGTGGGGTCCCAGGAGAGAGGGAGACCTCTGTGGCTTTGCGACGGAACCCACTGAAGGTGAGCCAAGGCCCCTGTCAAAACTCTCTGGGCTGTGAGGGGCAGCGGGGTAGGTGGATGCTCAGATCCAGGAGCTCCGAGCTGCGCTCAGGGAGCTGGAAAGACGACGACGCCCCCAGAGGGTCCCTGCGACAGAGGGTATAGGCCTCCGGAGAGTGGCTCGACCCCAGCAAGGCACCACAGCTCCCCGCGGGCTAGGTGCCGGCAGGGGCGCGGGAGACCGGGCTGAACGTGCAGGGCGCCGGGGGCTAGGAGCAGGCCGACCGCGAGGACCCGACGCCTGCCGTGCGGCCACCGGCCCGCAGCGGCCAGGGGAGCGAGAAGCGGGTGTACCGCGCCGCGCGCCC
Source organism: Microtus ochrogaster (assembly GCF_000317375.1). NCBI lineage: Eukaryota > Metazoa > Chordata > Mammalia > Rodentia > Cricetidae > Microtus > Microtus ochrogaster. The sequence goes on along the minus strand of NC_022033.1, from coordinate 21,211,343 downwards.
TCCGCCCGCTGTGGCGGAGGCGCTCACTCACCTGAAGCGCTAGCGCGGGCAGTCAGTCAACAGCAGCTGCAGCAGCAGCGGCAGCAACGAGGGGCGGGGGAGGCGCGGCGCTGCGCACGCGCGATAAGGATGCCGGATGTTTACGCATGCGCAACGCGCTCGACTAACCTAGGAACTACAGAAAAGATGGTGGCAAGGCCTGGAGAGCCTGGCAGCGCCATCTTGACTGTAGTTTTTCGTCTAGCGGTGTCTCAACTGCCTAGGAAGATGTGAAATGCTCAATCTGCACACCATTTTACTATTCCTCTTGGTTAAATTACTAGTAAATCATTAAGAGCCATGACATAGTTGTTCTAACAAGGTTTAAAACTACATGCAAGATCGGCTGGCACTCCTGAGCTAGAATTCGAGTCTCAAGAGTTCAAATTCCCAGTCCTCAGCCATATCATTTGCTTTCTTGAGTATGAGTTGGTTACTCTACAAAAAGGGACTGTAGCAGGGCGGTGGTGGCGCA